>NC_134365.1:14161012-14464043 GCF_035582795.1 Mycteria americana | reverse complement strand
TTGTCCAGACACACTGTCTTCCTTCCTCATCTAATAGCATTGGCTGCTCCCCATTTCAATTCCACGAAGCTACCATCTATAACTCTGTCAATAGCTCCATGTGGAGAAGAATAACTATCCAGCTCCCCGATCACGTCTCATCCAGGTAGGTTACCGAAAGGTCAGCTCACTGTGGGCCTAAAAAATGTCAGCTGTCTTGCTGGCACTGTTTGCTTGGAACAACTGGTGAATTAAAAAAGCTTCTTTATTGCTGGATTTAGATCTGATATATAATTAATGTTTTTCAGGAAGCTTTTTGTTAATAGAAGTGGCTACTGCCAATGACATAGCAGCCACCCATTCAGGGTGGGTCTTTCCAGTTATTGAAGTCACAACTCCTTCATACCCCATTTTTCATTACATGTGCTGCTGGCATATTTGAACGTCGCTGTACAGATGTGTTTAATTGCCAGACATCATAATATGGTGTTTGGATTTTGATATTTGCAGTGCAACTCAGTTCAGGTGGATTCAGAAGGGAGAAGAACTAGAGAAGCAAAGCTGGGCAATCGACCACGTGTACATCGGGGAAGCGTGCCCTAAGCTCTGCAGTGGTCACGGATATTGCACGACTGGAGCCATTTGCATTTGTGACGAAGGATACCAAGGTTTCATTTCTTCCATTTCTTTCTTATATGTCTCCTGCAGTCTAATCTAGCTCAAGGTTAAACAAAAAGATAAAGACAGAGTGATGTAACATGTCTAAATTCATCACTGGAATGCTTGAGTAACAGCTTATAAATTAATAATTTGACAGAGCTGCAAATAACAGTTCTTCTCTCCCTTTACTCTTTCTGGATTGAATCAGTAGTCTCTGCTGTCTGGCACTGTATGTAAAGCTCATTCCACCTTCATTGAAAGCAGAACGTGGCTACCTGCTTACCCAGAAATGGCTTCCACCCCTGTACTCCTTCCAAGGGTGCACCCACTCCCAGGGGATGTGTACATGGGATCCAGATGTTGGTGACTGGCCCCTGTAAGGGACTCAGTTCTCTGCCCCATCAGGACAGAGTGCTCTGCTCTAATCCCGCAATGCAGCTAAGCACATGCCTAATGGTACCTGAGTGCCCTCGTTAAATTATAAGTGCTTTGTGGGAGTGGAGCCAGTGTTTAATGTCTTCCAGGACAAAGTCTCATAACTTTATAAGATCGGATCCCTTCCCTGTTTTAGACGCGTTTCCCTTCAACCGGCAATTTGAGGTTTCTCACATTGGCATCAATGCAAAATAGGAGAAACTGTATTGCAGTTATGCTGCTGTAAAAAATAAGACTCGCAGCCTTAATTTTCTAAAAATGAATGCTGTACAGCAATGTGCACATTATTAATGGATCTGCTGAAATATATTCAGCCTGTAGTCACCCTGTATATTGGGCCACAACCTTGCATGGAATTACAAGGAATTGTAACTCAATTTTCTCAATTCTTTTGATTTTTGTGTGTTTTGTAACTTCACTGTGTCATTTCTAGGTGATGACTGCTCTGTTTTTAGCCATGACCTCCCCAGTTATATTAAAGATAATTTTGAATCTGAAAGAGTCACTGAAATAAACTGGGAAACCATTCAGGGGGGAGTGATAGGGAATGGATGCGGACAGCTGGCACCCTACGCCCACGGAGATTCGCTGTATTTTAATGGATGTCAAATACGACAAGCTGTGACTAAGCCTCTGGATCTCACCCGAGCAAGGTAATACTTTGAGCCTAAATTGCTCTTTTAGCAGCTCATGAGAAAGGAAACTCTTCATATGTGAGCCAGTGTTAATGAGGATGGACTGACCTGGCTCTACCATGCAGTCAGATGTGGCTGGCAGATAAACATTAGGGTTGGCAAAACACTTTGTGACTTCCATTTGGGAGATGGAGAGTGAGGAGGAAGCGATGTCAGATAAAAAGGTGAGATGTTTTCGTCATGCCCAACAGAGCACTGTCTAGTAAGCCAGCACTGACAATGAAGCCATTGGCAAAGACTGGACACCAGATTGTCTGGACCAGTGCCTGATCTGATAAGACAAATCCCATGTTCGTATGTGCCTCTACGACAGTCATGACTAAAGATGCTGTTAGTAATTATGGACTCATTTTCCTGTTTCAGTTGTCAGACAGAATTATATTCACCTGGCAATGAACAGGAGTCTCCTTTTCATCTATTGAGCCTCTTTGGCCATGGAAAAACAAATGCAAGCAGCCTGTGCTGGCTCTTAACAGAGTGACAGCTTTCTGGATTGGTTTGTATTTAGTTGTCTAAAGCAAGATTAGAAACAGGATGAATTGGCAAATGGGCCAGATGTAAATCAGGCTCTTCCTTTCTTATTTGAACACCCAGGTAGAATATGATAAATCTTTTACACACTTTATCATATTCAACCTTTATTTGCCCTTTTTTAACTTTTCATACACTCATTTGCATGTTTATATTGTTTACGTATCTCAGTTTTGTGCAGATATATTGTAAAATTAGATCTATTGCCTCCAACTATATGGCAATATGTTATACATAGTAAACTATTACTTTGAAAGGGGAGCTGTGTTTTAGAGATGTGAGAACAGTTTATTTTGCATGTTAAAAGTAATGATTCTTGAGGATGCTCAAAGTTTTAATAAGGTAACTGCAATAAACCTGGAAATGTTATTGTTCCTGTTTGAATACTTTTTGCGTATTGAAAATACGTTTTCTCTCTGTGTTTTACAGCAAAATCATGTTTGTTCTGCAAATTGGAAGTATTTCACAAACAGACAGTTGCAATACCAATCTGAGTGATCCTAACACTGTAGACAAGGCAGTGCTCCTCCAATACAGTGTAAATAATGGAATTACATGGCAAGTAATTGCACAGCATCAGCCAAAGGACTTTATACAAGCCCAAAGAGTGTCTTATAATGTTCCCCTGTGAGTACCCAGTCACATTTCATTAACTCTAAGTTCACAAGATATATTTCTGCTAAGAAAGAATCTATCTTGGCATCATTGTGCAAGAAAAGGTTGATGAGAGGGTAAGCAAAGAAGAAAACTTAAGGGGAAGGCTGATTAAGAAATTCCAGCCTAGCGTTTATCAACATACTTTCAAACAAGTATTCTGTTTTTCTTTCAAGATATGAGGGGAAAAAAAATTCCTCCTTGTGTGCATTTTTCACCATTAAGTGTTTTGTATGTACGATGTGTTGATGTTCAGGGATGTAGAAATAATGCTTTGACTTTGCTCTCAGTTCCTGTCGGGGCGTAGGTAGGGATGTGCAAACCACCGATAGTCTGGAGCTCTCACAGGCTCTTGCATTTGTGATGACAGGGAGGCACGAATGAAAGGAGTCTTACTGCGCTGGTGGCAGCCCCGTCACAACGGAACAGGTCATGATCAGTGGGCTTTGGACCACGTAGAAGTCGTCCTGTGAGTATCAGCTTCACCTCATTCCACCCCATCTCAGAAAGCACTGAAATTTCTCCAGCATGGCACGAGTGTTAAGCTCAGTAAGAAACGTTGTGGCCCAGGGAAACCTTTGAGAACCAGTCTTTGGTAATGCTCTGCCCTGACTGCAACTGTCAGCGGTTAAGACGGTCATGAAATAAGTGGCAGAGCAGGGGTATGTGTTGTGCATCGTGGAAAAACGCAGGAGGGAAAGCGGGGCTTTATCACCACCAAGTACTGGTGTGGTCCTGTAATGCAGCAATGCCTGCAAAATATATTGTGCTGGGACATAAGAAAGGATATTTCTGTTCAACACCGTGCTGCCATGTAAGGCTGATTTATATCCTTTCGAAGGTACAAAAGACTCTGCTATATTGCTCTTGCACAAAGTAATGTTGTTGTGCCTCTGAAAAATCTGTGTTAGCAACTAATGCCTTATTCATTTCCTTTTTTTAGTAAGAAGGATACTGTTCAGAAACAGGGTTCACTATATCAGGTTCCTATGGTCCGAGCTCTATATTCATCCCCTTGTCAAGATTTTACCAAGTAAAGTGTCTGCACCCTCCTGATTCTCCCATTCTTGAGATGGGTTTCGCTGGCAGCTAACCCGTTTTTCCTGTGTTACGTCACGAAGAGATGACCTGCTTTTTCTCTAACAATTTAGTTCCAGTAGAAGTGAAATGCTAGTGGCTTCACGGGCGGGAACTCATCGCTGACAGTGGTTGGCAGAGAGAGGCGTGCCTGCTCCATAGATAGGTTCAAACATTCCTTTTACTGAACAATTCAAAAAACCAGCAATGAAGAAATTAGGCTTGGATAACCTCCAGACTGTGTAATTATAACCATGAGGTTTCTGAATTAGCAGAGACACTGCAAGTAATGTTTTGTAACAGTAGCAAAGTGAATTATCTGAGTTAGCCCTGTTCTTCTTTCCACCAAGAAGCACCAGCTTGCATGGCACTCATATCAACCCCAAACCAAATTGGTCCCAACACTGAGTAACTGTACACACTCTGCTGCTTTTACACACCTTGCTGGGCTCTGCTTCCATAACATTAAGCTTAAAGCTTGAAGGAACAGAGGGACGGATGTGATTCCTGGCTTAGTTAATCAATGGCTGTACGATGCTGCATCAGGAAAGAGATGAAAGAGTATGAACCTGCAGGAGGTTCACATGTTTAGGAAACCATGGAAAAGGGAACTGGTAGTTCTGAAATATTCCCATGTCTTTCTGCCTTGCAATTAAAAAAAAATAAATAAAAAGAAAGAATCAGGTGGGAAAAAAAAATAGAGCATAATACTATCCATCAATCTGAGCATTGAACTAGGGAGTATAAGTAGGAATAGGACAGATCATTTAAAAGTGATTCTTAGGCTGAATTCTGGAGAACATCCTTGACAATGAGATCTGCCAGGGTTTAGACTAGACACACAGGTTGAGTGGTGACAAGTCAGCCATATGCGATATGGTATACTAGAATGGAGACAGCAATAGAAATGCTACAGCAAGTAATCACACCGTGCCTAGAGAAGGAACCAGATGGGCAGACAGTGCTTTGTCCCTTCTCTTCTTTTTCTCCTGTTGCAGAGCTTTAAGGCTCTTCTGAATACTGGCCAAAATACCAGGCTAGAGACAGAGAGTTTCCATCCTGTTCAAGTGACACCTGGTACAACCCACAGAGGAAAACAGACCAAACCAGACAGATTTCTCCCTTACCAAGTACTGTGAAATGCAGTGCCATGGCAGCATATTTCCCAAAGGCCAGATGTGGAGTTCCAGCCCCCGCTAACTACAACACGTGAGACGTGCTGCTCTCAGGAAAGGCAGAATTACATGCTGTGGCGCATCTGGTTCATATGCCCACATGTGCTCAGACCTGACAGGTGGCTTTGACCCCTCTGTTTTGCTTAAGTTCTATGTGCACCTTCTAATTCATCAAAATAGTCTGTAGGCCTCTTAAATTTTATTTGCAAGTAACCCACAAAGGGTTCGATAAAGCCTTTGGAAGGCTTTCTGAAGGGAAGCACACTGTTCCTTGTCAATAGATACTCCCACCTGGGTTTTCCTTTAGCTCTGCTGTTTCATTCTGCCACCTCACACTGGCCCTTTTGCCCCCCAGCACTTCCATTTCTTCACCTGTAAAATGATGAAGACACTCAGTCACCTCCACGGAGTGCTTCCAGGCATACAGAAGGGAGCCTGGATCAGTGTCTGTTCGCACTAACCCTGGATGATCCTGCACACACCAGGGCTACCAGGATTCATACCCTGAATACTAGGAACAGGACTTAGCTTTAATTCTTAGTATTCCTTCATTTTCCAAGGAAGGGCACAGAAATGCTGCCTGGCCCTGGGGAGAGCAAGCCACCTTGCCCGGGCAGCTCCGCAGCGAGAGGCCAGGAGGCAGCGTCCCTTGGGCTCTCTGCCCCTCCATCGAGATTGCCAGAGGAGAGCTCTGTGGGTGATAGGCACCCCAGGGCTCTCTGGCATGGCTGCAGCGACGCATGGCCTGAACTAAAACCATTCACCAGGGTGCTGTCATTACCTCTTCCCATTAAATCTATAGGGAGTCATTGGAGAGTCAGTAGGCTTCTGCCTGGCTTATTTGTCCCAACGCTGGGATACCTTAGGAAACACCTGTGCCTCCTGAATTGGAAGTAATTCCTGCTGGCACCCTGACCTTCTCTCAGAAAGCCATGAACATCTCTGGCTACAGGACCTGTTGATGGTCTGTGTTTAACGCAGTCTGTGCGTGGTCCTCTTATAACCCTGCACCCCCCTGAACGAGACTCCATACACCTCGCTGGGCACCATCAAGATTATCCTCGCTGGCCCTGGTTTAAGTCCATGTTTGTTTGTGACCTGTGTACCCACATCGCTGCAGCAGGCAAGCCTCTAGCCTGTGAGCTGTTACAGCAAGAAGCCAACCTATACTAAGAGGTGTGGTTTGGGACGTACAGAAATTCCTGGCTTTCCACTCTTCTCGCCTTGTGTTTCCTCCACTACCCCGTGGGCTGGCAAAGAGGCCTGAGTTTCCCAAATGCCCTAGGTGTTGGCTTGGCTGCCTGCACCCCAGGTGCACACCTAGGTGCTGTGCCAGCTTTTCCTCAGCCCACGGGCAAGTGAGCTGTGCTCTCCGTGAGCAAACTAAGGGCTGGAGTAAGAGGGGAAGCAGGGAAAGCCCCTGCCTGCAGGGAGAGGTGGTCTGTAGGGAGGAGGCACAACCAAGGACTTTCTTGATTTTATTTCCCATCCAACATGCGGGATGTCCCTGCTCCTCCTTACAGTGCTCACCCCAGGGACAAATCTGTGAATACCTGCTTTCATGGCTCAACTCTTCTCAGCAATCCAAAGATTTGAAATTAATTCTGTCACGGGCCCAGCTGCCAAGTCATAGCGCAGATACCACTTACAGCTGATGCACAGCCAGGGTCATGACACTCTGTTCAGCCTAATTGATTTCTGAGTCACGGGCCATCATCCTCTTACCAGCAAACACATTTTCAGGATGCAATTTCTTTGTTTCCTTTTTTGCTCCTAAGATAGTTTGCGGGCGAAAAAATTAACCTGCAGATTATACGTGCATGCAAAATACCTGACAGTGATAAGAAAGGCCAAAAACGGGTGCTTTTGTACGTTACTTAGGATCATTCCACTTCTGAATGGATTATTTGAATCACTCATTAAAAAGCAGTATCGTTAAGGCTGTAATGCAGCTGCAAATGGTGCTCAAACTGAGCACCTCTTTAGAACAGGTGAAATGCAATACCTGCTCTATGTTATACATTAAATTAGTCTTGCCAACTAACCACTTGCCAACTTATTTTAACAACAGTTGATGTCTATCCTGCGGTGGGGAGAGGATATTAATTATCAAGTTGTCCAGTTCCCTTTAAAGCTAGTGCCAATTATTCCTCATTAGTGCAGCATTTTTTCTCTCCATTCGTAAAGAAAGCTTTGGGCACAACTCTCACATGTTCCATGTGGCTCTTCTTAGGATGAAAAAGTATTGTACCCCAGACTTAAGAAAGAGTGATTTTCAGCACCCGTGTACTTCTGCCCTAAGAAGAGCCCATGTCCAACCCAGCATTTCATTTGCACATTGTTTTTTCTCGAAGCACAGCTCTCAGCCTGTCTGCTGCACAGACACCACGCACTTTTTTGCATGTGCATTTGGAACTGCCATTTCTTTGTGTATAGGGCAGGCCCTTATTGACCTCTTATAAACTCAATTCTGGTCAAAGGTATTGAGAAATAAAGGGCAATGATAAGCTGAACACTAAGGGTCTGATGTTGCTTTCTTTGCACCCCAAAACTCATTATGTGATCCAAGGGAATTTGAGTTGTGCAAGGATTGCAAGAAATATTATCCCCACCTACTATTTTATGGTTAACTGTTGGATAACAGAACAAATCCCTCCATAGCCATCACTCCATGCTCTTCATTGTCAAGATATTCTCACGTTTTTGGCACAAATGATTTAGTGAGAACTTATGTTGCATTTGGTGCAAAGAATGTTGATCCTTATTTTGCAACATTAAAATACAAATTATATATTGTAGCTCTAACAAGGAGTGCTCATGTGGAAAAGCATTTTCATCTGCTTCTTTTTTTTAGTAAAAAGCAATGATTTGAAAAATGCACTTAAATTCCGGTATCAACATATTTATAATAAAGAACAGAAATAGTTCAAACATTAGGTAATTATCTGAATATTCACAACATTTATGCCAAATTTAATATGATGCAGTCTGTGCTTTTATGACATTTTTATTATGTTTCTACAAAGTGCATGCTGAATTTTATAGAAAATAAAAATATAAACATTGATTTGAAATATCAGGAAATAATTTGTTCAATTTTTATTTTCAAAAGAGACGAAAAGTCCTATATTGCCTCTAAACCTCATCAGGGTTTTATGACTAATCACAATGCTGCATGCCTTGAAAGCCATTTTCTAACTTGTGTTGTATTTCATTGTTTGCTGTCATTGGTTTTACACTAGAATAAGGTAAGTACTTCCCTGAATCAATATCAAATGTATGTTGCTGTTACAGCTACAGTTCTTGCACAGTTTTGTCAGTGATGGGTCGGTGGAAAGTCATTTGTACTCTCTGAGACGTGCCATGTAGCTCTTGAGGGCCCTGATCCTGCAGCTCTTCCCCAGGGAGCACTGGGGGAAGTTAAACTGAGCAGAAAGTGTTCAGCTGCTCACCCCGTACCACAGTGGGAATTTCACTGAGGCTGTGGTGAGAAGGGCTTCTCCTTCTCCTGCGGTGCAATGAGACCTGCCAGTGGAGGGCACGCAGCGCGTTGCATGGGCAACCTCTCTGCTCCAAGGGGGAATTCCCACTTTTTTCTGGAATTAATGACCACAGAGCTGAAGACACAGCCAGGCAGCGTATGTCAGTGAATCTGCATGGTGGCATAGCCACGCGTGCCCCTCAGACACACAGCAAGTGTCTCCCAGGTAGTTCTTTTGTTTCTTGTAACTCTGCTGCTTTGTGCTGTCACAGTTAAGAGATACCACTAGCCAACATAGTTACTGAGATCTGGGGTCACAACTTGACCTCACTGGAGCCAAAGAAAGTTTGTCATTGAGATGAGCCGTCAGGCCTTCAGTCAGAGCACATCACTTTTCTCATTATAGTACCATCCTAACAAAGCATTTGTAATTCAGACTCAAAATGTACCCCAAGCCTAGTCCCGAGAGGCATGCCATTGCAGTTTTCTAAGGCTTTGTTCATGTTTCATTTTGTTATCCCACTATTTTTGTTTCTATTCGGTTCCTATTGTTCCCTGTCAATTAAAAATAAAACCACAGAAATAATGAACGGCATTAGTATATACTGGGGTTTTTTACCGCCTATTTTTCATTCCATTTGGCTATGTTCTATTTTCATAAATTTTAAATTGCAGACTTGTAGTTCAAACTGTGCTTTAGGAAACATGCAATAGCAAGAATGTTCTATTAAAGACTAAAGACCCAGAGCAACTCCTTCTCATAAATTGCTTTATTGTAGGTATTTATTGAACATGCCCTAGACAGAATTTTGTTCTTCTGTATTGGCTGCATATTGTTTTCATCTAACTAGTATAATTCCAGTGACTTCACCGGGAAGTTATTTAGGGTTTCCAACATAAATTGGAGCAGTATTATCTTCTATTTATTTTTTAACAAGGCACTCAAAACTGTCGAACAGATTATGCAGTAGTTGCTCCTATTAATTGCTTTTTTGCTGTTTGCTCCATCAGCAATACACAGATAACTATTTTGGATCTGTACTTTTCTGATTCACTGATGGTTCAGTGAATGCACAGAAAATGCAGAAGGCTCAGCAGATGCTGACAGTCCGTTACACACTTGCAAAGCAGCCTCCAAGTTGCCTCTGATAGCCAAACAAAAGTTCCCTCCACACCCTCCATTATGGAAGGAGGGGTTTATTCCTAATATAGCTTGGTGCTGTCTGGCACATCTTGGGTGCTCCAAACAAAAAACAACAGCAAAAGTATGGCAAAGCCTTTTACTAGTCTGTAAAAATACAAATTAAATTTGTTATTAATAGTATTGAAAGCATTCTTAAATCCACCAAATGCAAGAAATGCGTAAGTACTCCTGCAAACTATATTATATAATTCTTATTGTGATCTTCAAAAGCACTATTGATCTCTATTATACAGTGCTTGCCTCCTACCAATATACAAAATTACTTCAGAAAAATAGATATAGGCCTATTCTTATCTTGTGGATACCAGATTATACATACCATACAATATGATATGATGCTATAATACACAGGGTATACCTATTGACCTATAGCAAGAGTTAAAATCATGCCATTTTCTATAGCAGGCATGAAGTTTTTACTTATGAAGGTTTTTTTGGCATCCAAACAGTAGTTGGAAAGTTCACCTCAGATATCAGTGAGAACAAGTTTGAACCATGTCAGTGCAAGTAAAAAAAATAAACATTTAGTTCTTAGGAATTTCAATTTCTCTTATTTTTCATACACTGCACTCCTCTGATGTTCAGTGTAAGACAAGGAATATATGTGTTTCCTTTGTAACATCTTGATCATCTTATAAAATAACAAATCAGAATGATATACATAAAAAATAACTAAATCTCTTGTAATTTATTAGGTAACCCCTTCTTTGTTCCTTTTTTCAATTCTTTCTTTTCCTCCCCCCCCCCCCCCCCCCTTTGTTCATTGTTTTAAACGTCTTCATCAACTTTAAGGCCAGATAGAAAATGGTTAGGCATTTGAAGTGAAATGCAGGCCAGGTATACCTGGCAGTGTCCAAAACAGGTCCTGAAAAATCTCTGCTGAGCTGCTGCTGAATGTAAACAGCCCAAAGGCAGGAGGGAGACAGGGGAACGTGAAGGACCCCAGGCCAAGAACTGCAGCTCAGCATATGCCCTGGCTGCCCAAGTCATGTCCAAGCTGAGAATCTCACAGCCGAGCTCAGTCCTAAATTTAACCAGATCCAGAAACAGCAATTTTTTCAGCCAAACACATTGACAGGCTCAGTTTGGTCCCAGGTACCTACAGTGAGGCCACTCGGAGCTGGGTAGTGCTTTCTCCCAGGCCCGTCTCCTGTGTTTTGGCTGCAGAGCAGCCTCCTCCCAGCAGAGAGCTGCTCCATCCTCACTTCATGGTTAGGATGCTCTCCTGAGAGGTGGGATGTCGCCATGAAGGCCTTGTGTCTAAGGAACCACCCACTTCCCAGGCAATGGGAATTAAAGGGAAGGCAAGATTAAGACCTCATCAAGCCTCATGACCAACGGCAGCCACTTTCAGGAGCGGGCTGGGGGTCGTAGTTTGCCTCCTGCCTTCCTCAGTGAGGCACTCAGCATTGCAGCGAGGATGATGTTCCTCAGAGACGAGTGTGGGACCAGAATAAAGACTGATCTTCAATGCTTCTTTGCACTTGAGCTACCAAGTGGCATTAAAATTATATAGACTCACCGCTGTCACTCTCTCACACAAAACTCTTACAAATTAGCACAGATCTTTTCACTCGAAGAAATCAGGACAAGTCAACCTCAAATATCAACCCCTCCCCTAGTTGCCAGATGTTCTAGAGTGCTGCCTTACTGTGAGAGCACCAAAAGTTGTGCCCAGTCTAGACCTGTTTGCATTCATTGTCACCAGGAGCTGGATTTTGTTTCATTCTTGTATGTACATTCCAGTGGCAAAAACAAAAAGTGTCATTTTTCTGTAAAATTGGGTGAAGAAATTTGCAGTCTTGGAAAACTAATTGGGAAGCAACTTGAAATTGCTTAGGGATTTATATCCTAGATTTTAACACAACCGCTTTTATTCAATTTAGTCAGTCATGTTCTAGATCAGCTGTTGAAAAAGGTGTAATTTTGTTATACAGATTTTTTTAGATGAAGTTATCATACTACAGCAAAAGCTATCTTTGCCTCTGGAGGATCATACGTATTTTGCAAAGCATGCAATTATTTATTTTTCCTAAGGGCCACATTCACTAAAAATAAGCTTATGCACTAGAGAGGAAAGTATGACTGATTACAATATGAGTATTTACCTTTTACTCACAGATAAAACTCACAAGTGAAAACCTGCCTTGCACCCACAAATGGGAGATTTGTTGACTCTAATGTCTACTGCAGACCTTTATTTCACAGATCACCTTTAAAATCTGATGGACTACTTGGTTTGGAGGCTCCTGGTAACATTTCGTCCTTTGGAATAGAGACGCTTAGGCCAGGCATCCTTCTCCCATTTCAAGACTAAGGTAGAAAGCACAAGGTCCTAAGTGGGCAGGGAGGGTTAGGAGAGGGAGTCAGAAATTAGCCTGAGACCACACAGATTCACTGCGACTTTGCAGCCCCTTTCCCCTGGAAACCAAAAGAAAATTTGGCCATGCAGTTACCAGCAGTACCTCCTGGGTGAAGCTCTTTACGCCTGTTGGAGTTGTCCTCGGGGTCTGCATGGTTAACGCTGTGCTCTGATCTCTAAAGAAACTGCATCCTCTGACTGCATCTATCCAAGTATCTTGTATGCCATTTTTCCATGTGGAGAAAGGGGCTCTCAGGTGGCTCTAAAATCTAGAGTCTGGCCACAGTATATGATACTATTTTTATTTTTAAAAGTAGTTCTCTGATCAAAAGGTCTTTCCCATACCCTGGGACTCTACAGTGCAGTGTGCAAGTCTGACTGTCTCTCTTACAGCCACATCTCGGCTGCTCTATACAGCTGGCCAAGTGCTCTACAAGTAGTAGGTCTGAGAGGAGACATTCTGTATCTGAACTACAGAATACACAAACCTTTTCATTCTCATGTAATTCTGAATGCAGCTGGTCTATACATTTATGTAGACCTGTATTTGTGCGTATGCACCAGGGATATGCATATGTATGTAAAGGGACTAAGAAAAGGCACAGCCAGACGAAGCTCTGTGGCTCTTCTGCAGTCCCCTGCCACAGCAGAGGCAGTAGGATGAGAGGCTCTGTGGTGCTGCACAAGCACTTCTGTGCCATGAGTAGGCTCAAGGATGCACCACAGATGTGTACAGCTCTATTTCCAAAGCTGTTGAAATTTGGAAACTGAAGGTGGGATCCGGCCCTTAGGAGTTAGATGGGTTTCAGGTACCAAAGTCCCAGACAGCCGTCTTGTCCACCACTGCCCTCTCATGGTTCTTTCTTCCCTCAACAGAAGTAGAAACCTATGTTAGGTGGGATGGGTCTTGTCCTCCAGGTAGGTCTTCCGAACAACTGTCCCTTCTTTAATTAGGCTGCAGTCAGGCTGCCTCTTGCCTGGTCTCCTCCCAGACGTGATGATGCTTATTTCCTAGATCTTCCTTTAATTTTGGATGGGGGTGTATAGGAGAGGGAAATGTTAAGTCTGCATAAAAGCATTGCACTTCACTTCCTATAGAGTATAAGTGGAAGATAATGAAGTGGAGTAAAGCTTTTCTTCTGTTCTCAAGATGAAGACAGAAGAAAGACAGAAAGATAACCAGAGTATAAAACCACTGTAGAGAAATGCCCTATATTGAGAGGGTATTAAGTGCATATAGCTTTAGTGAATCTGGTCCTAGGCAGCACACATTTTCATTAGCTGAAAGCTCTTAACCTTTCCCTAAGATAATGAATTGTAAATAAAAGCAAAGTGGGACAGATTCTCAATTGCCTTGTACCTTGCTGTTGTACAAAGGGTGCAATACACACCACTTTACATAGGGTTGAAAGGTCATGCAAGGAAAAAGAAGAATCTGTCCCACTAGCTCACTGCTCCGGAGAGTTTAAACTACACATAAAAAAACTGACACTCTTCTCTTCCTCCCCCCCACCCTTTGATTTTAACAGCACTCGCAAACAAAATTACATGATGAATTTTTCACGGCAACATGGGCTCAGGCATTTCTACAACAGAAGACGAAGGTCACTTAGACGATATCCATGAAGAACCGAGAAATTTATTTTTTTTCCTCCCAACATGTGATGTGTTGCTTTCCATTCTTTAAATCTAGCACTGCGTCTGGTATCAGGACTTTTCTGCAACTGGCTTGATGAATAACTGAAAGCCTTTCTCAAGACAGAGTGTACACCACTTTTTCGCACTGTGAACTAATGAGAAGTGACTTATTTTCTCATAGGTAAATGTTTTAATGTTGATGTGTCTGTGAAAATTGTGATCTGTTGTAATATCAGTTACAGTGGCAGTATTGGAAGTAAGCAACTAATTCTGTTTAACAGGAAAAAAAGTTTAAGCACAAAGACTTTTCAGATTTTATGTTTAAAAAACCCTACATACTAAATACAGAATTTAACATTCTTTGTCACATAGGTATTTAAGTGCACTGTATTTCAGCTCTGTGTCATTTTATATGATTAAGTTATCATTGTTTGTCCTCTTTTTATTCTCTTCTACAACATGACACATTGGCACTGTATTTACTTGTTTTGTTGTTGTAATATTTTTGCTGCTGATTTTTGGGCTATTTACCTTCTGACAAAATGTATTAAAAAAAAAAAAATCAAAGTACCTAATCAAGAAGATAATTGCAAAAGTAGTTGTAAAGGCGTTGATATCCTTCAGTCTTATTCTTTGATATGTCTGTTGGTTAGCATTGTTTTGTGGATAAAAAAGAATGCTTGACATTAAACTTTTTTCTACTGAGGAGTTGTGGAAAAAGCCCCAAACAGAAGTTCCCAATTCCCTGTCTAAATGTAGTCAGTTCTCTGCAACTGATTTACTTACAGTAACTGCCATTTGGTGTCTGTAGTAATGAAGTGATTTGTAAACAGTGAACGTTTCATTGTGTTCTCTTTGGTGTTTGTTTCTATTGCAGGTCATGTTTGTATCTTCTGATAAAGTTGTATCTACACCAGCAACGTTATAATGCCCCTATAGCCCTAACTGTCTATTATCATAAATAAAATGCTTCACTTTATGGTGAACCAAGCTAAAGATCCATGTTTCAATAAAAATAATGTCAACAAACAATTCTGATGTTAGACTTTTCAAGCCGTGCGGGCTTTACATGAAATCAAACACCAAATTCTTTTACTAAGTATCTAGATTCTAATGCAAACATCGATGGTATTTTTTAGTATTTAGTACATCACGCTTAACAGCACTTTGCAAATAACACAAACTAAGAAATCTTCCCAGTCCTACCTGTAGGCATAACATGGTTGTTGGAACAGGTCCTGGTGCAAGGAGTGAAACACTGAAACCAATACACACTCTAACTTGTCTTTATCTGCAAGCCCAATATGCAGTGTGCAAATCGACGTTTCCAAGCTCTGAGGACTACAGTGCAGCACATAAGGAACCTGGTTCAAAACAGACAAAGTTGCTAATTCTTAGAATCATAGAATCATTTAGGTTGGAAAAGACCTTTAAGATCATCAACTCCAACTGTTAACCTAGCACTGCCAAGTCCACCACTAAACCATGTCCCTAAGCACCACATCTGCACGCCTTTTAAATACCTCCAGGGATGGCGACTCAACCACTTCCCTGGGCAGCCTGTTCCAGTGCTTGACAACCCTTTCAGTGAAGAAATTTTTCTTAATATCCAATCTAAACCTCCCCTGGCACAACTTGAGGCCATTTCCTCTTGTCCTATCACTTGTTACTTGGGAGAAGAGACCGACCCCCACCTCGCTACAACCTCCTTTCAGGTAGTTGTAGAGAGCGATAAGGTCTGCCCTCAGCCTCCTTTTCTCCAGGCTAAACAACCCCAGTTCCCTCAGCTGCCCCTCATCAGAGAGAAGTATCATATATACCTGCTATGCTCTTACATCATGCGCATCTGCTTCTGGCACCATACTGGTCTGAACCAGAATGGTGTTTTTTACACAACCATGCTCAGCCACCTAAAATGTGTTTAATTTTTAAGAGGTTTTTGATCAAAAGTACCTGAACAGTGCAGAAAAAAAGGAGGTCATTCAGTTACCAACTAATCAAAACCTTGGCTTGGCCAAAGTTATGCAACAGACCTTTGACATATCTGGAAACTTACTGCAACACCCCAGCCTCCTACAGTTGCAAACTTGCCTGTGCTGTTCCGGAGAACAGTGTGTGTGCTTTCAATCCTTGAAACAAGATAAAGGATCCGTTCAGAGAAAGACCGGGAAGAAAAAAAAATGAGGTTATTAAAGAATATAATAGCTTAATGTTTGGGCAAGAGATTTTAAAATATTGTAATAAAAGTTTCGCCCATTGAACAAACAAAAATGCAAGATATAAATACTCCTATTTTTAAAGATAATTTTATTTGCCCTAATATGTCAATAGATGGGTGATATTTCAATCTAAAATGCATGTGCAGCTAGTGTGTTGCTAGGGAATTAATTTGTTTTAAAGACTTTAGGTACAATGAGGCACTTAATCTGACTTCTCTTTCCACGTAAGACACCAGCATAATCAGAGAAGCTGCTTTTCACAATTGTATTTATTTCCTTTGAATAACATATGTAATTATGACTACTGTGGAATCCCCCAAGATTTTACCAGAACTCACTACAAACTGGGCACAGGCTTTTCTCAAGAAAATCATCCCCGCTGGTAGATTCCTAAGTGATGTTGTCATTTGACCTTTCCAGATTCCAGGAAGTTCTTCCTTACATTTTTTCCATTCCTACAGCACACAAGGTAGCGTGCACATACGGCACGCTCAGTGTATGTACTGTTTTATTTCTCCTCCCATATGGCTGAAAACAATGAGTCATCTGACATTAAATAGTCATTAAAATAGCAAAGGTGACACAGCACATAATCAATGGCAATAAAACAGTGACAGTGCTATAAAATGTACTAATAAGCTTATCTACTGGTATAAAACTTTGGCAGGCATAACTAGGAAAACTGGTGCTTTTAGTATACCTTATACCTTCCTCATTCCCCCTATCAGCTCACTAACCCATGTTCCAGTAGGATAAGGAGAACATAAGAGAAATGAAATAAAAATACAGGAAGACGAAGCTCTGACCTGCTGGAGTCCCTGGAACAACCAAAACCTGAAGTTCTCATAATTTTGCCTGAATGTTCTTCTCTTGAGCTTGCTTCATCCACAGGTGATAACATTACCTTAGTGAGAGGAAATGAGTGTAGCACAAGTATTTTGAAGGACTGAATTAGGCTTTGCATGAACTTGACAACTTAGAGAAATGGGTAGAAATGAAATAACACAGCAAATACACTCAAGGACAAGACATTGTCAAAGAGCAAGGTACCAGCAAACAAAGTGGGTAAATATCTAGCTAGGCAGCAAAACTATAGGAAGAGAATTAACAGCATAAAGCAGTTTAAAAAAATACCATTTTGCATTGTATCAATAGAAATATTTATAGTAAAACACAGTAAATATATATACGACTGTCAGTGCTGGTAAGATAGACAGCAGGTGTCAGCTGTTGAGCCCTCCACTTAAATACAGATGTAAACAAGTTGGAAATTGCGGAGTACAGCAGCAAAAACAAGACCCTTGAAACCATGAGCTTCCAAGTAGAGAGAGTTGCTTTGTTTAGTCTAGAAAGGAAAACATTTGGAAAGACACATGACAACAGCTATAAACATGGATCTATGTTTTATTTACCTGCTAACCCTTCAGGGCAAATGCCACTGGGTGGAAATGCTGCCACAGCATCAGCTCATCATTTATCCATCAGTGGGGAACGGGGTTTGGTTATTATCCACGCAGGAAGCCAGTGCGAGGCTCCGTAAGCCCTGCTGATGGGCGCACAAAGGGCCACGCACAAGCAGCAAGGTACAACAGATAAACCCCACTCAGTTCAGCTCTGTAGCGAGGTTTAACTAAACATGACTCAACACTGGAGTAACAGGAACAAGCTAGCTCTAAAGGGGAGCTACCTTAATCCTGAGCTGGTGAGGGAACCTCAAAACCAAATGAGATCAGCAAAAGGGCTTGCCTAGCTTAAGCATGGCCCTAAAGAGCTCTTCAAGGGCTGTTAGCAATCTGGAGCAGCTGAGACCACGCGACCACTTGCGGCACACCTCCTCTGAAGGAGCAGATGGAGCACCTACCATCTGCAGGTGGTGGATCTGCTCCTGGAAGAAACGACAGTGAGATATGAGGCTGCAAAAGTCATAGGGGAGACACATGGATGAACTGCCTAGTGTTCTCCTGTGATACTGATGTTATATGACTGTTGCTTTTTTCTGCTCCATATCTTCTCGATGCAGCTGAAGGGATCAACCTGGCAGCAAGCCTAAGGACTTAGACCCATACATGGCTAATTATCACAGAGCCTGATGCGGAGAGTTTGAGCCGGCACCCAGCAAGGAGGGGCCCAGTAAAAACGGTATTCCAGGGATGGAGGCATACTGTGCTGGAGGGCACTGATAAATGCTGGGTTCGTAGTTCAAATCTGTATTTCTTTTGAAAGAAAACAAGTTTGTTAAGCTTCTTTAGGAAAAAAACTAAAAACAGGATGTGGTTGTGCTTTTGAGCTGTGCTGCTCAGGGGAGATCTGTGAAAGAGTTAGTTACAAAGAAGCTATTTCGGAGGGCTCAGCTACTTCCCTCATTGCCTCCAGGCCAAAGGTGGGACTGTGGGAGGTGCTGGGGAGTCACAGGTTTCGGGGCCACTTCTGCATTAAGATGCTATTGCTGACACCACGAGAGCTGGCTGATAGCCTCAGGTCTCTCTTTCCCTGCACACTGACTGTGCACATACACGCCAGCCTTCTGCTGATACCATATTGCTCCAGGTGTGCTAGAAACAGCATGTGCAAAGCCATTCAACTGGTTTATATTCATGACTGGACACCCAACTTAGCTCATTTAAAATCACACCCTTCTCAAGGGACATTTTAAAGGATTTGAGTTCAACTACTTTCAAGGAACTTCTCATGGTAAAAAAGAAAATGTCCTAATGTTTGGGCCTCTGCTAGAATAATTGTGCTATTATGGACAATTATAAAGCTTGACATGACTAATGTATCTGTATATGATGTGGGTAGTAACTAATTAACAGGAGCAATTTGAGAACCAAGCCAACTGCCACTAAAACCAATGGGAAAATCCCTGTAAATCTAAACGCATTTCACATCAGTCTGGAAATACCCACCTCAAATTTACTAACGCAGCTGGTTTGACCCATTCTAGGACTGGCGTAAGACTCCATGGTCAAATATATTCAGGGTTTTTTTCCCCCTAGAAAGTTGTCTCATTATTAGAAGAACTCTGAGTGTAGTTAGGGAGCGGCCGGGAGTGCTCCAGTCGATGGAGCCCATCTGACCCAGTTTGCTAATTTGGGATGTCCCGTATGGGACATCCATGCCAATGAGACAACCAGAAGTGTCAGAAGTCTCCGCACTCCCCAGTCCCTCAGCTACGTCCCAAGCCCATACTCACTATCAGCGGTTGTTTGAGCAAGTTGAGAACAAAACAGCCCAACAACTGGAGCTCTAACCAGCTGTGAGCCCTGGAGCTGCCCTTTGATGGTGCCTCACAGCTTTCCTTACGCTGCTGGAGAGCAACGGCTCCTGCTGCTCCATCCCCTGTGGGCCAGACAAGCCCTCAAAGCTCACACGGGGCTCTGTCATCACACAGCTCCAGCGGTATGTGTGCCATTAACTAATTTCCCCCAATTATCCTCCACAGGAGTTTTTTTAGTCTCTCCAATTGACCATATTGTTTATTCTGTATTAACTTCCCCTCCTTTTTTTTGTTTTCACCAAAAATCGTCTTTTCATCTTGTTCCTACTGAGTTCAGCACTATATTAATCCCTGCCCTTCTCTCAGAGCTGAAGAACTGAAGCATCTTTTACCATTTTAGACAATGCTGGAAAGAAGCAATAAAAACAACTATTAACCTTCCCAGTGGGTCACGCTACAATGCGCACAAGAAATTAAAACCTGTTTCAGTTTATGTATTTAAATGCAGCAATTGACACAATTAGTGTAACATAATCCGCAGTGTGGATTGGATTACTGTAACATTCAAAATGATTTATACCTTTGTGGACTTTTCTAGCAGGAAATGTACTATTCCCATGTTTGTTTCAGGCTTTCTCCTCCCCCTCCTATTTGTGCAGGGTGTATAAGCACAGCTCTGTCTGTGGCATGTTACTGCAATATACGCTTTACTGCTTAATAAAGCATTGCAGAATTTCATACACCAGTGGTGACTCAACACCTTCATAAGGTCATTAATTGTAACACAAGCTGCAGATGCCCAAGTTCAGAAGAAAATAGCTTTTTGGATAAATAAATACGAATCGCAAAAGATGTCTTTCCCAAAGTATCTCCATTTACCCAGTTCTGTATAACACTGGCATCCAGCACCATTCCACATGAAGTCTGATGTATGTCACGTATCTAATGTATCACTCTGAAATTGTTACAGCCTATTTTGGACAAAACAAGTTATAGCAAACCCCTTACTTAAAATGCAACTTTTGAAATGTTTTGACCTTGAAATTTCTCAGTTTGACAACACTGAAATTTAAAGTACTGTGTTTCAGATTGAATTAATTTAAATTTTATTTAGTTACTCTTAAACTCTAACAAGGGCTAGCATGTCAAGGAATCATTTTAAGGTTTACAAAATAATACATTCCAGTAGACACCAGTTTTATAATTTTTTTTATGGTCTCAGTGCATAAGAATTTCAAAATGTTTTTTTCCTACCAGTTCTAGATACAAAACCAAATCTCTAAGAATCTGAAAGGTGGGAAAACATTTTCTCCTGGGCGAGAGAGAGAGAGCTATTGTTATGTTGGAAAACGTTTATAAATCAAGGACTGAAAGATGAGATCTGTGAAGATATTTCACTACTAATTCCTTGTGTATTCACAAGGAAATTGATACCTATGTATCCTTTGCATGCCTAAATAAGTAAGAAACTACATCTGGTCACTTGTGAGACCAACCACTCCGAGGCCCAGGCTGACAAGTGCGTTTGTCAGACAGCAGAGGTGGCAAAAATACACTCCTCATTATAGAAGAAGAAAAATAATTGTAACTAAGTCTCTTGAAGTGTTCAGTCAACATGAAGTCCTTCAGAAATGTGTATTTTTACATTCATTTACATGACTGGCACATATCCATCTCTGATGCCTGACATATGTACCACATTTCTTAAAGGACAGAACATTGGTGTCTGCTTTTTCAAATTAATTTTAGGCAATGAATCCTGATGCTCCTTCACTGGAATTTCAGGACAACCCAACTGGGGTTTATTCAACAAACACCATGGCGTACTGGGAACTGTGAGGGAACTGGGGTTGTTTAGCCTGGAGAAAAGGAGGCTGAGGGCAGACCTTATTGCTCTCTACAACTACCTGAAAGGAGGTTGTAGAGAGGTGGGGGTCGGTCTCTTCTCCCAAATGACAAGCAATAGGATGAGAGGAAATGGCCTCAAGTTGCGCCAGGGGAGGTTTAGACTGGATATTAGGCAAAATTTCTTCACTGAAAGGGTTTTCAAGCACTGGAACAGGCTGCCCAGGGAAGTGGTTGAGTCGCCATCCCTGGAGGTATTTAAAGGATGTTTGGATGAGGTGCTTAGGGACATGGTGTAGCGGTGGTCTAGGTAGCGTTAGGTTTACGATTGGACTTGATGATCTTAAAGATCTTGTCCAACCTATACGCTTCTGTGGTTCTGTACTCTAGCACAGTACACACGAGCACAACAAAAACAACCAGGCCAAGGCCTGTATATTGCATCACCGCTAGCCAGTGCCCACCCCACGCTCCCCAGGTATATTTTTATATTTAAATTAGAAATAAACTATATTTATAATTATGTATTTCGTGTGTATATATAAGCGAAAGGGAGGGCTAGGGGTGACACCTCGGCTACACCCAGGGGGCCGGCCCAAGCAGGTCGCAGCGGCCCCCCGCCCCTGGGCGCAGCCGCAGCCACCGCGCCGGTAACGGCCGCAACGGCGCCGCGGGCAGGGGCGCACACCACCCCGCGGCATTCTGGGACTTGTAGGCCCCAGCGGGGGCTGCGGGGGGGACTACGAGTCCCAGCCGCGCCCGCGCTCGCCCTCGGCCGGCAGGGGAGGAGGCGGGGGCTGGCGGCCCGCCGCCGCCCGCCCCGCACCCCTTGCGCTCACCTTGGGCGCGGAGAGGAGGCGGTAGGCGGCCGCCGTCGCGGGTGAGTCGCCGCCGGGCTGGAAGGAGGCAGCGCCTGGAGGTGAGCGGAGCGCCGGCGGGTCTGGCGCAGGTGAGCGCGGCGTGCGGGGCCGGCCGCGGAGGGGTCCCTCCTGAGGGGTCCCTCCTGAGGGGGCGAGACTCGCCGTGAGGAGCGCCGGGTCGGGGTCGCGCTCTCCCGGTGCCTGCGGCTCCAGCTCGGTCATCCCGGGCCGGGGGGCTGGCCTGGGGGGGGAAGGGGGTTCTCGCATGGCGCTCCCGCTTCTCACCGTGCCTTCCCTGCTCCCTTCGCCCCCTCTCCCCGCCGGCCCCTGGCTCCTCACCCCGCGCTCTCCCTGCCGGGCCCCGGCGGAGCTGCCGGAGCTTCGTGGGCGACAGGAGCGGTTTAAAAGGCGCTTGTGACCGCGGTGCTCGCCTCGGCGCCTTGCCCAGGCAGCCGGGCTGGTCTGCGCCCCTCTACTTAACGCGCTCCTTAAAGCTCAGAGGTTGCGCGGGCAGCAGACAGCACCCACGCTGCTAGTAACTGTAAGATACACGCAAAAACCCTGGGCTAACTTGCAAAAGAAAAATGAAAGGGGAAACCAGAAGAAGGTTGAGAGATCAGTCATTTCCTCGTCTAGTGACTGCAACCCTCTGACTTTAAGCTCCAGGCTGTCAGCTTAGGTCAGAGTGACTGTCTGAGAAGTCTTGTAATAACAAGAAATAACTGCTTTTTGCTTTGTTAATAGCTTCAACCCAAAGATCTTCAAAACCTTTCCAAAACCTTGATTGAACTGTTGCCCGTCCCGTCCCGTCCCGTCCCCCCCCCCCCCTTGCAATTTTCTGGCAAAGAATAAGATTGTGGCTTTCCCTATGTCAGTATTTTTCAACTTCTGGTCTGCAAACGGTGGGAACACTTTGAACCCCTTAGAAGGGATCAGTGAAAGCAACCAGGAAAAGCCAGCCAGAAATGTAAGTAGGCTTAAATTTGATGTGCTGGTGCCCATGCTGCTATTGCAAAACTTTTAATTGAACGCTGAAATATGGTTGAAAGCTGTTTTCAGGATACTCCAAAATTTTGAATAACCCAAATGGCCAGCAGGAGTTTAGAGATAGTCTAGTAGTAAGAAAAAGAAACAAAAATATAAAAGTACCGTCATTATTTCTGCTGATGACTCGGCAGAATGTACATTCATAATTCTTTATCTCTCTCACAGTAACACGGTTGCACAGCATTGGTTTGGATGGGGATGACTGACAGTCTTAACAAGGGTCTGGCCACTGGAATTTTTTTGGCCGAAGCTTTCACAAAGGAAGACTAAAATTTTCAGACAGACTTTTAAAATGTCTTCTACTAAATGTGCAGTAGAATATATTCTGGGTTAACAGGTGTCTTGATTTATATTACAGAATTTTCATAAGATGTTACTTTTCTAGCTGCTGTAGAAATGAAAAAACTAAGGTAATTAACTGTACAGTGTCAGAAGCAAGCACATGTAGGTGACTTGCACTGAATTAACTCTGTGGGGATCAACTCTCATTTTGGCCTTCCTCAAGTGGCAGTAATCACATTTTGAAATACTTGGTGTATGGTAATTCCAAGCCTTCTCAGGACACGATAGGTGTTCCAGTTCTGCATTTAGCAGTATTCCTGAACTGAAGTATTTTATTAATTGTCTTTCAGTGTACTGTGAAACATCTCTGAAATGAAACAGGGAAAGGGTATAGGGAGAGAATGGAGTTTCACCCATGCAAAGCTGCTGCTGGTAGCTGATAAAACATATTCATTTCAAATAGTGTATACCCCCTTGTATAGACTTGAGGGCTTTAAACTGAGCAGTGTCATGCTAAAAGCTTCACAACACTTAAAGGTATATTTGTGGGGGGAGCTGGGGCAATACTGAGTTATAACCAGAATCACATTTCAGTGAAGGCTCTAAGTCCAATAAGAAAAATACCTGCTGCTGCTTCCAGGCTTGGGTTCTGATCACTAAACAGTATTTCCTCTGACTAAGTAATCTGTCCAGAGCTGATGTGGTTTTTTGATTGTACTATACAAACTCTGTAGGGTAAGTTTGCTTAAAAGCTGAAATACTTACAATAAAAAAAAAAAAAGTGAAGATGGCTGAGCATGATCCTGGGGAAAAGGGCCTAGGAAATGGTGAAGTCTTTAGCCTCTGCAACAAACTGAGCCCAGTTTTCTGAGCTGAGTGCTTACTGAAGTGCTCTCTTGGGTTCAGCCATCAGATCTTAAGACTTGGGGTATTAAACAGCCATCAAGTATTGCCTTCTGTTTGGAGTTTCTAGTCCATTACTGTGGTTCAAATCATATCTTTAGGACACAGCTCATCATAGGTATAGTAGTCTGTCCCCAAGAATGCAATGTTTCTAGAACTTAAATATTCCAAAACCACATGGGAAGTTGGTTATTATTTAACATGACACTAAAATCATGCAATACTGAGGCACAGATCTAGCACGTGGCTGCAATACCGTTGTTCTTTTGCTAATAACTTGAGAAAGAAGAACTGAACATGTGTTTATCTGCTTTGACTATTATTATAGTACAGACAGACCATTATTGTCTTAAATTACTATTTATTTGGACTGTAGCTGTAGCCTCTGTAAATGTGACCAAGACTTTTGTGCAGGCCATGGGTTGCCTGGAGAAGCACAGAGTCCTTTGAGCTCCTCTGCCCCTCTTGGTTTGCCTGATCATCTGCTAAAGTCAACCCTGCTGGGGAGCTACAAAGGAATTCATGACGCTGGAGACTCCTGCTTTTTTTGTGTCTTAAGGAAGTTTTCTCCTGTAGAAGGCAAGCCTCCACTCTACGTTTTGGTGGGGGTTTTTTGTTCTATGTTTTCTCTGCATTAGCCCTCCCCTACGCAGGCTGTCCTAGCCATGCTGGTTTGCTCAGCTTTAACTTTGATTATGCTAGTTGTTACCAAGCTAGAGGTCCGTGTGGTAGTATCAGCTACAAGTAATGTTGTAAACTTGACAGGATTGGGCTGCAACCAGAAATAATTAGGCCCAAACTATGTCTGATTTAATTGGCAGCTATTAAGGCTTAATATATCATTGTCCCCTAGTTCCCAGTTTGAATGCACAGTGACTGAAGCATTTACATTATGGTAACTGTCCTAGCAACTTCTTAAATGTATCAAGGCAGTTTCTCAAACTGTTGTCCTACATGGTAGTGTCAGACCTTTAGCCGAATGATGGAAGGACAGTGGATCTCAAAGAATAATGAAATTACAATGACACTTTATCTGTGCCTGTACATTAGATGTTAATTTGATGATTAAATCAGAGTATGCAAAATTCCTAGGAAGAGCTTGTGTTACTTCAGCCATCCATCCTTCCCATGCTAGCATTAGCACACAGGGAGAAAGCCAGAAAGTCTTTTATTCGTGTCTACTAATTATGCCATCTTCTCTCCAACATTGAAACGGGTTGCTTTAATTCACAACTCAAGTTTCAATAGCTTTCGTGGGTTCCCTCATTTCTTCATACTAGTCACTTTTTTCTGAATAGCTTTACACAAGGGTCTTTTGGCATCTCGTGCATTTCCCCATGATCAAGCGTTTACTTCCTTCTGAATCTGATGAAGATGAACTGCTGACTGCTATTTTTTCTTCTATTTCATTGCTGATATAATTTTCCATAAGAACTGGTTTTCTGAAGCACGTATTTTTCTGTCTGATCATTTGGTAGATCTATAACTTTTAGCACAAGAAGACCATGCTGAAGCTAAAATTCTCAAGCTCAAATTAGCCTATTGATTTCCCAGTTAAGTTTAATGAATTAAGTACCTTCCTTATCCTGATGTGCTTCCTTCCCTATATCTGTTAACCAGCATAATGTTGTCCTGATAGATAGTATTTCTTGATAGTATTTCTTAATATGGCTACAAGACCTGCCATTGCTATTATTTTATAGGTAGTTATCTGTAGCTTCTTGCTTTTCAGAAGTATAAGCAGCAGCGAAGTCCAGGTCTTGTAGTTATTTTCCATGTGCCCAGGTATTGAGAAAGCTGCAAACAGGTGATGTCCAGTATTTCCATGCGTATGAAGGTATGGCTGTAAGTTTGTGCAGGAAGCTGAAGGGTTTTGCGTTGATAAGATTTAGATTTTTATTAATAAGAGTACATATATGAATAACTGGCCTATGGGGGAACTTGGACTACTATTCTCAAAGTTGCATTAACTGTTTCTTTTGTTTTGTGCAGTAGCAAGCTGGGAAGACCTTCCATGTAACAAACAATAGTGTGATTGCCTTCTTGGGAGTTTTTTGAAAATGAATCTGTATTTTCACTGCCTGGGTGGAGTCTCTCTTTCTCCAGCTTTCACTGTAGAATTCTTACCAGTTTTGCACAGGCAGTGGATCAAGTTTTGCTGATCTACTTTGACTGTTGCCTACCATTTTGTATGTCCAATTTTTTTTGCGTTCTTGTGGGTGTTTTGGGTTGGGTTTTTTTTTTAGCTAATTAATAGATTTTAATCTATTAATTGAAAACCTGAGATTCTGACACCTAGACTGGGCTAGAGCTAAGGTCAAATTGTTTATTTTCATTTATTTTATGGAAATCAGGTTCTGAAGCATGTCTGAGACTTTTGAGAACTCATCAGAAAACCTCTCATAACTCAAGCATGGACAGAATTTTCCAATCCAAATCAAAGATTGCAGTCTCTTTCATTTGAAACATCCTTGTTAGAGTTCAGTCTAGTAGGGCCAGATCAAATTAAGGATTGAGCTGATTAGGCATTACAAAATTTCAGTTTTGGGCACCTGGTTTTCATGGAGCAGAATTCAAAACTCTATATACCATCCAGGAGAAAACTTGGATTGCTACTCAGAGGTGCCCACAGGGAACTGCCTGTTCCTGTTCTCACAGAGCTCCGCTAATCTCAGGCATGTCTGAAGAGGCATGTCTGAAGAGTCATTGCAGGAACAAAACCACAGCTCTTTCATGGATACAGGCATCTGTAGTATCTTCTCTAAATACTGATGTTTTGCTGCTGCTGTAATAACTTTATGGCATAACATGGTTAAAGTCCTTTCCCAGAAAAAGCTAGACCTGAGTTCAGTTACCACTTCAGCATGTTGGGATTTAAGCCTGCATCTCCTGCTTTACTAGGATAGTGCCATAGCTACAGCTACACAGCTTTGACATAACACTGTTTTCTAAGCTCTCCCTATTTCTTTCAGGTTTACTGTTTCTTTATCTTCTGTCTCTGGTCCATTTCAATGTTCCAAATTGGAATTTTGCACCATACTTCTTGTTTTCTTGTTTTCAGTTCTGTATTATGTGTTTCTGTTTTTATTTCTTTGCCAGTTTCATGTTTAAAATTGATGCTTATGATCTTTTTTCACTATGGCATTGCAATGCTATGGATGGTGCTGTATTTGTGTCCATATAGCTGAACAGATGACCTGAGTCTTTAACTTGCTACAGATGTAGTGAGTCTGATTTTCTTTTCCCCTACTTTCTGGTGGCATTTGTTTCTTTTGCATTTGTGTTTCTGTGGAAGGAAGGTTCCTGCAAGAAGAAGTCACCAGAAAATTACTTAATGAACCTTTCTTAATTTCATTTGATGATCCTCAGCCCAGACACCCTTGTTGCTCTTTCAGTTCCTTCGTTATGACACCTTGTTTTACTGTTAGCTGTTGCAGGAATCCATTCATGCTGGGCTGTTCTGCCAAACGCACTTGAAGAGTCAGTTGGAGAACTCTGTGCCCCTATAGACCTGTTTGAACTAAACTCTGTGGCTGACATCTTTACAGATCTGGTATAGATGATGTTTTGGTAGGTGGATTCTTAGCTTTACTGCATGCTTGGATGATGAACACCACTAGTCTCTTAGAGCTCTTCACAGAATATACATATCTTCAGTTCTACCTAATAAATGCCACTGATTTATGAAGACCTGAACAACACATCTGAAAGTCCTGTGCTTCAATAGCCTAGTAAAATTAAAGTATAACTGCAAGGACACGAGCCTGGTAGGTTGTTTTATCATTCTGGTACTCTGTGGCATAGAACCTTCAACATATGCATATGTTCAGTGCCAGCCAGTAACTAGTGTTGGTCCAAAGCAATTTCTGTATACTGTCCATCTTATTTGATTGCTCTGTTTGGGATTGTGGAGTCATTTCTTTAGCTGTATAAAGGTTAGTCTTTTTACTTGTGCAGTTAAGAACAGGCCCAAGGCTGTCTCACATTAAAATGTGAGCTCTGTCATCAGCCACAGAAGAAATGCAAAGCCATAAGGTGAGTCTGCAAATAAAGCAGGGGGTTGTTGTGAAATACGTATCAGAGGAACTTCTGTACATGTTAATTTTGCTTACTATGAATTTTAAATATTTCAGGGAAAAGCAGCATTGGCCTATGTTTGCTGCACACTCATGGGCTTTATGTGTAACCTTAGCATCAAGATGTTGAGGAAGGTCATTCCCACTGGCTGGCAATCACCTTCAGAAAATGAAGCAACAGCCTTAAGTACATAGGAGACAGGAAAATGCTATCACTTGGATAATATAATCTTAACCAAGCGGCAGTTGCGTAAACAGGGACAGGATCTGTCACAAGTCGCATCCTACTCACTGCTCATGCAGGTTTTGGTTTGATACTTGGTGCACAAAAGATATACACAGAAAATATGTGTTATAAAGTAGCTGCCAAGAATGAAATGTTTCTTCCAAATGCAGATCCTAACATGGATAGGGAAGTTCAACTTCTTTCTCAAAACTAGCAGGAAGAGAGTTGCAGCTTAGATAAATAGTTATTGTTACTGCTTTCCCAGAGAGGGTCTGCCCTATGCTGAAGTTCTTTCTTGGCTTTGTCAGAAGCAACAGTTCTTCAGGAATTTCTTCAGGCATGGCAATGGCTGTAGCCTGTTCTGCAGAGGGGCAAATCATTTCAGAAACTGTTAGGAAGAGAGCCTCGTAGAGGATCCTTGGAGACATTTCCAAACCTCATATTAATTGAGTAAGATAGTTACTTCATGCCTTGTTTTCAGCAGTGAAACTGGAATACAAATTTATAATCCCATCCTAAACCCTCTCTTCTTCCCTCCCTCCACCCCAGTCATTTCTTCATGTGACCACACTGTGTTTTACTATCCTTCGTCTTCCCCTGTGACTTGAGAGGTTTGCACTTTAAACATGATGACTGAAATTATTCTGGTTATAAATAACAACCTTCTGCTTTTTTTTTTGTTTTGTTTATTTTTAGCTTGATGCAACACTTGAGAGGTTAGTGATGTGTGTAAACAAGGTTCATGAAGCAGGTACAGAGGAGGAGGGCTCTTTTGGTGGCTTCTCTGCTGAAGCAGTGTATCATGTAACTTCTCCTTTCGGCACAGACACTTGTTTGATGTCTGCTTGTTCCACTTTGCCAGAAAAGAGGAACCAGCTGCTGGAGGTCATTGGTGCACTGAGGTCACATGAACTGTAGAAATTATTCTGAGTTAGCTTGGTGTGTATGCATGATCTTGATTTATGTTCTCTCCTCTGATCATCAACTGGAGCTTTACGATGAAGACTGCTCCAACAAAGTTTTTGGCAGTGGATTGCCTGTGGAAAAATGAAGGTAGCTAATGATTACCTGTCTCTGAGGGGGTGTACGTCCTTATCAGTTGGCTTAAGCATGACAAAGGGGTTATCGGCCATGGTACCATTCTGATTAACTTATCTGATTCCACTATCACTAGCTACTGCTTTTGGATTTCAAAAGGGGTGAGGATGGCAGATTCAGACCCAAGGTCACTAAAGTCACAAAAAGAAGGAATAAGAATGATCATATTCCCATGGGTTTTCATGGTCACCAATGTGTTTGCACTGGAAACAGAAGCCATCTCTTATCTATATCTGAGAGGGAAGGAGACCAGTGTTCTGCTGCTCAAAGTGCTCCAGGTATTTGTCTTATGTGGAATTGATTAAACAGCTCAGTCATCATAACAGGTTCCCAAAACATTGTCTTGTTGAAAACAAACATAAGATTGCTGGTTGATAAGAGATACCATTAAGATACTAATGAATTCATTAGTCCATGGAGTAAATCTTTAGAGGCTACAGTATTTTTTGGCACAGAACATGAAATATCAAATACCCCTTATCAATTTACATAATCTTTTTTTTATATAGGTCTAATTTGTTACCATTTTCTGAGACAAGGATCTTTGTGCCTCACATGTTGTTATTATGCTCTTTTCAGTGGATAAGATCAGTTTATTAGAGGAAAATATATCATACTGAATCCAACAGCCTGAGGAAGGCAAGGCGGCTGCTGCTGATCCATATCCCCAGTATCATATGATACCCAACCAGTATCAAGACTGAAGATGTATTCCCAGCAGGCACACACACACAGAACACATATACACAACATATTTACATATATACCTGGCAAATCACACAGATTAGACAGGGAACACTGACAGCCTCATCCTCCTTCCGTCTCTGGCTAAGCAGGATGGAGGTCCAATAGTGAGAATATATATACATATATAGAGATATACACACATACACGTTATGTATGTACCAGGTGAATCCCTCCAGCAACTGGACTCAGACACTCAGTCTCCTGCATCTCAGTCTCCCCAGTTGCTGGCAGCTGGGTGTATGAGCCCTCAAGGCCGTAGCCCCACGCCAGTTGCTGGTACAGACCATCACAAGCACACACACGCTGGCCACGTGGGTGGCCAGGACTTCCCAGGTCTCAGTAGCTGCCCCCCCTGTGCTCTTACTCTTAGAGATACACAGGTGCTTTCACACCCAGAGCTGACCCTCCTGTGCTGCTCTGGACTGGTGGAGATGAGCCTTTGATGAGCTGATGGCTCCTGTGATGGACCTGGGCATAGCCCAGCAGGGTATTATCCAGGCTCTCTGTCCTGCCATTGTCCCTCTGAGTAACTCTGTGGGTGTGCGGAGGAGCTTTTATCACACAATCCAACATGGTTTATGTAGCCATCTTACCTTTCTATGTGGAGTAGAGTGGAAATTTTGCCTGTCTAAAAGCTGCATAGGAATTCAAGGTCCTGATTTTTATGTTTTGTTTTTTATTTTTTTCCCAAAGGTTCACTCCTGGAGTGCATTTCTTAGCTTAGGACCTACACAAGGAAAATTCTGTTTGCTTCACAAGTTATTTCTAAATTTGTGAAGCTTTACATGAAGGCTACAAGTCTAAACAATCTATTCATTAGTGGATTTAGTGGAAGTAGTGGAGGAGAAATGAGGATGATAAGCACAGTCCAAGAAAACTAGGGGAATGCATTCCTTATGACCCCACCCATTTTTACAGCTTTGTGCTTGTTTTAAAAAAACTTCTGTTCCGGCTTTCTCTAATTTTATACGTATCACTCAAGGTGATAAGTGGGAGGGCATAGGGCACTGGGGAATGAGGCCAGAGAGGAAAGAAATAAATGAGAGAACATGCGGTTCCTAAAATTGCCTCAGTTTTTGTGTCCAGCCTCTTCAGAGGGTAGGAACAGACCTTGCAATAACTCTGCTTTTCAGTGTACATTTGGAAGAACACATTTTACATAGAGTGGCAGTATTTCCACCAGCCCTTTGGTTGATGGCAGTCACCTGTATTTGTAAGCTTAAAGATACAAAATACTTCATAGGCTTTGCAGTTCATGATCAAACTTGGAATTCCCCAGCACAGGTGCGTTTTTCTACTATAAAGCTGTACTAGTACTGTCTACCCGTGCTTTTCTACTATTTAAAGCAACTCTGTGGTTAGCTACCAGAAGAAAGGTTTTCTGCTGTTTTAAAACAGGCAAGTCAATGGATCTACTACTGACTCCCCCTGTTGCATTAGGTAGTTCAGATGCATTCAGGTTAGATACACAAGTTTAAGAGCAAAAAGTGCCCCATTTTGTAATTATAAGCCTATTAAAGCTGCAATAGTCACACAGTACTCTATTTTTCATGTCTCCAGCTTCTGGGGTTTTTTTCCCCCCATAGTCATATTTTGAATCTAAGGAACAGCAGCCAAATCATGATCCTTATACATTTTATGGCAGCATTCTAATTCATATGGACTGGATCAAAAATTATTGTCCTCTACAAGAATCAGTGTAGATGGCTTGACAGCCCTCCTTTATTGTCTAAGATTGGGAAGAGAAAGTACTTAATGATTAGTAGTAGTGTTATAAATTGATGTTTACTTCACTTTTTTTTTTAACGCCTTCAATTTGATAATAGCAGTAAAGACATAAGACAGGCCTTTATCAGTCAGATAAAGAATGGCAGCCCTCTTTTATCATCTAAGATTGGGAAGAGAAAGTACTTAATTATTAGTGGTAGTGTTATAAATTGATGTTTACTTCACTTTTTTTTTTCTTTAACACCTTCAATTTGATAATAGCAGTAAAGACATAAGACAGGCCTTTATCAGTCAGATAAAGAATCGCCAACTCTTAAGTCTTTTGCATACAGCTTTTAACTACTTCAGCTCAATTATTGTCTGGCTGATAAGATTAATGGCAGTTATAGGTATTTATTTATTATCTTATAGCTTTTTAATTTTATTCTTGCAATGAAGTTCAAAGGTTGTCCAAGAGCAGTATTCCACTATTAATTAAGATTCAGATGCCCAGAGATTGCCTTTTTCTTCCTTTGGCTAAAGGTCTGGGATTTTTCAGAAATCATAGCGGTAAGCTTTGTCTTCATGAAAATGACAGTACCTGCTTTTGCTCTTCCTTGAGCATGCTGGGAGTGAAGGGCAAGGCTGAATTTCCAAGCCTTGGATATCTCTGTTGGCAGTTTGTCATATTGCTATTCAGCAAACACTTGGAGAGACACTTCAATTGGTCACGAAATGCTGCTATTTTGCTACTCTATGGGCAATGCATATCATCTGTTGTAAACACAAGCATCTTAATCCTTGTTCTGTGTGTGCTTTTGCAAAAGAGATGGATGGTATTAAAGACTTTCATCTTTATTGTATTATCTACAGCTTAGTATTCAAAATGATCATCAGAGAATATGGTTATGCAGGGCTGTTAAGATGAAGGTGGTGACATTACATGTCACCTCATGAAGTTCAACAAGGCCAAGTGCAAGGTCCTGCACATGGGTCGGGGCAATCCCAAGCACAACTACAGGCTGGGCAGAGAACGGATTGAGAGCAGCCCTGAGGAGAAGGATTTGGACATGTTGGTTGATGAGAAGCTCAACATGACCTGGCAATGTGCACTTGCAGCCCAGAAAGCCAACTGTATCCTGGGCTGCATCAAAAGAAGCATGGCCAGCAGGTCGAGGGAGGTGATTCTCCTCGGGAGGTGATCCCCCCTACTCCTCTCTGGTGAGACCCCACCAGGGGTACAGCATCCAGCTCTGGAGTCCTCAGCACAGGAAAGACATGGACCTGTTGGAGCAGGTCCAGAGGAGGGCCACAAAAATGGTTACAGGGCTGGAGCACTTCTCCTGTGAAGAAAGGCTGAGAGAGTAGGGGTTGTTCAGCCTGGAGAACAGAAGGCACCGGGAAAACCTTATATCAGCCTTCCAGTACTTGAAGGGGGCCTACAAGAAAGCTGGAGGGGGACATTTTACAAGGGCGTGTAGTGATAGGACAAGGGCTAATGGCTTTAAACTGAAAGAGGGTAGATTTAGATTAAAGGAAGAAATTCTTCCCTATGAGGTGGTGAGGCACTGGAACAGGTTGCCCAGAGAAGTTGTGGATGCCCCATCCCTGGAAGTGTTCAAGGCCAGGTTGGATGGAGCTTTGAGCAATCTGGTCTAGTGGAAGGTGTCCCTGCCCATGGCAGGGGTGTTGGAACTAGATGATCTTTAAGGTCCTTTCCAACCCAAAACATTCTATGATTCTATGACGTGGAATACAGAAAATGATGCATCCAACTATAGTTTTGGGGTATATTTAGGATCTCTTTTAATGGTATGTGATTTGTTCTCTATGTTCAGGTATCTGCTGTGAACCATAGCTAAACACAAGATCCTGTCGTATCCTCCCTCAGGTTTACTTTTGTGTTAGATGGTTCTCATGATTCAGTGCAGTATAACTTCCTTGTTCAAACAGAATCAGAAATGCTCAATCTACAGTTTAAAAACCTTCAGACTGAGTGATGGTGAACCTTAGGTTGTGACCTCTGGTAGTATTTCAGACTAACACTTGCCATCATCCGGATAACTGATGTAGAGTTGAGCCCTGTTCAGTTAGTCAAATACATCTTTATCATTTATTTCATGACATACCATGACAAACAGAGGCAAGACTGAACTTCTGTTGTTCTGTACATCCTCATAGTAGCTGGAAGAGTCTGGGCATGTGTACAGAAATGAGAAAGGAACTGGAGATCTTAAGACCTCTCCATGTCTAGATTTACATTAGAAACTTGTGTGGCTCTTCCAAATATTAACCAATCTACTTGAAGCTTAACAAATTTGAATGTGGAAAGTACGTATCCCAATCAGGACCTGAATTGTTTGGGGTTAGCGGGGCGCTGTTTTGTCTTGCAGTGTCTTTTGGAACAGGAAGAAGGGGTGCATGTTTTTAAAACCTTGCATAGAAATGTTTTGATATTATATTCTCATTTTATTGGAACAGTTTGGCCAAAACCAAGCCTCTGAACTGATTTGGTTTGTGCCTTTTGCATGCAGCTGTAGTTTTTGTTTGTTCTGATTTGTTTGAGTGGGTTTTCTGTTTAAGACTGATTAAAATTGCTTCTTAATTGGTAAATGAGGCTGATGTTGCCAGAACACACCAATTAATTACCGGAAAAGATACAGTCTATGTGAATAATGATGGAAGGGACCATAAAGGAATCCCAGAATGGTTGAGGCTTGAAGGGACCTCTGGAGTACAACCCCCCCTGCTCAAGCAGGGTCACCTAGATGAGGTTGCTCCAAACCATGTCCAGTCAGGTTACGGATATCTCCAAGGATGGAAACTCCACAACCTCTGTGGGCAACCTGTTCCAGTGTTTGATCATGCTTACAGGAATTTTTTGTCCTTATGTTTAAACAGAGTTTCTTGTATTTCAGTTTGTGCCCATTGCCTATTTACTCTCTGCTGCATCAGGTATTTATATCCATTGATACGATTTCCCTCCTCCTTCCTCCCCTCTCCAGGCTGAACAATCCCAGCTTTCTCAGCCACTCCTCATATGTCAGGTGCTCCAATTTCTTAATCGCCTTTGTGGCCCTTTGCTAGATCCTCTCCAGGATGCCCGTGTCTTTCTTGCACTGGGGAGCCCAGAACTGCACCCAGCACTCCACATGTGCCTCGCCAGTGCTGAGGAGCGGGGAAGAATCGCCTCCCCCAGCCTGCTGGCTATGCTCTGCCTAACGCAGCTTGGGATGCTGCTGGCCTTCTTTGCCAGAAGGACACATTGCTGGCTTATGTTCAAATTTTTTGTCCACCAGGACCCACAGGTCTTTTTCTGCACAGCCACTTTCCAGATGACTGAATCCCCAGCGTTTACTGTTGCATGGGGCTGTTTCTCCCAGGTGCAGGACTTTGTGTTTCCCTGTGTTGAACTTCATGAGCTTCCTGTCTGCTCATATCTCCAGCCTGTCAAGGTATTTCTGAATGACAGCATAGCCATCTGGTGCATCAACCACTCTCTTCAGTTTTGTATCATCTGCAAGCTTGCTGAAGGTGCACTCTGTCCTATCATCGGGGTCATTAATGAATATATTAAATGATATTGGCCCAAGGTATCAACATCTGGGGTACTCCAGTAGTGACTGACCTCCAGCTGGACTTAATGCTGCTAATCACAACCCATTGAGCCTGGCAGTTCAGCTAGTTTTCTGTCCACCTACCTCACTGTCTGTTTAGCTAACCCATACGTCATCAGCTTGTCTTTGAGGATGCTATGGGAGACAAAGCCTTGAAAAATACAAGATAAAGAGTATCACTGATGTTCCCTTTTCCACCAAACTAGTCATCTTATCATAAAAGCCTATTAAGTCAATGAGGCATGATTTTTTTCCTTCATAAATCTGTGCTGACTACTCTCAATCACCTTCTTGTCCTTAACATGTTTGAAAATTATTTCCAGGGTTACTCATTCCATCACCTTCCCAGAGATCAAGGTGTGGCTGACCAGCCTGTAGTTCCCTAGGACCTTCTTCTTACCTGTCTTGAAAGTGGGAGTGACATTGGCTTCCTTCCAGCCCTTAGGAACCTCCCCAGTTGTCATGACCTTTCAAAGATAATTGAGAGTGTCCTTGCAATGACACTGGCCAGCTTCCTCAGTCCTCATGGGCGTGTCCTGTCAGGTCCCGTGGACTTGTGTATATCCAATCTATTTAAATGTTTCCTTACCTGATCCTTTTCCATTGATTTACGTTTTCCTTTCTCCAGACTTACCCACTGGTCTCGGGGGCTGGAATTACTGAAGGCTGATCTTACCATTAAAGACTGAGGCAAAGCTCATCTTTCACCATGTCCTTTGTCACCTTTTCAATCACTGCTTTCAGTAGAGGGCTCACATTTTCTATAGTCTTGCTTTTGCTGCTGATATACCTGTAGAAGCCCTCTTGTTGCCATTCATGTCCTTCTCCAGATTCAGCTCCAGGTGGGCTTTGGCTTTCCTAACCCTGTCCCTGCATGCTTGAAGTGTCTCTATATTCTTCCTGCGTCATCTGTCCTTGCTGCCGCCTCTCATATGCTTCTTTTTCATATATGAGTTTTGTCAGGAGCTCCTTGTTCATCTACACAGGCCTCCTACCACTCTTGCCTGAATTCCTGTTACTTGGGGTGGACCATCCTTGAGTCTGGAGGAGGTAATCCTTGAAAATCTGCCAGCTTTCCTGAACCCTTCTTCTCTTCAGGACCATGTCGCATGGGATTCTTCTAAGCAGGTCTCTGAACAGGCCAAAGTCTGCTCTCCTGAAGTCTGGGGTTGTAAGCCTGCTATATGTCTTGTTTCTCTCAGGATCCTGAACTCCACCATCTCATGGTCACTGCAGCCAAGGCTGCCCCCAGGCTTCATATACCTGACCAGTTTTTCCTTGTTCATAAGCATCAGGTCCAGCAGAGGATGTCTCCTTGTCAGCTCTTCCATCACCTGTTGGCAGGAAGCTATCATCACTGCACCTCAGAAGGCTCCTGGATTGCTTGTGCCCTGCTGTGTTGCTCTTCCAGCAGACAGTAGGGTGGTTGAAGTTTCAGTTTCACTGGGCAGAAGTTAATACACTAGGATTCATGGGTAGCTCACTGTCTGTGACAGAGCAAGATGTGAAGTAGGAAGTGGTATTTGTGGGTAGGTAGACATTGACGTGGAAAAAAAATGCTAAATTTTAGTGGCCAAACGTACATCTCGGTATGGACGGCATTGCTGTAAATATGAAATAAGATACATGTGATAATATGGAGGTGAGAAAAAAGCCAGCAGGCTGCTCAGATGGGAATTGCTGGTAGAACAATCCTATTCTAATGTTGACCAGATCAAAATTGCTGGGATTGTTTAGCCTGGAGAAAAGGAGGCTGAGGGGAGACCTTATCGCTCTCTACAACTACCTGAAAGGAGGTTGTAGAGAGGTGGGGGTCGGTCTCTTCTCCCAGGTAACAAGTGATAGGACGAGAGGAAATGGCCTCAAGTTGCGCCAGGGGAGGTTTAGATTGGATATTAGGAAATTTTTCTTCACTGAAAGGGTTATCAAGCATTGGAACAGGCTGCCCAGGGAAGTGGTTGAGTCGCCATCCCTGGAGGTATTTAAAGGACGGTTGGATGAGGTGCTTAGGGACATGGTATAGTGGTGGTCTTGGTAGTGTTAGGTTTACAGTTGGACTCGATGATCTTGGAGGTCTTTTCCAACCTATACAATTCTGTGAAAATCTGCAGGTAGGGGGAAAAAATTGTAATGCTGAGAGTTACAATTTGCTAAACAATAACGCGAGAAAACAGTTCACAAAATGTCATTGAGGCTTCTTGGTGAATTGATACTATGGAAAGATGTAAAAGAATCTTCAGATGTATTTCAAGAGTACAAAGGTAACAAGCTCTGATACTACCCTTGATATGATACTGTTCTTACAAACAAGTTTTAGATATCTTATTTCATGTGATAAAGCTGAAGTAAATCTTGAATGTGGTATAAATAAAAATTATAATTTCAGTAAAAATACCCTTTTGTGACTGACTATGTAGGGAAAATGTTGCTTACGAAATAATGAGAACTGAAGAGATGCTAGGCTGTGTCGTCTGTCCTAGGAGATAGAGAACAGAGAGGCCCGAGTGGAAAATTCCAGCACCTTCATCAGACTAAGGCTTAGGTAGCAATATTAGTATTCTGCTGCTGGGTAGACTGTATTTGCTGAATCAGAACGTTGGACCGATCTTGGTTAGCTTTGTCTGAGTGTTTAGGTAGCAATTTGTTTTATTTCTGTGTGGTAACCCTTTTCTAGGAAAGTATTGATGTACAGCTAAAAACTAAACACCTCTGGGTTAGCTCCCTTGGTTGAAGGCAAACACATGCTTAAGTGACTTGCTGGACTTGAGCCCAAGGCCCTTGTTCACAATTATGGCTCTGTTTCCTGTTGCACTCACGTTCTGTCATCAAATGTAGTGCTAGCCAGCATCTCTGCTTAACGGTATAGCAGTCCTGTCATTTTGCTCATAATTTGGAGTTACGTTTCTTGCCCCATATTTCTAGAAGCAGCCAACACGGGGCAAAGGAATTAACAGCGTATCTCCTAAACATGTTAAGATGTTTATGGAACTGAATCAGACAGACGAATAGATGTTTACAAACCTTCTGGCTAGTTTTAAGATTGTGTACATCTCCTGACTCCTGTTTTAGTAGGCGCAGGACTGAGAATAGCAGTAAGTGGCACATCCATCAAAAGAATAACTTTTTGAAATTGTTGTTGAAAGTGAATTGTGCATCCTTAAGATGCTGTCTGGAAAAAGAAGCCTCTGAAACAGAGGAGAAAGGTCGATGGATGCAGGAAGCAACTTGCTATCTGGAAGAAAGAAGTGGCTTTCTCAGTGTTAAAATTGGAGTTCTGTCTTTTGGAGATGGACGTGACAGTTTGTGAGTAAGCAGGAAGTAACTCAGCAATAAAGTAATCTCCCTTTGACACCGACATTTCCTTTAAAAACTGAGGAAGGAAAATCCAGATAAGCATGAATATAACCTTCCAATTTTGTTTGTGCAATTATTTACAGAGTAATTAATGCAAAAGCTTTCTTCACCTAGGAGAAGCATAAATTAATAGCTTCCATATAGTAAAGATCGTTTTATTTACTTGCTGCTGTTACAGACTGTCTAATTAGTGCTTTTAAACTGCATTCACAGTTCTTGTCTCTAGCTTGTCAAAATACATTCTTTGAAAGGAAATGCCAAATCTGAGGTTAAAAAAGTAATCAAACTTATTTTGTCTGCAACCAGGTTTTTCAGTGGAGACTTTGGAACTGTTCTTCCTTGGCTTCTGCTCTGTGAGATCAACTATGGAACATGCTCAAGAACCTGAAGCATCTCTTGAGCAAACCCAGAGGTATTGTGTGGAGAGACCAATATATAACCAAGAGCTCTTGCAAGGATGGTTGCACAAACGAGAAAGAACACCTCAGACTTTAAGGCAGAAGATTGCACGTTCTTGTCGGTAGGGTTTTTTGTCTTATCTTCATTTTATTGGTTAGAAATATTCTAATTCTTAATTGATTCATGCACATAGCTGGTAATCTCTTCAAAGAAACCTAAAAGATAAAAGCACGAGTTCTACTTTGATTATTCAGCAAGACTGTGATGAAGCTGTGTATGTGTTTTTGTATGTTAATATATAACTATTTTAGAAAATGTTGGATAAATTAGTTGAATTGCCTTCAACAAAGTGCAAAGGAAAAATATGCAGCATAGGAATGTGAAGTATTAGTCAAATCATGTCACATGAATTCATATGACCCAGAAAAATATCTGTCCTTTTTACGTGGAAATACTTACGGCCAAATTTGTGCTTCACATGATCCTTTCAAGGAAGAAGAATGGAGATGTATGACAGCTGTGTAGAAATCTCAATTATTAGTCTAATAAGGACTTAATAGAGGCATTCTGTAGCTTTTAACTAACTGCCTTGGAATCTAAGTATCATCTGGTTAGACAGGAAATGTCTTTAACTGTGCAACTCTTGCTCTGTGGTACCAGAAGATAATGAAGAGAAACTTATTCTAGTTAAGTTCTCATTAGCTTTACATTTATCCATGCTTCATTTGCAGAGTTGATCCAATTTCTTGCTAGAACCTTGTTCTGCAAGACAACAAATTATTTCTGCCTGACCGCTTGTCTGTAAAATATTCCTGTTCACATGATTTGACATGTGGAGATTTGTTTTGGTTAATAGAATGACCATTCTAATGGTAATGGCACCTAATTCCACCTCAAAAAACTTATCTGTCCTGAATAAAAAAAAATGTGTGGATCAAAATCCTCCTGAGCTATGACTTCTTGTGATTCAGTCTGCTTAATTAAACATGGAGAAGTGTGGATGACTCTAGTTCTTCTCTCACTTGTAGCAATAAGCTTCTTCACTATGCAATTTAGTCCCATGAGAATTCAGAAATGTTAACAAATCTCTGCAGTTCTCTTGCAGTTCCCCTACACAGAAAAGCATTTATATGATCCCAGTGCTATATTTTTACCCAAGGTTAAACTTTCTTACCACAGTACAATCAAAGTATGATGCATGGGAGTACTGGATAGAGATATTTGTTTCCTGGCTCTGTTCATTTGTCATGAGTCAGCGTTTCAAAAGATTAATAACTCTGCTAAGGGACACAAGGATCAGTGTTGCTGGCTTCAGTGCCTTTCCTTTCAGGGTAAAGAAGGGTTATGTTCTCAAATAGCCTTAAAGTTAGCCTATCAGTACCAGCGATAGTAACAAGCATTAGTAAAATAATAGTTTAAAAAAAAAAGCATAATAATATAAAATGTTACAATCAAAAAACCATAAAGCACGCAAATAGTAGATAAAAATAGGAAAAGCATTGCAACGTACTCTGAGTGAAAACCGCTATCAGAAATCAAGTTATCCTCAGGGGATGGTTACTAGGAATGATCTCAGCAAAAAGTGTTGTGTGACTGCTCAATCATGCATGGACTTGAACAGTTTTACTTCCCACTGACCTCCAGCCTCACAAGACTGTGATTCTCTTCAGTTCCATATGGTTTGTAAACAGCAACCAACATGTGATAAAGGGCTAAATTAACTGGAGCCGTAGTTGTTTGTGCTTAAGTTTTGTCCAGAAATTACTGTCATCAGGAGTCTGAGCCTGCCTTTAATGGAGCTGTTTCCCTGCATAGGGATAAAAGACAATTTTTTCAACCTGTTTGTTCCCTGCTAATGTCTAACTTTTTTCTTTGTGCATTATATTTTCAGTTGTTCTTCCAAGAAAGCCAAGTCTCATCTTTACAGTTTCTTACCAATTTTAAAATGGCTTCCCCGTTACCCAGTGAAGGAATACTTATTAGGAGACATTATCTCAGGTATAAGCACGGGGGTTATGCAGCTTCCTCAAGGTGAGTATCTCTCTGGATTTATTTATCCTCTTCTTTGCTTTTTCTGTGTGTACTTTTATGGTAGCGCCTGCCTTCCTGAACAGGTGCTTGTGAGAATAGGATGTGTATTTCAGATGTGTGTGTGAAGATCAGTACAGCATTCTGCACACCAGCCCATAATGATGACTCCCTTAACTGCAAGTCAGTGATACACAGCAACCTCTGAAAGAAGCTTACCTCTCTGATCAGTACCAAGAGCTCTTGATGACAGAACAACTTTTCACAGTTTAAGTGCATGTCTAAACCTTTGCTGAATGCACCCAATTATTTTCTGATCTCATCATCCTGAAAATTGTAGCAAATTCCCTACAGAGGGTAGCAGCATCTAATAGACATATAGACATAATGTTTCAGGAGAGCAACTGTTGCAAAGTAACCAAACTAAATTCAACCAGAGAAGAATGTGCAAGAAATCGGGCTGGTCGCTCTTTTTCTCTTACGGCTAGAAGTCACCAGTTTAAGCTGGAACCATAGTAGTGGGCAATGATTTACATGGTGGAAATAAATCAAAAGTATATTCTATAACAAGACTGCAAATCTGTGGAATTTCTATTAAATTACTTGGAAGTTTCACCCCAAGTGGAGCCTGGTCCTGAAGCAGAAGCAGGCTCTGTGCAAGATGAAGAGAAAGCCAGTATTCACTGTTCTGTTCAGCTTTTGGTGACTGAACCACTGGAATCTTTTGTTCAGCCTGACACCTTACTGTCGTCAGTCTCAGAAATGCCATGGGGTTAGAAAGTGACAGCATTTTTTCAGCAGTATCATTATGGGGTGCCATCACTGCTCTGGGAATGGCAGCTTCATGACAGCTGCCACAGTCCCATCAGATTTCCCCAGGAGGTCTTGGAGTAGAGGGAATTCTTGAATTTGTGCAGAGCCCAGTCCAGAGGAGTCTTCATGCTAAGGGTAATGTAATTAAGCATATATAAGTTTACTTGCATTTTGGCTTATTTCATATTTCCACCTCACTCATTCTACTTTAGGCTGAGGCAAGTCTGAAGAATTAATCTGTAAATCCAAGAAGCCTAGACTTTAATAGGCGGTAACCCATTAAAGCAATGGAATATCCTAACTTAGTCTTAGACTTCTTTATTTCTGTAGCTTCCCGGTTTTGTGCAATTTTTTATAATTAAGGATATTTTTTCTTACACAAATATAAGCATCAACTTAATCTTAAACTGATAAGTAATGTGGTTAACTGTCAGGCAAATCTGTCATATACTAGACACAAACATTACCAGTTGTATACTGAAACACAGTTTATGTGATGACCAGATAAGGACACTAGAATTCAAGTGGTCAGCAGTGAACTTTATACTTAACTTTGTGACTTCTTTTTAAACTAAACATTATTCTTTCCTTCGGTGATTGCAGACATGCCCTTAAACTGCTCTTAATCTTTCCCTTTCTAAAAAGACAAAAGTTAAACTCTTATTTTTCTGGAATGGATGTAATTATAGCAAGCAGGAGTTCAAAGAAGCCTGGAAATAATTCCAGGAAGAACTACAATGACCAAGGTGTTTAAGCTATGAACTCCTGTCATGTCAACATCTCTTTATTTCCTTGGCACAGACAGCCTTTAAAAACGCCAGTACAAATGAAATGGAATAAAAGGGTGTTCAGATCAGGAAGTTCACACAGACCCACCCTCCCTGTTTTGAAACCGCTGGTTTTCAGTTCTGGTCACTTGTACTGTTAAGTTCATCACCATATTAAAGGCCAGGCTGTTACAGTACAGGGTGTTCTGCTGATACTCTTGGCATGAGAGGTAGCCCCTGGGGCAGAGAATATATGTGGGGTGAGTTTCAGAAGTACTTAATGAAAAGTTCATTGCTGCAAGAGAATAAACGATATCATCGGTCCAGTTCTGATAAGAATATGAATTCTTGGTTAGGACTCAGACCTTGCTTAGGGCATGAGCAAGGCCATGTGAGCTATTACACTGCGCAAGAGTCTTGGATGACACAGAAGATCCCTTCCTGGTTTTGTTCTTTCGTTGTAACCTGATGCTTTGTCTCTCAATTTAAAAATAAATTAATAGGGAGAGGTGTTTTCGACTGTCACCAGCTCTCCATGGTGGGTGAACCCTTGCTTCATTTTGTAATTTGCACTGGGTTGTTGAGCTTTGCAGTCCTGACTTGGACCAGTCTGCCCAAGTGTGGTAAGAACACACAGCTTCCTCAGGTGTCATGAGTCTGCAGTTGCAAAGGTGAATTGGAGAACCAAGCCAAGCCAGGGTACAGTGTTTTCTTCTCGAGGCCCATTTGTTCCGTTCTGGTGTCTAATTCTCCTGAACGCAAGCCATGTAGAACTATTGATTTTGATGGAACTGCTTGGGGAAGTTACACGCCATATAATGTGGTGCACACGATTTGCTTGTGAGCCTGGTCCCATGATAAGTACACGCTCAGTCATGCAGAGGAGCACTATGGGAGGTGTCCCTCCCTGGCGTCCCTTAGAGCTATTCCCCCACAGCTCCATTGCCGTGCTTGCCAGTCCCCCCTACAAATCGGAATGGTGTGGAATGCACTTCCACTGCATGGAACTGGACAGGGCTTAATAACAAAAAGGACTTCATTTTTGGGAATAACACCAGACTGTATAAGGTCTATGACCTTACATATTGTAAACAATGATTCTCTGTTTATTTTACATTTTGGAGCGTGTTTTGTGGAAACATAAACTGTCACGTCATCCCACTTGTTCTGGGGTGAGGGAGGAGGGAAGTGTTTAATCAGTCATAGATTACCATGAAGACCATGTCTGATGAGAAAAGGAGGAGAAAAACCAAACGTATCCCACTGGTTATGGGGTTTTGGATGTTTCAAATTACATTATTTGACAGATGAAAACAAAAATAACAAAAAGTGTTTGGCTATTAAGAAGTACTTCCAGCCACAAAGGCAAAACAGCGAGTGCACAGGTGCTCAGATGTACCCACAAACACACATGCACACAACCGCAGTGCCTGTAATTAGAGACTTCTGGTTTCCTGACTCAAACCATCAGGTTTCTAGGCACTGCCCTACAGTATTATACATATTAAAGAGTATTCCCTGCAAGACTTCTTGTTTTTTAAACCTGTGATATGTCACTAGATTTCCTATTAGGTGAGTTCAGTTTTAGTAGGCTTAAATCCTTTTGCTTCAGATGGTTTCTTTTTGTTGTTTGCCTAACATACATATTTGTGTCTGTTTTCTAGGTTTAGCCTATGCTTTGCTGGCAGCTGTTCCTCCAGTATTTGGCCTATATTCTTCATTTTATCCTGTCTTTCTATATACTTTTTTTGGAACCTCCAAGCACATATCAATAGGTATATCTGTATGGATAACTGAAAGTCTGTGTGTGTGTGTGCGTGTGTTCAATAAAGTTGTAAAAAATAAAATTGGAGAAATAGAAAGTTTAGTTGTTTTCCATAAATTCAAATTTAAGTGAATAGGAGAAACACAAACATGTAAAACATCAGCAGTATTTTTTATTGTTAATTTATCCATGCTACTTAGGAAGGAATACAAGAGCATCTTTTATTGGATTAGATCTAGAAACGTGTGCTGTGAACTCCTGAACTATAATTTCATCGCTGCAGTCAACTGTCTGTGGGGCCAGGATGAATCTTTAATTTGCATAATAGAAACTGAGATAGTGTCATGGTTTAAACCCAGTCAGCAACTAAGCACCACACAGCCACTCACTCACCCTCCCCCCACTCCCTGCGCTGGGATGGGGGAGAGAATCAGGGAAAAAAACCCCTAAAACCCATGGGTTGAGATAAAGACAGTTTAATAGGACAACAGAGGAAGAGGAAATAATAGCACTAATAACAATGATAAAAGAATGTACAGAACAGGTGATGCACAACTGAATTGCTCACCACCCACTGACCGATGCCCAGCCCATCCCCAAGCAGCAATCGCTGCCCCCCAGCCAGCTTTCCCCCAGTTTCTATACTGATCATGATGCCATATGGTATGGAATAGCCCTTTGGCCAGTTTGGGTCAACTGTCCTGGCTGTGTCCCCTCCCAGCTTCTTGTGCACCTGGCAGAGCATGAGAAGCCAAAAAGTCCTTGACTAGTATAAGCACTACTTAGCAACAACTGAAACATCCGTGTGTTACCACATTATTCTCATACTAAATCCAAAACACAGCACTATACCAGCTACTAGGAAGAAAATTAACTCTATCCCAGCCGAAACCAGGACAGATAGAAAAAATGATGGTGTTTACTTACTGTGGAGGTGTATGTTCACCATCTAACTAGCTTTAATGGTGCTGAGTACTGGAGGAGGTTTTGGGACTAAAAAATACAATATTTAGGTAGAAAACTCTATTATAGTTGAATTACACACATCTCTTCATAAGAACCACCTTCCTAAAAGAAAAACCCACCAGGATTTTAACCAATTATTTTCTTCTCCCTCTTATTTCAGGTACCTTTGCTGTGATTAGTATGATGGTTGGTGGCGTTGCTGTGAGACAAGTGCCTGATGAAATCATTTCTGTAGGCTATAATTCTACTAATGTTACAGATTCCCTTGAATATTACCATCCTACAGAAGCCAAGAGGGTACAGGTAGCTGTGACTCTCGCCTTTCTTTCAGGAATTATCCAGGTATGTGCTTGCAGTTCGCTGTAAGGGCAAGTTCAGATGCTGCTGCTAGACTTGCAGTTGCAAGGGGTGCTGGTCATGGCGGATGCCCTGTCAATAGACTTGTGCTTCAGCACTGCACTGTGTAGAATACAGGCTGCTTTGTGGCAGCTACATAACAGAAGTGGGGAGGGATGCATTGGAGGCAAGTGTCTGGCATCTTGGCTTGACTGGGAAAAATGGGACCTCCCCCCTTTCATTTTTTCCTATCCCATCAGAAGAACTCAACGTGATGTTCTCTAATCTGTCCATAAATGCATACAAACACATATGTTTACCCATATCCCCCATTGCACCTGCCAGTGGCATGGAAGATTTGGTGCATTGATGGCTGCTTACTGAACTGTGGCTTTAGAAAGGCCAAGTTCAGGTTTGCCTGATCTGTCTTGGACATCGAGGTAAGAAGAGGTGTCCTGTGGCCTGTCTGCTATATAGTGCTGATGTTCAGGCTACAGCGGAGTCACATGGTTAATATTTCTCTTCTTCATTAGTTGTGCTTAGGTCTCCTTCGATTTGGATTTGTAGCCATCTATCTAACGGAGCCTCTGGTGCGAGGATTTACTACTGCTGCTGCAGTTCATGTCTTTACTTCTCAATTAAAGTATCTCCTTGGCATTAAGACTAACCGATACAGTGGACCCCTCTCAGTTGTATATGTGAGTAACTACATTTACTAAACATGCAAATTCTGCATTGTCTGGATCTAGTACCTAAGCCTTTTCCTGTTTTTTTTTATTATTTTGGCACCAAGTAGAATAATGCTTCAGTATTCAAAACTGGGTATGAGGTCTTTAAGTGCCATAGCAATATATGAGCATCTTGAAGTGCAGCTTGGGTGTGACTTGATAGATCAGTATGGTCTGAGATGGGCAGGTTTTAGGATTCTGCCAAATGTAGTTTTGTAATACGAACAGATAATGTTCATTGAAGCAAGTCTCTTGTACATCGTGGGAAAATGTGCTACTAAAATGCTTCACTGTAGACCAGACATGTTTTGCAAAGATAGGAAATGTTATTCTCGGAACCTTGCCCAGTCTGTATTTCTTTAATTTCACACACAATTTGTGATGGGAGTATTCTTCATGTCCTGTTTGTAAGCTGTTTTGTAGTGTCGTTGGACACAACATGTTGTGTCATCATAAATGTACCTGTTCTTTAGAGTAGTGGGAAAAACTATTTTGAAATAAGGACCCTCAGTGTAAAACATTGCTATTTATCAAAGACCCTAAGCATTAAAACTGATTCTTCAGAGCATGTAGGGATCCAGTATTTGACATAGCTCATAGCCTAATCTTTCACTCACCTTCTGTCTAACACATAGTGATGCGAGAGGACAGAAGAAAAACCATGCAGTGTAAAGCTATGATTTGGTTAGTATGACTTAAGTAAAACCAAAAGCTCTTGTTCACTTGAATTTAAAATTGACAGTTGTGGTCTGAAAAAAATGTAATGGCTCCCATGCAGCAAATTATTTGTTTAAAGGGACATTTCTAATTGAAATCACAACCAAAGCTTTTAAGTCTTTGTGAGCATTACTTTTCTTGCTGTTATGAACAAGCAGAGTTGAAATGCATCTGAATCTGATTTGCCTGCCAGTCTAGGAAGCCGCAAGTTGTTATCACAAAATCAACATTCTGATTTTGCAGACAAGAATTCCTGAGTGGAAGAATAGGGAAGATCTCAGATATCTGTGAAAACCCAAGCTTTTGAGCAGATTGATGGCTCAGCAATAACGAAGCTTCAGGATTTTGACTACATGGAGGCTATAGAAAATACTCTGTGGGACTCTTTCTTGTATATTTGTGCAGATATAACAAACCTTTCGGAAACAGGGCTGCACTAATGATTAATTCCGAAATTTGCTGTTTAGTTCACTAATCTGGAAACCAGACAAACTAACTGCCAAACAAACAGGAGGGGAAGTATACATTCAAGATGTCCTGGTAGTACATCTTGAATGTATAATATCCTGATAGTTGCTGTCATTTTACTTCTATCTAAAGAAGGGTATGTACATCTTCTTTCAAAGACCTCTCCAGAGGTCATTTATTTATTTTTATTTTTTTAAATGCAGTGGAAGAAGGAGGAGTAATTGGTAGGGGAATCATTTACCTTCTAGCAACTTGTGTGTTCCAGCAAGCTTTCTTTCCTAACAACCTTTTTTAATAGTGTTTTCAACTAAAAGATATTTGGAATAATGACCAGTTCAGCAGTGTTGCAAGGTCACTGTTATTTAATCATATTGCTATGGTAACCTCAATGGTTGTATCAGCAGCTTTATCGTTTTAGAATGCTTTATGCAGCTCTAAGTAGATGTGACTTGCCAAAGAATATTTGAAGGTATTAGAAGGAGTTTGCATTTATCGCTTTCAGGTAGCTGCCAGTATGAAATATGTGTGAAAATGCTGAGGATAAGAGATGTGGTTTAGTTTAGACTTTTCTCTGCTATGATAGTTTTTTCCTCCAAATTTTTGCCCCATTTGAGGAAGACTGATATTGTAAATGATTGCAAGTGCATCTCCCTCACTGAGATACTCTGAACTTCTGTGTTTTGTGGGAACAATGGGGATTTTGGTGAGGCACTGATTCACTGTGGTTATAAATGCAGAATAAAAACACAGCTGAACAGCAGTGTATAATTAGCTCTTTTGTGGCAAATGTCCATGAAGATTATATTTTCTTAGGAATAATTATTATAATTCTGTTGTGTTACAGAGCATAGGTGCCGTGCTTTCAAAAATAACAACGACCAATATTGCTTCATTGATTGTTGGATTAATATGCATTGTTCTGTTGTTGATTGGCAAGGAAATCAATGTCCGGTTTAAGAAGAAGCTCCCAGTTCCTATTCCTATGGAGATCATTGTGGTAAGCCAGTTGTGAAATTCTATAGCTAAATTATATAGCTATTCTAAAGCTGTAGAAACTATCTCATTTTCTATCAAGTCTTACTGAGCTTTAGAGTAACTTCTGTTGAACATAATTCATTTTAGCCTTAATCCAGTTGAAGGTTTGGATACTCATAAGGTTAGGGACTGACGTGCCCAAGTTTTACATGTAAAGTCCTAAAGAAGAATTGAAAACCCAGTTAAACACCCACAGTCCTATATGGCAATGGGTAGGTAGAGATTTGTTGTAAAACCCACTCTACCCTGGAGTTTCGGCACCTGAATGATTCTCTGAGAGACATGCCTCTGAGTGGCATTTCTCACTTGGAGTCCAAGAGCTCAGAACCCCCTCCTGAAGAAAGGTGCCCGTTTCAGAGGTTCTGCAGGGCTTGCTTGCTTCGTAAAATGCGGTGGTAGAAAGCAGAGCAGGAACCAGTGGGACTTAATACTTAACTTTCCTTTCTCTGTTTCTGAGACTGATAACTGACTGCAGCATTGATTCTGTTTCAAATGACTACTCTAAAATACATGGATAAAGCAGACTATCTTAATATATACAAAGCCCACATCTCAGATAACCTTTCACCTTTAAAAGTGGTTGGACTTAAAAATGAGTTCTTGGATAACTAGAGCTCTCAAACAACCTGCACAAAATCAGAGCCAAGAAAGGGAATAACTAAAGGTATGGGTACAATCTAGATAGAAAGAACAAAGAAAAGGGATGCTGTTGAGAGATGATGGAGGTGGTGTAATAGGGTATTTGATAGTAAGGCAATAGCAAAGCGATCTTACACCTTACACCGTTCCTTTCACTGCAGCTGCACCAGTTCTGTTTACAGATAGCATGCAGGTTATGCACGTGAAAATATGGCAGTGCGGACATCCTTGGCTTGTCCATGCATTTAATTTCCCAATACACTATTCTGCCTGAGCTTGGCTCAGGCAAAGGGAATTAGAGTGATTCAGATCATACCATAGCATGTTCCATTTAACTGTTTCCAAGAAAACTTTATAAAAACTTTATAAAATAAAATGGGGGTTGAACATGATGGAGGGAAAATCGTGATACTTCCTCCTTTTTATCTGCTTCTTTACCCCCTAACTCTTAGAAAATGGATTGACAAATAAATGTAATCCCTTGTGTGTATTATTTATAATCAGCTAACTAGTTCTTCAGGTGGCTTTGTCTCTTTCTAGCTGATGTTTACAAACGTGTTTGTGGATTTTTAGGTAATTATTGGCACAGGAGTTTCAGCCGGAATGAATCTGAATGAGTCATACAGAGTGGATGTTGTTGGGAATATTCCTCAAGGGTAGGGATGATATATTCTTATTCAAACTATACCTTTTCCATATGGCATGTAGCTTTTATTATAGTAATTTGTAAATATTTGTTTCATCTCCAAGGTTACGTGCACCAGCAGTTCCTGAGATTCAGCTTATCCCAGAAATATTTGTGGATGCGATAGCAATAGCAATAGTTGGATTTTCAATGGCTGTATCAATGGCCAAGATCTTTGCCCTTAAACATGGTTACACCATTGATGGAAATCAGGTAAAAGTATTGGTGTTGCTTTGTTGAAAATTCTCAGTAGCACCTTTGTTACATCATTAAAGTAGAATGGGATATTGGACAGAAATGAGTTTTTCTTTCATAGTGGAATCAGGTCAAGTTTTTGACAGCCTACACTTTTAAATGCCAGGAATTATTTTAAGTTCTTCTGGCTGTGTTTTAATAACCAGTTTTACTTTTAGCTTTGTTTTGGGAAACTTGCTTCTGTTAGACTTGGACATATGCATGAATATTAATTGTTGGGACAGACATTACTTAGCCTACTGTCCTGATGGGCAGCTACTTTATCTCTGCTTTCTGTAATAGAGCAAAGCATAGAGTTCCCATGTGATAAATACAATGCCTTATGTGACAAAGAACTATTATCTAAGGTTTAGAAATTCCAATTATGTTTTATAGTTTCTCTTTATTCCCACCCATTGCAAATAGGCAGCTCGTCATTTTCTGGGGCAGCAATTGGCCCTGTCCGTAGTTAGCATTCTGATCATTATTTGAGTGATAAAGGCTGTGGTTAGGGACTCTCTAAAACTAAAACGATATGTCATCCTCACCTACTCTGTCCTTCCTGTGCAATTCAGAATCAATATTGCAATTGGATTATTGGTTGATATCATTGTGGTGTCAAGGGAGACAGAGAGTTCATACGCCGTAACTCATTTCCTAGCTGTTCCCCTTCTCAAAATGGTTGTCTTCCTCTGAGAGTAAATGGTGTTTAAATGACTTTTATCTACAGTTTTACATCTAGTCAGATGACTCTCATCCTTCATATCATTGTTTTTTGTTACCCAAAGAGAGAAGAGCTACATGCAGCTACAAATCTGTAGGTGCATGAATGGAATCAGCACTATTTACATTAGTTAAAGTAATCATCACTGACCTGAGTTAAGCATCTAGATCTTTTTCCTCAGGAGGTGCCAGATGCTACTTCACCTGGATGTTAAACTATAGAACTCCTTGTCACCTGATGCAGTGCATGCTGAGTGTTTAAATAAATCAAAAAAGGATTGTACAAATGCAAAGAGAAGAACTCATTGAGAACTATTGAGAACATATAACTCAAATCACCTCAGTTACAAATAGTGGGATGCAGAGTAATCTGGGGAGGCCTCATTACAAGTAAATACTTTCTTAGGTGTCAGAAACACAGTACTGAGGTAGATGGAGCTCTGATCTCGCTCATGATAACAGCTCTCATGGGATCTTCCTGATGAAACAGTGGACATATGTTGGTTTTTTCATGTACAGCAATGGATTACTACCCACAGAAACACAGCCAAGGCTGCTCTTGGTTCTAATAGTATTAAACAGATAGTTTAGAGTGGGAAGCAAAGAACAGCATTTGTATGAGAAACCATCTTCTGTGTATATTCAGCATTAAAGTTAAAGTTATCCCCAAGCTGAAGAAATCCTCAAAACAAGCAATGCTGTCATTCATTTTAGTTTTCAGTGTGACTCATTACAGTAACATTTAAGGATGGGAAATGTCTTGAACACTTCATCAGATACTTTATTTAACAGATGATTTAACATGCATCAACTTGCGTGTGTGTGAGAACCACAAGTACAAGCTACAAAAAGGTTGCTTATTCTCTACAATAAGGTTGCTAGAAAGCACTGTAAATAAGATGTGGTTATTAATATGTATGGATAGCTCCAGCTTTGTACAGTTGCTAGGTATAACTGCCTTTTGTTTTGCTCTATTGTTTAATGCAGGAACTTATTGCCTTGGGAATATGCAACTCTGTGGGGTCATTTTTCCAAAGCTTTTCAATCACTTGCTCAATGTCTCGGAGTCTTGTTCAGGAAAGCACTGGTGGGAAAACTCAGGTATGTAAACTCAAATTTTGAGCCAAACAAAGTATGCTTTTTGGACCTTCAAAGCTAAAGTCTGAAGCTTCACTAGATTGCCAGATTTCTCTGCCTGGGCCAGAAGGAATAACGAGTTTCCCATGTTCAAATCCAGGTTGGGCCAGGATAGCAGGCTGCCCAACAGTCGAAATGGATGAACTGAGTGGGAGGGATCAAAAGCCACTTGAACAACTAGCCTTGTGGAAAGCACGAGAGGGGTTAGCTGATCAGTAATGTTGCTCTTTGGGGACACTTCTTAATACTCTGACATCTTTTCTTGCTTCTTTTGTTCAGATTGCAGGTGCACTTTCTTCAGTTATGGTTCTGTTGGTAATTGTGGCTATTGGATACCTCTTTGAACCACTTCCACAGGTAAGGGAGTTTTGCCTGTTAGGCATTGCATTGTCAGTAAGCAGAGGCCAGCGAGTATTGCTTAAAATAGAGATTGTGGGATCATTACTAAGCAAACACAGTTAGGCCTCGATCCTGAAAACTTTAAATTTTGCATGCATTTTTGCTGTAAGTTAGACTAGAAATTAACAATATTTTGAAGGATTCAGCATGCTTTTTTTGTTGTTGTTTTTAATATTGGACATTCTGGACTCTGTCTTTAGAACATTAAAATGATACCTTCAAACAGTTCCTCTTTGCAGCATAGGAATTCTGGGAAGAGGTTAAAAAGTTACTTTCTTTTAAAGTAACAGCTCAGCTGGGAAAGGGCTGGGGCTAGGTGATGGCTCAGCACAATGAGTTGGTTTTGCTGCAGTTTTACTTATTTGTATAAAAATATATTTACGTGAATAAATATATTCTCACTTAAAAAGAAAAAAAGCTTGGTTCTGGGGCGTGCATAGGATCATATGCAATTCCTGGCATTTTTTTTTAAACGAGATGTAGCTTGGGTTACACCTATATGACACTTGCAGGAAATGTTGCAGTATATTGTAGAGAAACTTGAATTTGAGATTATAGCCTAGCTGCTTCAGGCACTACGGGCACTATAATTGCGTGGAGCTCAGGAAGATGTGATTTCTCATGCCAGGAAAGAGTAAATCAAACAGTACTGACTCTGGCTTGCCATTTCTGCAGCTCCAGTAAAAGCATATCTCCACTGAACTACTTGAAAAGTTGTTTTTTTAAATGGAACATCTGTTCAATAGACTTATATCAGTTTGTCATGGTTTAACCCCAGCTGGCAACTAAGCCCCACGCAGCCGCTCGCTCACTCCCCCCCGGTGGGATGGGGGAGAGAATCAGAAAGGTAAAAGCGAGAAAACTCGTGGGTTGAGATAAAGACAGTTTAATAGAGAAAGCAAAAGCCGCGCACACAAGCAAAGCAAACCAAGGAATTCATTCACTCCTTCCCATGGGCAGGCAGGTGTTCAGCCATCTCCAGGAAAGCAGGGCTCCATCACGCGTAATGGTTACTTGGGAAGACAAACGCCATCACTTTGAACGTCCCCCCTTCCTCCTCCTTCCCCCAGCTTTCTATGCAGAGCCTGACGTCATATGGTATGACATCATGACCAAAGGCCAGTTGGGGTCAGCTGTCCCAGCCGTGTCCCCTCCCAACTTCTTGTGCACCCCCAGCCTACTCGCTGGTGGGGTGGTGTGGGAAGCAGAAAAGGCCTTGACTCTGTGTAAGCACTGCTCAGCAATAACGAAAACATCTCTGTATTATCCACACTGTTTCCAGCACAAATCCAAAGCATAGCCCCATACTAGCTACTATCAAAAAAATTAACTCTGTCCCAGCTAAAACCAGCACAAGTTGTACAAGCACAGAAATATGGTTATTTGTGGTGCTTTGAAGTTTTTATTTGGCATTGGGTTTATTTTGCTTCTGAAAATTGTATTTGTGTGATATTCCTAGACAGTGCTAGCTGCAATTGTAATGGTGAACCTGAAAGGAATGTTTAAACAGTTTGGAGACGTCGTGCACTTCTGGAGAACCAGTAAGATTGAACTGGTGAGTGATACACAGCTCAGTGCATATATTTTACTGTATTAAATTTGTTGTTCCTCCTCTTCCTAACCCCCAAAACAGGATAGAAACTTATCAAGGAGTTACAAACTGATGTTGCATTGCAGATGACCATAAGACATGGAGCTGTAAGTACCCTAGGAGAGTGATCCATTGCGACAAGAATGTTTTTGTTGTTGTTGTTCAACAACCTTTAACTCAGGTCAGAAGTAGTTTGGTTGCAGTAAAAGCAAAGCTTTTGCAGTGTTGCTATAGGAACTGCACTGAAGGCTGTGGGAATGTCTGAGAAGAATTTGAAATACAGAGTAACAAAGAAAACTACTTGAAGGTACTTGCCATCTTTTAAGACAAACCAAAAACCTGGCTGGAGTGGGCCAGAACTAAGAGTGTATCGCAGGGAACAATTTGGTGGCATTTTTCTCCTGGATTAAGTGGCTAATGGAAGTAAGTGAGAGCTGCTTGCAGGCCTTGCGTTTTTGGGGGTTTTTTTTAATTATCCTAAGGTATTTGGAGTCTGATGCTAACACAGGATTCCTTGGAGAACAGGACTTAACACATTAATATGTGACAGTTTGTCAGATGTTATGTTAGTGCGCCTTGAGCTTTTATGCCCTTCTGAAAGGTTAAGGCAATTACAGTCTGCTATCATGATGGATTACGTTATAGTCTATTCCTGAACAGGATTGATACATAGGTTTTGAGGCTGAATTATGCTATTGTTTTTGCTGTTAATAGAAAAGAATGCATAATAATTCAGAGCTTTTCTTTGTTTTAGGCCATCTGGGTGGTAGCTTTTGTGGCTTCTCTTTTCCTGGGACTAGACTATGGTTTGCTTACTGCAGTAGCATTTGCGATGATAACAGTTATTTACAGAACACAAAGGTCAGATTTCTTCTTTATCAAAATTAGTGTTTGCTGATCTTCTGTATGGTTTTGTTTGTTTAAGGGGTGCAAATAAGCAGAAGACCTTTCCACTCTCTTCAACTGTATGCAGTATAGAATCTGCTTCATAATGTAGGTCATGCCCTGTGGCTCTGATCCAGGGTTCACATTTTATTTTTCTGAGAACAAAATTTCTAGAGGGCATGAAACTTGCAATTTCAATAATAAACAGATTTTCGATTTCTTGTATTGGTTAATCTTCTTGTTTACTTTTTTTAATGCCTAGAGTTCAGAAGTTCAAATCTGCTCGATGCTACTTTCAGTAAATGATTACATTTTGTTTGCACTAATTGTCACAGTCAAGTAGAAGTGGAGTTAGGTTATACCTAAACATTCATCTAGTGATTTTATAAGAAAGTTTTAATTCATCAGAAAATTGTGCTTGCCCTTCTAGTTTTTCAAATCACTTCTCTCTCCCCATTCAAAGTGACAAAGTTTTTACTGTGAAGCTTTCCAGGTCTACAGCAAAATGATTTCTTGCATGTGTGGATAGGACTGTTATGTGAGGCTTCTAGGCTCAAGGTCTGGGATATCTAGGTGGAAAATGTATGAAAGTGTTGGTTTCAGTCTGCATTGGAATTTCCAACTGAGATTTCTGCCCTGCATAAATGAGAGTATTTTTCTGCCATCTCTATATGGTTTTGTTCTTGCAAACAGAACGGTAATGTACTTTGCTGTCACACTGCTTGTGAATTGGGAATATTCATCTTCTCAGGCACTGTCCTGGGAGCAGAGTGGCTCTTTGAAATTGCAGCATGTTTTCTGCCAGTATTAGTTTCCGTATTTGCCAGATAGTCAATGGAGTTGCACCAGTTCATGCCGAAGAGAATTTGCCCTGTATCTTTGCATGCTTTGGCCCACGCTTTTCAGAAAATGACAACGTTACAGTGCTAAGTTTCTAAATTGTGTTTGCACTGACAGAAGCAAACTTGTCTAGTCACCAAATGGCCCCCTTATGTTCCTGCCATAAACTGCCCACTGCATTTAACCACATTTTGATAAGCCCGTACCAGACAGGCACTGCAGAATGACCATTTAAAATAAGTTTTCATCTGATTGAATACTTACTTTTCCCACTTTATAAGTGATAATACTGAAACGTTTGCTTCCATTTCTCTCCAGCCCTCAATACAGAATCCTTGGTCAGATTCCTGACACTGACATCTACTGTGATGTGGAAGAGTACGAAGAGGTAGGATTGTATTCTTCTGCATTGAAGAGTTTTGTGTAGTGGAGCAAAGACAACTGTGGCAATTTGCTGCTTAGCCCTACCATACTGCACATGTACTGCTGTCTGCCCGGCATTCACCTGTGTTGAAGGGGAGGAAAATAAATTTAATTTTAGTAGTAAAAGCTATTTTGTTCAAAATGCTAGCTTTTTGTACTGCATGTACATTTCACCAGGAGGTGATCAAAAGTAACCTTTATACTAGTTCCATTGTACTAGCTTGTACAAAATGGTAAGGCTTATAGGAATACCACTGCTAAACCTGCTATATACACAAGTGCATACAAGGCCACCTTCTTTACGTGTGTGGCAATACTGCATGAAATCCACAGAACCCAGGACCCAAACTGATCTGTTCTTCGGAATTGCACAAACTGTTCAAAATAGCATCGCCCTGCCTCCACCCATCATTAAATATACATGATTAATGTCACAATTGCTCGCCATGCACTTAGCTTCTTATAAATGCCATTTTGTTCAACCAAAAGTCGGTGAAAGCAGTACATTTTGTCAATATAATGGATATAAACATGCTGTATTTATTCACAAACAGCAACTACAATTTTCTGTGCTCTGTGCCATGTTCTCGGAGATGCTGCTGTCGAGGCTACATCCCCCTTTACTAAGGAACCAGTCTGTAAAAACCTGTGTGAAAAGATGATGCTATAATCTGAAAACATCCTCTCACCAGCAGTTCTGCTTTGAATATGATACAAAGCAACAGTATATGTGGGCATGTTTATAGCTGTATGCAAAGAAGAGGAGACTCCATTTTTGTTATACTGAATGCAGTTAGCATTTCCTCCTCCTGAATAAAGATGGGGTTGGTGGCATATGGCAGGCTGGATCTCTGCTGCTGGCCAGGTCATTTGCATGTAAAATGTCAGACTGCAGCCTGTTTAGACATGGCTACATTTAAAGTAGAGGAAAGAGGTGATAGCGAGACCTTTCTGAAGGCCTGTTCAAAACCGAAGATTTGAAAGAGGAGACAAGAAAGAAAAAGAGAGAGAGAAAGACAGAAATAAGTCATTATGCCTGTAGAAAGGGAGGCTAAAAGGAAGCATTCCTAGATCTGCATGATTTCCTAATGTTAATACCAGCTGCAGATAGCAACATCAAAGAACTGCAAATATTTAATTCCTTTTTATGGCTGTACATTTCATTGTTATAAAGAAGGAGAAATGCCACATGGCATTGATTGTGTGCAGCATTACACTGGGAAAGGTGGAAGTTCTGATCTTCTGATTGGCTTTGCTCACAACAGTGCCAACCTTTGTTGTTTGACACATGCTGATAGCCATTCAGGGTTGGCTGTTGGGCTGCATGTTCATGTGTCTTGTGATCACACAGGTGCTTTTCTTCTAGTGCAGGCAATACTTAACTGTGCACATTCAATATTCTTTTCCTTAGGTTAAAGAATATCCTGGAATGAAAATATTTCAAGCTAATGCATCACTTTATTTTGCCAATAGCGAGTCATATACAAGTGCACTGAAGAAAAAGGTGAGTAAAGCAAATTCTTTAATGTCTGTGTCTTGAAAATTCAAACTGGCTTCTGAAATGTGCTCATCTTTCAGCCCCTTTAGTGTAGCCCCTAGTACAGTGTTTCTCAGCCTGTGGCCTGGTGATCAGTAAAATATGAGAAAGTGACCCTGCAGCCAACTGCAAATCATCTTAGGAAGCAACAACATGGTGGGAGGGAATAAACGGATGAAGTGTAACTTAATACTGACTGCTTGTGAATGGACAGTCTGGTGGTTGCAGACCACAAACTGGTCAAACACATTTTTTTTCAGAAGGAAATAAGTAGTTGCTGAACTGAAAACAAAACATCTGGGAGTAAAAGCTTCCTTTCTGGGTGACAAACTTTACTGGAGTGTAAGACCGTGGAATATGGTGGGCATTTAATGCCTCTCATGAGCAACAAATTACCTGCGTACAGAGTATGCCTCACCTCCTGTCTTACCGTGTTTGACTGGGTGGGAATGGCAATAACAGAACTAGCTAAGGGCAGAACTGCCTGACCCAGTAGTTTGCACCCTTACTAACTTCTGAAAAATTTTTCTGTAGCTCCCATGATGAGTCTCATACAAAACAGGTGGGTGGTACTTATCTTCACAAAGCAAGAGGTATTAGTGATTTATGTCAAATGCACTTCTCTCCCCTTTGCTCTCTGCACTCGAATCAGCATTCGGTTGAAACATGGCACCCTCTGATTTCAAGAAAAGAATGTGATGCATCTCTTCCTCATCTTCTTAACACAGTGCTTGCCAAGATTATTCCTTCTTACTCTATACTGTTCTCCCCCCCACCAAGGGAAGCTGAACAATGCAGGCTTGTCTTTTAAATTTATGACAGTGATGAATTCAGTGCTAATGGATACTGCAATGTCACCCTAACAAGCTGAATCTCCTCTGATCGTGCTTTCTTTTCATGACAGACTGGAGTGGACCCTTGTGCCATATTAGCAGCGAGGAGAAAAGCACAGAAGAGGCATGCCAGGGAAATAAAGGCAGCAAACGAACTCAGAAAGCAAGCTGTATTGAAACTAGTGAATTCTTTGGTAAATATTTACCTCTATTTTATCAGCTAACATGCTGCTTTCTGGTGTTACCATTCTTGTTTATACAAGGTACAGAGGGCTACTCGGGTAGGAAGGCTTGGGGAGCAAGCATTGTGCAGTGTGGACAGGCTACTGAGGGGACAGCATTAAGGATCAGAGGCTCATGGCTGGATTGGATAATTGTGTTGAACCTTGATTACATTCAGGTAGCGCGTAGGGGAGCAGAGCCTTTCCACACTGTCATACTGACTCAGCAGTGGTGTTGGCAGAAATTGGAGGCACCCTACCTCTTCCCCTCCCCACACACTTGGAATAATCATGCAGAAATAGGATATAGTAAAATTAATTCAAATTAGCAGCCCCTGTAATAAAAAGGTGCCATCTGCACTGCTGATCCTGGCATGGTTAAGTGAGACAGGTACATTGAGAAGGGTTGTTTGAAACATGCTTGTGCTTTTGTGCATGTTTAAATTCACCCCCGTGGTGGGAGCTGGTGTGTGCTTTTTACCATGGGGAATCAACCAAATGCCTAACTTGAGAGCCCGATTGCTTCTTTTGTATATATAGGCCTTGACAGGATCAGCAGGGATAAGGCAAGGAAATGGAGTAAAAACATACGAACAGGTGTCAATGTTTGAAGGAAATGGGTAATTCACTCCTAAGATAACAACTTTAAAATGCTCGCATGCGACTGTAGAAAGGCTGGGCATAAGAGAATAAACCTTCATATACATAAGATATGGAAGTATGTGTGCATGTAAAGCCAGTTTCTGTAATGGTTAGGGGCTGTACACCTTTTAAAGGCTGAAAGAACAGATGAGTATGGGAGGAAAGGCATCTACACTGAAAAAGCATTAGCTGTCATTAAGGTTTATTTATCTTCTCCCCCAGACTAATGACGTGGAAGCAAGTGTAAAACATGAGATAGCAAATGATGAGTTACCTGTAAATGGAAAATTTGCATCTGTAGATACTAGTGTACAAGATGTGTCTCCTGATGAGCATGAACACTTTGTGGAGCCCAAAACAAACATCCACTCTTTAATTCTGGATTTCACCCCGGTGAACTTTGTGGATTCAGTTGGAGCAAAAACATTAAAATCGGTAAGTAGGGCTTTTTCCCCCAGAAAAACCCCATAGAAAATTTGTGAGATGCCCACTGGAGAACTGTCAGCATGAGACATAAATGCCAGCTCAAATACAATCCAGTATCTCACCTAATCACGGTTTTAATTCTGTAGCTCTGTAAGTTTTAGCTGAATGCTGGGGAAAGTGGACTGTGCAGCTTTCACAGTAATTGGCTTACACCTTCCAGAACTGTGACGTGTCAATGATATACCTGCGTTTAACTTCAGTTTAACTCTGTTGCAGATTATAAAAGAATACAAAGAAGTTGGTATCTGTGTCTGTATTGCCAGCTGTAGCGGTGAGTTGAGGGGGGGCGTTGTGAGCTTTATGGGACAGCTTATGTTTTATCTCTTTCCCTCTGGCCCCAAATTTTCTGCTGCCAGGTGCCTCAGTAGTATCAGCACTTACTTCACATAAAATTGGATTAAAATTGGATTTGAGGAAAAGCAGGCCCATATACATTAGAGCCTTCACTTTAGTGAAAGTAGAGCACTGATGTAATGAGTTCTGTGAGGACTAGATCCTGCTCCCACTTGTTCTGGCTGGCAAATTGTAAATGCCACACCGAACTTTGTATCTTGAAATTGTTGTAATAATGTAATAAGGAGAAAAGCCTGCAATGTTCCAAGTTGCTGATATTTGAAATTGTAGCATCTTTGGCTAAGAACATGTCTCTGCATATGTCTGGATAAGAGAATTGCCTGTTTGGAGTAGAAGTAGCATGGGATCCACCTGGCTATTTTAAATGTTTAAAGTAATAACAAGTAACAGAACAAGTTGTCATCTTCTTCCTTAGATACCGTTGTCTTCCATCTTTGTACTTTAGTTTATGCACTGATGCCATGTTTGGTTTTTCTTTTCTAGGCCCTGTTATGAATGAGCTGACAAGACTGAATTTTTTTGATAACACTGTAACGAGAGAGCTGCTGTTTCACAGTATTCATGATGCTGTCCTTGCTTGCCAAGTGAAAGACGGGTCTGCTTCACAGACTGACTGACCTCTGAAGAGTGGCATCGAGCAGAATGGAAGCCAGATTTATGCTGATGGAGACTCTTTCTGAATATTTAATTTGCACAGTTTAGAGAGCCTAAGGCTATTTGTATCTACGGGTATAGGGTGGTGCTTATTTTCTGTAGGAAGAGTGGAGAAGGACTTGGAGGCCTTCATGCTCTTGAATTTTTTCCTTCAATCAGGGTATAGCCTTCCAATGACATACAAGCACAAAATTATACAACACAAGAAAATTCAGTGTATTCTGCTACAGTTGGAATCTGATAGACAAGGTGACATTCCTATTCCTGTTGAGAAAATGGGCACTTTAACTCACTATAAGGTGGGATTTTGCAGGAAATAACTGTTCTGCAATTGCAATGCACTGTACCAGTGTCTTCAAAAGCTTCCTTAGATGACTTTTAAAGCCTGATGTCAACATCTGCATACAACAGATTCATATAAATTATAATAAACTGCCAGCTGGATTAATGAATTCACACTGGCAGCATTTAGCTGCTACTCTTTTTAAACCTGGATGGTACAGTTATTTTTTTTAAATATCTAACCTGTCTCAGCTATACTCAACTCTTTATTGCCTGAACATTTTCACTCTAAGTGAACCTCAAGTTCAAAACTCATTGTTTAATTATTGCATTATCAATGTGGTACTTCCACTGCCAAAACCTAGTTATGCTTTCTAGAAAAGAATACAGTTGATTTTAAGCTAAAATTAGTTTCAAAGTCTGAAGACAAAACTGGTTTAAGGCAGGAGTGAAGCCTATTAAAATTAAATTAAGAACTGATGCCCTATATGCAGTCTCTTTAAGCTGGAATAAAAATGGAGACAAGGTCTAAAGTCTCAGTGGTCCAAAAAAAAAAAAAAAAAAAAAGACGTACTTTTCTGTTGCCTGAGATATCTTCCTACCAGCAGTGCTGCTTCTGCCTCAGCTTTTAAGTGCTTTGAGAAATAGATTTCAGTAGAACTCAAAAATGTTACATTTGGGTTTTTTAAAAGAAATCGTAGTGTGGAGTTTTTTCTGTTGTCTTCACAACCTGGCTGCTATGGTACTGCTTAACTTCAGGTGTGAGACAAAAAACATGGAAATGTAATTCAAGCAAAAGAATAAAATCTTCAATGCCTGTATTTCCCTAACACCAATCACTATGAATCTGAGCAGAAGTAGGAACCTAAAAGTGTCTCTCTAGGTTATTTCGACAGCACAGGGGAAGTGGAGCGTCAGTGACCTTTCGCTTGGCACCCTCAAATCAAAGGTCCTGTGCATAAGCGAATTCAAACAACGTCCTCTCTTCTGAATGCAGAACTTAAGACACTTATTTTGCTTCAAGCTCTGTTGCAGCTGGGGCTTGCTTCAGGTAAACCACGTTTCCCAAGAACCGGGGGTAGTCGGGAAGATGTTTTCTTTCCTCAGACTCCCCTGCCAATAGGGATAGGAAGCTTTCTGCATCAGAAATTACTGCTTAGCTGGAGTTCAAAGGATGAATTGAATGCATGTTAACACATTGTGCGTGTTTGTTTAAACAACTTTTGGTACATTTTATAACGTTAACTTGTTTAACAAGGCTTTGTATCTACATACAGTATATTTTTCTACTTTCAGCTTGTCGCAGCTTCAGTTTTTAATTATGTAGTCTCTTCAGTTCACGTCAAAATCCTGTCAACTTCTAAAATAAAGTGGTGATCACGCCTTGTCAAAATTTTCCACTTTGTCTTGGCGAGACTCTCTATGTGGGACACATCAAGGTTCCCAGATGCAAGTGTCTCATGGTAAGAGGTGGGTGAGGAAGGGTTGCTGCCTCCATGCAGGTCCTCCCTGCTGCTCAGGTTCCTGCTCCTCGCCCTCCTGGCTCCCCCACCCACATGAAGCCCTCTCCACCCATGAAGCCCTCTCTGTGCCAGGCCTCACAATGATGCAATTAATGCTGCACTTCCTGGGCAGCTGCTGAAATGCTGGACTGAAAGTCGTTGCCCAAGGAAGTCCTAGGTGCCAGCCTGTGCAGCACTAGCGCTGTGCAACCCCCTCCTGGGTACTACCGGCATCGCTGGTAACTAACTCCTCTAGTAAAATAAACTCTGGCAGCTTTTGACTAGTCTCTTCCTGTGCTTTGCTGCCACCAGCTGAAGCACTGCTTCCTACTCGCCAGCCTGAGTTATCTACTGAAAAGTAAACTGACTTCCTCTTCCCTATACTGATTAACAGACTGCTGTCTAAAAATTTAAATCCTACCTCAGGCTTGTCAGCGCTAGATTAAACAAACCCATATCCTTTAAACTCAGAACAGGGCTCACCTCCTTCCCCTCTCCAGTTTGTCTGCATTGACAGGGCCATGCCTCTACCCCCTCACTGCTGAAGCCCCACCACAGCAAATGTCAGCGGATAGCCTAAGTCCGGTTTGATACCTCTTAATAATCCAGATAATATTCCTCTTCCCCTCCTTTTTTGCAAGAGTACTGACGATAATTCAGGATACCCAGTAAGATCCAAACTCTTTTTACATACTTCACTTATCCTTCTTAAGTAAAAGGTACACTTGAAATTAAGTGCTGCACTTGGTAAACTCTGTCGGTGCTGCTTTCTGAACCACCTTCCTCCTCTCAGGCATGAACTGAAAAAAATTCCGTCCCACCAATAAGCTTGCATCCCTCCCCAAAATGTTCTTACCCAAATAACACATAACCATCAAGATCAGTTTTTCAAGCAGGCATGGGCAAAAACACAGGATTGCCTAAGTTTGCTTATCAAGATACCGACACTGGCCAAAATCCTAATGAAGTCCAGGTTCCACATACACGCTCTCCCTATTGTACACCCTTTCTCTCAAAAAAACATGAAGTGGCTTCACAATCTAAGCTTGATAAATTGATGTCAGTTGCATCGAAATGAGCCCTGATAAAACTTCTCTCACTTCCAAGACAAAGCAGTTCCCAAAAGCATTTTTTTTCCCCCAGGTATTTCTTCAAGTTTTTTTTCCCCACACAACTTTAATGCAACCCTTGAAAAAGAGAAAAGGAAAGGCTGTTGCTTTTCATTGACTGAACCATCCAGCTCTACAGGAACATGCTAGGTGAATGAAGAGCAACCTTAATTTCATGTTGCCTGCTGCCAACAACCATCAGCTGCTGCCCAACTACCGGAGCATCGGGACCCTATCAGGGTCATCCTCTGGCATAGTACCATCTTGGACAAGTAGTATGATGTATCAAAGTGCTCACTAGTGGACTGACTTAGACTGATGTCAAACATTTTTTTTTAGAGCAGGAACAGGAGAAAGGAATCTTCCTTTCCTTAGCGCTCAGAAATTACGCTTACTTCTTCCTCCTTCTTGACCCACTTACTTACTATTTTGTAAGAAACAAAGAATCTCAGCAAAAGGGATGAAGAAAACAAACAAGTTAGATGGTACCAGAGTGTTCACCCAGGGAGAGAAAACGTATCCCTTCACATCCTCCCAAAGCTGGGCAACAACTCAGACCACCAAGCACCTGAGCTGACCTAGGTATGCCTTCTCCTCAGCCCTTTTCCCATGCAGTTCCTGAGAGTTTTCTTGGGACACACCTCCACCTCGGGGCTGAGCATCATGCACACATTTCGGAGCGCTCCCAGAAGCACTGCAGCCACTTAGGGATCTTTCAGCACCTCTACAGCTGAGATGGTAAGTTTTGGGGTGTAAATGGTGACTAGGGATCTAAACTTTGGATCTCTAACATTGCCCAGGTATCTGATTTAAAAGTATCTCACTGGTTTAGGCTGTGTTATTAGAATCTCACTGAGATTTTTTTTCTACAGCAGCAATGCTCCACTAGCGTAGCACACACACCTACCGGTTGGAATACTCCATTTATTTCTAGCTTCCAAGAACAAGGCATGAATTACTACACTTGGATTTTTGCTTCACAGGAAGTTTAACAACAGGAACAGAAAAAACATTCCAAGATATTAGTTGTAGGTCATGTAGCGGGGGGTAGCACTGAATTTCGCATACGATTTAATGACTTTGTTCACTGCTTCTAAGAAGTCTTTCTCTGTTGCGATTTTTCGACGTGCTCGGATAGCAAACATGCCTGCCTCCGTGCAGACACTGCGAATCTCAGCGCCTTTGAAAGAAAGGGATAAACAAATTCAACACTGACCACCAGTGGAGATGAAGCATATGCAAAATTGTTTTTAAAAAAAAAATCAGCTTACCTGTGCTATTAGGACACAGTCGAGCCAACAGTTCAAATCTTATGTCTCTTTCAACGCTCATCGAACGAGCATGTATCTTGAATATGTGAGTTCGCCCCTGAAAAGAGAGTGGTGGATAGAAGTGTTCATGCTATGAAAGAGGTGATGACTCTCAGCATGCAGCGGTCCACATCCAGAGCAAGGGCAGACGGAAAATAAACCTTTTATTTGCTGCCCAACTATAGCTTCCTATGTCTGGACTAGCATGTTTAAGTGTCCATGATACTAAATTAAGAAAATAACTTTAAAAAGAGCTTTAATGGTAGAAGTACCTCAAGGAATCTCTCTCAGAAGAGCCAAACACTACACATTCCAACTGAAGAAATAAATCACAGATCTGGTTAAAGGATTCTTTAGCTGTTGAGTCAGGAATGTACGCTGAATATAGCTATTTACCATGGCTTCTCAGCCAGGGATGGAATCTGTGCAGTGTGGGAAACCCTTTTTGGCACATCCTTAATCCCCCAAATTTCCATGTAGTTTCACATAAGTAAAATGTAAGTGCTGCTTTTGTTAATTCTCGTAAACTGCTTCCAGACAATAATGCCCTAACTGAGGAAAATCTCTGATATCAGAATATATTTAGCTGTGAAAGCTTCTCACCTCAAGATCAGGCAAGCTAAACTCTATCTTCCTATCCAACCTGCCGGGCCTCATCAGGGCTGGATCCAGAGTATCGGGTCTGTTTGTAGCCATCAGCACTTTGATGTTGCCTCGTGGGTCAAAACCATCCAACTGGTTGATCAGCTCCAGCATAGTACGTTGCACTTCATTGTCACCCCCAGCCCCATCATCAAAACGAGCACCTGGAGAGAGGAGACACACACGTTTCACAAAGTAAGAGAGGGACCTTCAGAGCACGGACGAGGTGTCACAGCTGCTACATAGAAGACACCCGGAAAAATAATTTTAAATTACATATAAATATTTGTGACGAGTCTAAAAAAGGTGTGAGGGGCTTATTTGAAAATGACACATTTCAAAAAAAAGAGTGAGTGGTGTTATCTGTCAGTTACAATACGCACTATATCTTCATCCTTAATATGAAAAGGCCTCTCTCCCTGCCTAGTAACCGGCCAAGCTGCTGAAATTTATAAATGTAGTTTGTTTGTTTGTTTTGCCTCCCCTCAACCAAAAACCCGCCCCTGTCTTGTCTGTGTAAAAATTGTTCTACTTTCAAAGGACCTAAATACTTCCTTTGGGAAAAAAGATCATTTAGTTTTCAGGCAGTAATAAAGATTTAGTATGTAGTCCAGAAGCTGAAGGGGGGTTAAGTTAACAGTACTTTTTGCAAACACAATACAGAGATTCTTCACTAAAGTTTAAAAAATCTGGGTGTTCCAAACGTGCAAAAATGACTTCTCATCTGGGCTAAATATGTTCCAATTACATAAACCACTTCTTGATAGCTTCCCAGACATGGGACATGCTGGTAGTTGTTTTGCTAAATAGGTATTTACAAGCATGTTTCTTGAAATGCAGCAATCCAGATAAAGAATTACAACACGGAAAGAAAACCTCAAAGTTCTCATATGAGATTAGAGCTATATACATACTACAAACATACCTCCAATGGCATCAATTTCATCAAAGAATATAAGACAAGCTTTTTTAGTTCTGGCCATTTCAAAGAGTTCACGAACCATTCGAGCTCCCTGAAAGCAAAAATCAGGATTTTGTTAAGGATTCAAGATGCATTAAAGAAAAACTATCAAAATCAAACTTTTCATGCTTCCAAACACTTCTGAGTTTCCAATCATAAAACTCTTTTATTTGTACACATATATACAACAGAGCTTTCATAAATCTTAAAGCGATTTGTAAAGGAGAGACAAATTACTACCCTTAAAGTCCAAAGTACAGATGAAGTCATATACCTCAGGGCCAGGTGAAAAATAAGTGGCAGAGTTGGGAATAGAATCCTAATCCTAGAATCCTCTCGAACCACAGATTAAACCCTGCACTGCAAAATCCATTTCATCGACGACAGCACAGTTCAGGTCTTGTAACTGATTGCCTGATCTGCAGAGATTTGTTTGCCACTTCCTCCCCTCTCCTTCTATCTCCAGCATGCAAGTACATTCATCCATCACATCCACTATGGTGTCTGGTCCCCACGACTAGAAATCTGCAAATCGCTCCACACTCCATCAAGTATTTGCTCTTACCTCTCCCACATACTTCTGCACCAGTTCAGATCCAATTACTCTGATGAAGCAGGCATCAGTCCTGTTAGCAACAGCACGGGCACAAAGTGTTTTGCCTGTACCAGGTGGCCCAAACAAAAGCACTCCTTTGGGAGGCTCGATTCCAAGGTTAACAAATCTTTCAGGCTGCAGTGGTGGGAAACAGAAGGCAAGGTTATATGCAAATTAAAGATTACGTGCATCAAAGAGTATATGCAAATTAAGAGCAATATAAACCAGGCTAGGCTGGATGTCACTTGTTAAAACTAGACCTCCTTCCACTTAGGTGTTTACATTCAGCTACATTCTCTTTTCTTGCTTTTTCAAATGCTAACAGGTGCCCAGAATACTTTCAAAATAATAAAAGTTTCAATCTGGAGGCTACTTACATGAAGCAGAGGGGTTTCAACCACCTCTCTCAGCTTTTCAATCTGCTCTTTACAACCACCAACATCACTGTAAGTGACGTCTGGTTTTTCTTCTACCTGCAAACAAAAAGGTGAGCGAGCAGTTAACAGCCTGATGCTGCGTATCTCTCTAGGCTTTCAAGAGCCCAGAACAAAATCCAGGCAAAGTAATCAAAACTACAAGACAAAGCAATGTCATAATAAGTAAAGGCCATTCTCACTTGCATCATGGTGACTGTGGGATCAATCTTTGGAGGCAAGGGGATATGGATTTGATACTTGTTTCTGTCCACCCTGGTGAGAAAGCATAAAGACTATTATTTTAACACCGGTTAATTAAACTGTCATGTAGAAACAACTCTGTAAATTAGAAGCTGAATTCTTAAAACTGTTCTTTTCTCTGGCATCACGACAGCCCAGCCCTGAAAGCTAATAGTCAGATGGGCTAGAAACTGGAATTCCTTCTGCAGAGAAGTTTAAGGTTTCCAAAAATATTAATTCCAAAGTATTTTGAAAACTAAACTTCAGAATATCCCACAGAGCAAACTGGCAAAATATTGATTCTAAAAGTAACTGGCTTCACCTCCTCAGCGAACATTTCCTGTAGCCACTCTGTGTGTAACTGTGCAGACTGCCAAAGAGGAAGCAGGCTATGCAGGCTCCCTGAAAGCTGGGACTACTGGGACCCAAACTGAAAGGTTTCAGTCCATGACGCACAGTTGTCATCAGAATGACATCAAAATCAAAAGATTCCAGCACAGCATGCAGGCGAGTTACTGTCTTCCAACAGAAAGACATTAGTGTTATTATTTCAACTACTGCAAAAATACGAAATGATAGTTGTTGACCTGTCAAACTAATGGATCAGATGAGAAAGCTTCAGTCTTCAGGAAAACTCTTAAGAACATGAAGATTTTGCTTACCCAACTCGCATGCCTTCTTCTATGTCAGTAGGTGCCACCTGGTCACTGAGATCCACCACGAATTTGGCAAACTGCTTGACATTGATGATGTACTTGGGATCCTCGGAGTCTGCATTGATTATCTTTGTACACCTAATACAGAACATACAATTAACATCACCAGGCAGACAAACTAACTGGCTTGCTATTTGTATAAGCATCAAGATGAGAGAGTCGTGTTTTCCAAACACACTGAAATAGCTATTGTACTTGTGATTCCATTATTATAGCATCCTACAATAGTTACAGGAGTAAGTACGAGCATGAAGTACATAATACATCATCAAGCATAACACAGTTCCTTTTTGACACAATGGTAAAAAGCACTTTCAATATGCACAACACATGAACCTTATGCTTTAAAAAAGCCTGCACATTAAGCTATAAATCACATTTTTACACTATGCAGCTCCACTGCAAAGAGGAAGAGTGCACCCACCTTGCAACTTGTAATGGTTGCTCGCTTTGGAGAGTTTGCTTATCTGCAGCCAGATCCCAAAGGGCAGGAGGAGCCAGGCCAGTGTCGGATTCCTTGATTCCTACATACAACACAGACAAGCTGAAGAGGAAGCAGCTAACTGGTATGTCAGCAATCCTTCCCACACCAAAAACCTTACACATAAGCCTGCAGGAAGCTTTTTGAGATCTCTAAAACACATGCACACACATCCTTGATGGACTTCCTAAAAAACAAGTTTCCTAAAAAAATGAGGCCTATGTGACTCTACCAGCTAAACATGCAAATACCAGTCTAGCCATCCTCTAATACAATTTTGCAATGTGTGGACAATAACAATGAAGCTTGATAGAGATATCAGAGATAATCATATTTCTAAAAGTTTCAGAAAAGGAGTGAAACTCTGCCAGTGTTTTCACCGAGGGAAAGCTTTAGTGCGAGATACCAGAACCCAAGGGATTCACACAGACAAAAAACCTTATAAAGCTTCCAAAACATGGATATAAAAAGAACCATCTCCATGTTTTTGAAAGAATCAAGCATTTTACTGGAAAAGAGAAATTGAGGTCTTCCTGGCAGAACTGAGGGCCACCAGAGGATTAGCAACAGGGCAACAAACATACATCAGTGAAACAAACAAAGAAAAATTAGGGAACAAATTAATTTTTATTGTAACTGCCACAACTGGCCAGCTGATCTTAAATGCTAACTGCTCTGATACACCTTTCTTCATTACACAAGGACTGGTACCACTACTTCATGATAATACGCTGGGTTTTTGCAGTCCGTGGAAGTTCACTCACTATTCAAATGCAGCTTGACACAAATCACAACTAATTATCTAGTGGCAGAAAGAGGCATTTGTTTCATGCCACTGTAATATATAAAAATTACAGTTTTGAATAAAAATGTGTTAAACTACAAAATTACATAATCCTATGTGCAGATTAGCCCTGCCCAATCAAAAAGACCATCATCTACAAAGCAAAAATCTCACTTTACCCAGTAAAGCAATGTATTGTTTTGAGAAAAAAAAAAACAAAAATAAACCAACGCAGAAGTTGTTTCAAATCAGCTTCTTAAAAGACTCATTTTGGTATACATGGCCCTTCTACTGAAAGTTATCTTAAGAAAGAAAGATACCAGTGAGCTCATTGATTTTCTTAAGCAGTTGTTGAATATCATCTTCTACTTGCTTGATCTGCCTTGAGTATGTGCTCTGGCCCTGGAAAAGAAATATCATGTAGATTTCGTAACTCAAATTATTTTATGTTTAGGAAAAAATGCCAAAAGCTGCTGAGCGTCAAGATGTTCAATAGACTGTCTTGGTATAACACCCAATTATTGGTCACAGCCAAAAAAGACAGCATTAAGTTCCAGTAACAATATTTTTGTTCGCAAAAATAGAGTGCAGCTACACACAATTGACCAATTGCGCAAGTGGAAGTTTTTCACATTTGTAAATGTCAAGGATTTGTTTTTCTTTTAAACCTGTTCAGCCTTATTTTTTTTAAGCTATTTTTTTCTAAAGTTTAAAAAAGACTTCGTAAAAATTATATACAGACAGAATTCTGTATACATCATCTGAAAATCACCTGTACGAGTGCTTTAACTACCTTACCCAACCTTTCTATCGTCCACAGAAGATAGCAGAAAGATCACGGGGCAAATCAGAAGCTAGGTTCTTGCTTGTGATAAAACACTTTACTATCTTGCCCTGCCTAACGTGGGCAGATCTGGATCTTGATTTCCTTTACAAGATCTCCTTCATATCAACTTGGCAACAAAAAAGAAGCCGCAGTGGGCACAAGTCGTATTTCAGAGCTTCATAAAGGAGTTTGAGCGTTAACAAAATTCAGACTTCTAGCAAACATATCCAAATCCAGACATACGCTAAGCTGCAAGTTTCATTTTTCAAGAGTTCTTTCACAGACCCACTGTACTTTCTGGTGGAGAGGGGAAATTTGCAATTTAAGCCTTATTGTCCATGGAAAACGCCTCCCGAGATCACATTCTTTTTGACATGGCCCATGTATCCCTCACTAATAGTTTTTTAACATGATGGCTAAAAGCAAGTAAATTTGATGGGAGAAGGGGTCTTAAAGTTATTGTTCTTTATAAAGCAAGAAAAATGGTTAGTGAAAAAGCCCTAGCTGTTAGACCCCTATGACAATCAGCTGCAAGATACAAAACAAAAATAGAAAAAAAAACCTCATTACTTTCAAGCTAACAAACCTACTGGATTATGTTTAGGGCTGTGGGTTGGGTTGGGGGCTTTCTCCTCGGAAGGCGGAAAGGCAGAAAAGATTTTGGCAGGAGAGAAAAGCATTAGGAGAAGCAGATTTACTAACTACTCACTAAGTATACATCCCTCCACTCTTGCATTCAATTCCTAACAGGACTTGCTTTTTTTCTTTAACACTCTTGTATATGTGTGCTACTTACATATGTTTTCAGCAAGGCAATATCTCCTTCATCCAGAGCTGAAACAAGACAGGAAAGACTTAGCTTCCAATTTTAAAAACAAAACCAGCAGTATCAATTCTGCTTCTACAAGATGAAAACATGTATTCTAAAGGGATTCTTTTGAGTTTCTACTTTTTCACTAAACCAAAGCAGAACAAAAAAAGTATCAGAGATTCAAGAAAAACAAAATAGGGTCTCCAGCTACTCTCTTCAGTCCAAAAATGTGTACCACCCAGAGCTCACAGCAGGCAAGCTACTTAAACTTTGCCTTGCTCAGAGCAGCTTACTGACCTATGACTGTACAGAGAAGGAATTGAAGATAGCAAAACTTCATCTTTTTAATTTTTTGTTTCTAATGTTTAAGAAAACATCAGTGAAAAACTGTCACCACTTTCCACCAGTGGTGTCTCTCTTCCAAAATGCCCAGCATGAGCAGAGAACAGCAACCAAACCTAAGGTGGTCTCAGTAACAAAAAACTACCATAAACTACTAAAGCAGCCTCAAATCGATAACTAATACAAATCTGAGTTTTAATATTGTAAAACGTAAAACATGGGAACGGTCGTATTAGACAAGATAAACAGCCTGGTCCAATATCCCTTCTCCAACAGGAAGGTCTATGAACATGGCAAATACATAGCGAGCTCCCACGCCCGGGTCACGTGTTGTTAACACCCTTAAAAAAATTTCCTTACGTGAGTATTTCTGTCAGTTTTTTGAATCCCTGTAAACTTTCAGAAACTTTCAGCAGAATACGCAGGAAAGAATCCCCTGATTTAAATCAGCATTGTGCTTCCTTCTACTTGACTTAAACTTGGAATCTAAAAATTGTACTTGGGCCTCAGAACTAAGAAAAATATAACTCTCCGTTCCTGTCATCCCCTATTGACTTCCATATCACTTGTAATTTAACAGACGTTTAACATTCCCTATCCCTTCCCCCAAAAGCTCTCTCTTTTCGCCACTGAATGATAGTCTTCACCTTAAGCATCCCTGGCCCTCTCTTTTTCTCTCCTTTCTAATTCCACTGTATCTTTTTATGACAGAGGGAGCCCAAGCCACACAGTATTGAAGATCTAGGTGCAGTGTGTATTATACAGTGCTTTGAGAGGATCTTTTTTGTGTTGATCCTTATTTCTTTCCTGATTATTTGTACTACCCCATTGATTTTTTGATACCTACTCAACACTATGTTGTTATAACGAAAAAAATCTTTCTTGAGTGGGAACAGCTCAAAGTCCACCGCTGATTACATATAGTATTGCTTTTGCTTCCAGATGCATTATTAATATTTACTAACGTGCAATTAAAAGGCAAATGAAATTCAAACATGAGGAGCAACCGGCAATTTTCACACTATGCCGGTATCACCAGAAATATTTGCCACCTCACGCTCCTGCTTCTGCTGAATTACTCAGGGAAGTGGCAACAGGCAGGGCTTGACAGCCACCTCCGCAGGACTCCACCAGCAAAGAAAAAGAAATTATCATGTTTTATTAGGCGGATCTTTTAACTAATTATTAAACCACGAAAAGCCTTTCATTTTACGAAGAGCAGATCAGGCTTTTCAGGAGCCTTTCATAAGAGAACCTTAGAGAGCCTCGGAACCCGTGCAGGCAGACCGTGCCAGCGCTGGGGCCTCGGCTCCAGACGGTCCCGGGCGCTGCCCCCCCGCTGTTTGTTACCCACCCCCATCCATCCTTTGCCGCGCTGCCTACGCGTTTCCCCCGCACGGCCAGCAGGCTTCGTGGACCTGATTTTCCTCAGTTTTCCCTCAGAATCTTTTAAAAACAGAATGATGTTTACGTTTAACACCCCCACCCCACAGACGGCCCCCCGCCGCCAGGGCCGCTGAGGCGGCACCGGCCGAGCCCGGGCCCCGGACCGGGGGGGGCCGCTCGGGGGTCGGCGACCGCAGCACCAGAAACCGCATCACGGGAATTTCTAAGATTTTTTTTCCCGAAATGGCCGCCGGCAGCGCCGCCCCCGCCCCGGTGCCCCGCGCCTGGCCGCGGCCGAGGCGTTGCTCGGGGAGTTTCCCCGCCGTGAACACGGCGGCCCCAGACCGGGGCGGGGGGGGCAGGCGCTGCCGGTTCCACCGCCCGTTGCCGTGGTAACGGCTGGTGGGCCCGGGGGAGACGGCAGGGCCGGGCCCCCACCCGCACCGCTTCTCACCACGGATGGGTTTATCCTCCTTCTCCTCCTCCTTGGTCTTCCTCTGGTCGGCGCCCAGGTAGTCCGGCATCCTGACGGCCCCTGTCCCGCGGCCCGCCCTGCCCCGGATGCGTTACGCAGCACCGCCGGGACTTCCGGCCGGGCCTGGCCGCGCCGCGCCGGGGGGACACCAAAGGAGGGTGCACCGGCCCGTGCGCGCCGCGGGCTCTGCGCCACCGGTATCTCCTTCCCCCCCGGCACCGCTGCCGCCGCCGGAGAGTTCCGCCCGCCACAACCGCCGGCGGGGCGGCGTGCGCCGCGCCGGTTAAACCCGCACCGCCCCGAGCCGCGGGCCCGGGCCCGGGCTGCCGCCGGGCCCGGCTTGGCCTCGCCGCGGATGCCGGTCCCGTTGCGGAGAGGCGACGTGGAGCAGGCAGGGGGGCTCGGGGCTCGGCGGGGGGGCCGGGCCCCGCCGGGCCGCTTATGCCGCCGCACGCCGCCGCCGCCCCGGAAGCGCTCGCCGGGCGCCTCCATGCGCCGGCTCCTGGCAACCGGCGAGGCGAGGCGAGCGGGGCCCGGCGCCCAGGCCCGAGGCTCGCTCCGGCCCGCCGCCCGCCGCCATGCTGCGGGGGGCGCAGGAGGGGCAGGTCACGGCCGTCACCAGGGCGCTGTCGGCCGGTAGGTACCGCCGGCCCCTCGGGCGGGAGGGAGGCGGGAGCGGCCCGGCCCGGCCCGGCCCGGCCGCGGGGCTGTAGCTGGTGCCGAGCCACGGCCGGCGGAGGCGGCGCGGCGCGGCGCGGGGGCGGGCCGGGGCGTTGCTGCCGGGATCTCCCGCTGCCGGCCGTCCCGCCGGGGCGCAGGGCACCCCTCAGCCGCTGCTGTCAGGGCCGGGGCTTCCCCTGGCGTGAGTGAGTGCGTGATCCAGGGGAACAATCCCACCCCTCAAGCACCTGCTTAGGCGTTAGAGTTGAAAAAGCGTCTGCTTCTGAAGAACTTTCCCGTTTATTTTACTTTACCGCTGTCCTCTCACGTGTTGCATCCGCCTTGGTGCTCACTTCAAGTCAGTGTGTGAGCAACAAGTCTGGTTTCGCTGCCAGAGGGAGTGGCCTGGAAAAGGGAGCGGGAACGCAGAGAAGATCAGTCCAAATTTAGTATTTCTGCCGCAGTTATCTCCTCTGTTACTAAAGCCAGGAAGGTACTAAATATAATTTAACATGTGCGTTTCTTTAACGTGAAAGCACCTTTCAAGATTTGAGAACACAGCGAAGCATTTGGAAGATACCATCCGATAGGCATGTGTTCTGGTTCTGGCAGTCTTTAAAGCAGTCTGGTGTTTCCAGAGCAAACTAGAAGGTTTGGCAATCTGTAGCCTTGTGTGATGCAGTACTTTTATGGGCTTTGATGGGGTTTAATTAAAAAAAAAAAAGTAAACCACAGAAGGTGAAGTTGCTTTTATGTTTTTGCTTATAGCATCAGTGCTCTGTCAAGTGGAACCTGTGGGAAGATGGTTTGAAGCATTTATTAAGAGGAGAAACATAAATGTTTCTGCCTCTTTCCAGGAGCTAGAAGATGAGAAGGAACTTTCTGAAGAATCAGGGGATGAAGAATTGCAGCTTGAAGAATTTCCTATGTTAAAAACCCTTGATCCAAAGGACTGGAAGGTATTCAGTTGATACAGATTAGTATCAATTATTTTTGCTGGAAATCTCCTGTCAAAGTTATCTGCCATTCCCAGCTGCTAAAGATCCCCTTCCTCCTCCCCTCCCACCCCCATCTGAATTGGTTTGTGTCCCTTAGCGTTCTAGCTGGGTTTGTATTTTCCGCACATAACCAGTTGATGAGGGCAAACTCAAGGGCACGTCAGGATAAGATCTTAGTCTTGAACTGTTGTTTTTCATTTTACTGCCTGTAAGCAGTAAAAAGTGTCTCTTCTCCCTTACCACCGCCTTTATTCTGGAATTGCATTAGCACTCTTAATATTAAAGACAGCAATTCAATTTTCTGATAATTTACAGAAAAAACAACTTTCTAGGATTCAGTGCTTTAATCCAGTTTAGATTAAGCTACTTGAATTTCTGTAACAGTGGCTTCATTTATTGATATTTAGTTATTCAATAATTATGGCCTTTACGACAATTGTTCTTTTTCTAGTGTTTATTGAGAGAAGCAAGAATTCTGCCTCTTGCTTTTGAAAGACGAGGAGGAGAACTGTTTTTCTGTGTGTGTTGTGTTGTGGCTTTTTAGGTCACATTTATCAGTGTTTATTAGGGTTCATTTTTTTTCCTCAGAATCAAGACCATTATGCAGTTCTTGGGCTAGGAAATATACGATACAGGGCTACTCAGAAACAAATCAAAGCAGCTCGTAAGTACCTTTCCTTCATAAACATACCTTTCTTTCAGATGTACGCAACTGTTTTTCACGTGAAAATACATATATGGCATGAACAAGCTTTTTACTGTTTCACAGACCTAAAAATGCCCGCTCGTTGATTTGTGTTGCTTACCAGCCTTCTAAATTCACATCACAGCTCCAAAATCCACAGGCCTAAAGCTAGGGAATTAAAAAATTTCACTGAGTTCACATCTCGGCTTTCTTGCCTGTGTGTTTTGTCAGCAGCCTTGAGACTATAACTGTACACTTCTGCATTTTTGAATCTGCAGCCAGGCCCAGTGAAAGGCAAAGAAATACAACTAGCCCTGCCCTGTGTGTTTCAGTGGGTTGGTACCTTGAAGCCCCCTTACAGTGGTTAGCTGCCACGTTAATGCTAGTGAATGTTTAAGAAATACACTGCTGTTGTCATTCTGCTTAGACTGAGCATTGCATGGGAATGGAGCAGTAGCTCTTGAATTTTCAGGTATTCAAGTAACTAAAAGTTACTTAGGCCACTGAGAAGCTCAGTTTTGCTCTTCTTTGGTCATTTTACCGTGTGAAAACTGTAAAATTCCTGTGGCTGGATCTCTGGGATATTACCAAGCCGTTAAAAATGTAGTCTTGTGATGTTAAGTTTCCTTGACATTTTGGGTAAGTAAACAATAGAACTTGGAAGTGCCACTGTGCTGCTTAATGATGTCATGGGCCTGTGTCCTGAATCATGATGTGATTCAGAAGTGCATGCAGGTGATTGGGGGTATTTTATGGTACTTGCATATGAAGGAACGTGTTGGCCTTCAGAACTTTTTTCCCTAGAAAGCGATGTGACCAAGAGTTGACTTTGCAAGAAGGATGCAAGTATTTAGTGGAGGAAGATTTAAAAGTACTCTGAAGATTGTTCAATAGCCTTTATGAAATAAACTGATGGTTTTGTGAATTGATCTTGCGAGCAATTGCCTGTATAACTGTACTGGTGTGAATAGAATCACTGTCCCCAGTGAAACCACAGATGAAGATTAAGTTACTCCCAAATGAAAATGAGTGGAAATTAGCAAATTACCAGCTTGCACAGGAAATTATGTTGCCTCAGGTACATGTTGCTTAGCAGTGCCACCATGGAGCATGTGCTAATATAGCATAGGGCAACACCTATTCTGGTGATGATCAGTGGTCTCACTAATCTTGTCGAGCAAGAACTGGGGCATCTCTCTCTTTAGGATCCTAACAGCACTCAATTATTACATGGTGGTATAGAGATGTGAATCTTTCTCACCAGTATATACTGTGCTTTTCCTATTTTTAACAAGAATTCTGATTTGCTTCTCAAAAGGCAGGTTGCTGTAACTACTTGCATGATATCTTCGCTCTGATATTTTATAGTGAGCCAAGAAAGTACTTTTTATGTGTATGATAATATGGCTAGGCAAAGAAGTCAGTTTCAAATCTGGTTTTACTGTTTAAACACTAAGAAAACCTCGGTAGCAACTTTAGTAGATACTCTGTATGTGTTAGTTAAATCTTAGGATTTAAGGCCTAAGTAGAGAGAGAACTTGACCACAGTCTTGTACGTGTGCTTAATGTTATCCATGGGTAACTGCAGCAGTCTTCACAGGCTCATGGCTGTAGTTTCCTTGTTAAATTTCATCTTGGATTGTGTTCAGAACTTGAGTAAAGGGATAGAATACAATTTTTATTTTATCTGAACTATTTTGCTTTTCATTAGAAATAACAACTAAAATTATATTAATTACTTTTCTTTAGTTTTACAGTATGATTGCACAGGGAATTGTACAATCTTGCGCAGTTAAGGTCCTGAAACTGCATTATGCTTAAACTGTACACTTACAGTTACTGAAGCACTTGCTATGCATAATACTAGAGTAAGTCCCAGAAAATCAGTACTACTTCAGCTGATGAAGGTGGAATAGGGTTTCTGAGTTGCGGTTATTTTGTGTCCCAGCAAAGATGAAATAATTTTAATTCTGACAATACTGTTAAATCAAAGAAAGTTCATTAACTCATACTGTTTTCTTCCCGATGTTTGGTGTTTTGGGGGGTTTTTTTTAAGTATCTATTTAGAGAAATGACAATTGGAATTATTGTATTACTTCGTAGTTTGTGAGAAATAAATTGTTGATGATGAAGCGTTTCTAAACCTAATGCATCTGTTTGCTAGATAAATCCATGGTTTTGAAACATCATCCAGACAAGCGAAAAGCTGCTGGAGAACAGATAGGAGAAGGTGATAATGATTATTTTACATGTATAACTAAAGGTAAGCAATTGATCTCTTTTATTGGATACTCTCTCAATTTACTTGATTATCTGAAACATATTTGTAGTGCTTTATTATGCTTTTAAAGAATTGTCAATTACTAAAAAGCCAGAGAAGTTCTTTTCCATTTTAGAAAACTGCCTCGATAAATAGAGATTACATTAATATCACTTCCCTCTGGGTAGAAGCAGTATGGGAATGCAACTGATAGACGTTTGCCTGCTGTGCCACTTAGTGATAAAATGCGAACACTTGTAGCAGCGTATGCAAAGACGAACCACTAGAGGTAGCCACATACCTGGGATAAACTGGTGTGCTATAAAGTAATTCCCCCTAAGACACCAACAGCAATTGGAAAATCTGAATTCTAATGCACTTACTCTGCCAACAGAGCATCTGTTGATTTGATGTAGGATATCGGTTTCTTCAGCTGCTCTTTTTTGCCCACAGATGACCAAGTGAACTCAATTGAATAACATTTCCTTTCTTGTCTGTAGTGATCTAGAACACCACTGCTGGCCGGTTCCCAAACCACAGGGTGTTCTAGGTGTATGACTTGGGCCTCTAGAAATGCTTTGGAGGTTGGCTTTTTCGTTTATTTTAAACAAATTTTTTTGACTCGATAAGATCAAGGCAGGGGGAAATCTTAGAATTTGTGTGTTCTAAACTTTCATCTTCTGCATGTCATCTTACAATACTAGTTAAAATGTTAGATGATATGTTAGACAAGCTAATGATGTTTTCAGCCTCCCTTAGAGTTGTCAAAAGGAAAAAAGTTGCCAAAGAAAATTTTTTTTTTCCATAGTTGCAGTCCTGTCAGAAACTGGCGGATATTTATAGTAGGAACAACCAGCACCTGAATTCAGGAATATTCTCTGTGTTCTGCATGCAAGGAGCAAAATATGTTTCCCCTTAACTGCTTACGATCTAAGTTTAAGGATAAACAGAAAGGAAAGCACAAAATGGCATGGAAGAGGAGTAATGCTTCCAGGCAGCACCTTGGAAGAAGGAAATGCAGTGGTAGAGAAGGGGAATCTGGAGTAGGAGCAAGTGGTAATGGAATGGAGAGAAGAAACTTGGAAAGGCAGGAGAATGTAGGTGGGATTCAGAGCTGGGTCTGACAAAGGAATGAGTGGGAGATACAGTGCCAGGGGAACTGAGTATGTGGGAATAGAATTGGGGATCGGTATGGAAAGGACATCTCTTAAGTGGAAGAGGAACCAATGGATGTGCACAGAATTTCTTGCATCAGGAAAACGGTATGAGGGTTATTGAAGCTCCTAGCTTGCAATGTAGAGGGTAACTGGGGTCATACAGAGTATTGGCAGAGGGAAGTCCCTTCCCAGAGGGGAAGGGAAGACTGGCAGACGGCAGCTCATTGGTGGTCCCTTGCATTCCTTCCCATCTCCATTAACATGCGCAGTGAGATCAGCTTACAGAACGACAGAGCGCCAAGGTCTCCTCCAGCTTATCACCTTCTAGGTCTGACCTTTATGGTGCAGTGTTCTCTGTCCAGGGATGCAGTCAGAGAAGCCCATGAACGATCGCAATATGAATTTGATTCCTTTGATGACTTTCCACTCTTACTGAAAAATAGTGGGTATTGTAGAACTGACAGACAAAGTAATTCCACGCTTCCTTGAGAGAAAACAAGAGTTTACTGAAAGCTACAGTATGTGTGATTCTGGGATTATAAGATTCAGTAATGTGATGCTCCCCAACTGCAGGACTGTAAGAACAGGAAAACTGGGAGCGTGTACATGTTTTGGGTAGTAGCTGTGTGATGTTTTATGCTCTTTCCAAGTCTCGGTACAATGTCATCATGAGCTGCAAAAATTCTGAGTGGCTCCTGTTCTTGCCAGTTCTGACATCATATTAACTCAGGGACTACTTTTACTCCGTGCCTGTCTTAGTAGACTGTTTTTTGTCAATTTATCTGCAAGGATCTGGTATAGGATAAAAGCCTGAGGATGTCATGCCCAAACTCCCAGTGCCGGAACCAAATTTACTGCTATAAAACTATTTTAAATATAATCGGGTTTGTTACGTCGTAATGGCTAAATGTGTTGTTTTTCATAAACATTTTCCTCCTACTTAGTTTAACAGGAATTGACAGCAATGCTGTTTGGTGTCACTAAAATAATTAAACATCAAGCTGTACAGAATGATAGATCCAACACAGATCTGAGAGCATCTTTTTAAACATCCAGAACCTTTTCTGTAACATTCCCACCTTGTGGGGAAGACTCACTTTAGTCTCATGTTTTATGCCTGGTAACTTTTTTTCAGCTTATGAAATATTATCTGATCCTGTGAAACGACGAGCATTTAACAGCATAGATCCTACTTTTGATAACTCTGTACCTTCCAAAAGTGAAGCAAAAGAAAACTTCTTTGAAGTTTTTTCACCAGTTTTTGAAAGAAATGCCAGGTAAGCTATGTCAGACTGCCTTTGCTGTTGCTGGAGAATCAGCATTTGCAAACTCTTCTGGCATTGTGTTTGTAACAGGTGTGATTTTAAGGGATGCTGGGAGATGCATTAATTTGCTAGAAATGTAATACAAGTAAAATAGTGCATTCTCTATTATTTCATTTTAAAATATTCTGAACTGTCACACTGGTGGCATTGAGCTTGACTCATGAGATTTAAAAAAAAAACAAAAAAAGTCTGTTCTCAGTACCATATTACTTACTGTCCTTTTTGTACAACACATTGTTTCATCTTAAAATTATTTACTATACCAAGTGTGTGTATGCTACTGACTAAAAATTCCTTTTTTTATGATTTTCTTATGAGGGTGAGACATTAACAGAAGACAATAGTTATGTTCACAATTTAGCTGGTTAAAAGAGAAGATAAATATAACTATCAATATTTGGTGGTTCTCTCTTAAGGTGTGTGACTTTTTTTCTGCATTTGATTCATGCTTGCCAATTAACTTTGTATTAAGGCTGTCACAATAGCAGTCTATTTCACCTTTTACCTGTATGAAAAAAAGTTTTTTATTGTGTGAGGCACTTTACAACACATTCTGAACAATCCGTTGATTATTTACAGTAGATTCATTGAATGTTTTATCAAGTATTCCAGAGATTCAGACCTGGATCAATGGTTTTCAGATGGGTTGTTCCCTTCTCTGCTTGGAAATGGATGCTATGTCATGGAGTAACAAATTCTAGAGCCTATGGAAGATTTCCCTCTTTGTAGGGAAAAAATGGAATGAAGGCAGAGCATGCATTATTCCCTTGTACTCCATTAGAATATGTGGGAAACTTCCTGTACCTCCCACAGAGCCAAGTTATTCAGAGCACCTTTTGTCCACTTTAAGCTTCTCCACCAGGAGAACATATGTGGAGAATTGAGTATCTACAAAGATAGCTTGTGCTCCATCAGGTCTCCTTGTAGGCACACCAAACTCGGGCAGGAGGAGTTTGCTTTTTTGGGGGAGCTCCCCAGAAAAGGCCCAGTCTGGAGGATGTTTAGAAGGAACTCTGTTTTATTCCTCTTTCCTGGTGCCCCTCTGTGTTGGTGGGAGGGAGCCTCTGATTTGGTATTTTGATTCTGTACTTAACACATGCCATGTTATGAAGTAAGATTATATATATTATTTCTTGAATATATCAATTTATTTTCAGGTGGTCAAATAAGAAAAATGTTCCTAAACTTGGGGACATGAACTCATCATTTGAAGAGGTAGATGCATTCTATTCATTTTGGTAAGTCAGCTGATACTTCAGTTTCTATTCACAGTATTCAAGACGTGTGATACAAAGGGCTTGCAGACCCTTTTGTATGTAGGTTGTTGGCTGTGGTCTGTTCTGACCTTGTAATGTCATGAAATTACTCCACAGCTGTTTGGTGCCTTCCATGAACTGAGCTGGCTTTCTCCTAGTTAATACATCCGCGTTGTAAATTCACAGTTACAGCGGGAGCTTCTGACAGTTCTCTGACCACAATGGCTGTGAACTGAGCTGACCCACAGACTGGAAGTGGGGTTCATCTCGCCTAACTTGTGTTTTCAGTGGAGGTGTCTACTAGGTGTTTAAGCTCCCCTAGTTAAGGGAGGTCTGTCTAGTCCAGTAAAGTCAGTAGAGTTTATGGCTTGACTCATCTGCTAAATACAGATGCTTATATAAAGATTAAATTAATTTCTCTCTGAACTCTACAGACTGCACTATATCTCCACTGCCTATAATGGGAGCTTAGACAACTGCACGGTAGACATTGAGAGCTGGTGAGACTGATACCATCCTAAAATACACTCTGTCCTACAGTACAGATAGATGTAAATCATTACTTTCAATAGCATCTTGTGTTTTGACTTAACATGGAGTGAAATCATTGTAGGTGCAGTGTAATTGTAAATTATGTATTATAAATTGTAAATGACAGTATAATTGCCTACAAAAACCTAATAGTAAAAAAGGTAGATTATTTGTAATAGTTTTGCTGTTTGGTTGGGGTTTTATTTTTTATTCATTCTTGGTTTGTTTTTTTACTTTTATTTACTTCAGGTATAATTTTGATTCCTGGAGAGAGTTTTCCTATTTAGATGAAGAGGAAAAAGAAAAAGCAGAATGGTATGTAAGTAAAAAGAAATTTGACAGGAGACTGAGAGATTGATACAGCAAGATTTTCCAACTTTCTATTAGACTGTAAGTCATAGGAGAAAGGTAGCTGAACTAAGACTGAATTCCACTCTCCCAGCTTAGTAGTCAGTCATGGACTTGAACTGGACTGACTGTGGGCTTCTCTTTGTCTTATTTGTGTAACTGAAGTAGTTCTTGCTTGCATCATAGAGGTGTTTCCGAGGTGCTTTGAAATGTGTGTCCATTTAAGTTCAGACTTGTGGTTCCAGCGAGTCCCAAACACAGGTTGAACCTGGAGCCAGAACAGAGTGGATGAGTAAGCAGGTGTCATTTCTCTCTCCAGCTCTTTATGAAACTGTGCTGAGACAAGTGATACTTTCTAGAATTTAGAGAGATTAGTTCCGATGGCTTGATGTTAATAAAAATTGTGTATTTGGTGATGTAGTGATAGTTGCTGAATTATTCAGACCATGTTGCGGTTGGAAAATACCTTCTATTTTTATCCTTCCTACAGTTATAAACACAGAATGTTCAAGTTAGACCATCAAATTATTTAGTCTTGCACGTATTTCACAGGACACAACCTTTCACTTACTCATCCCTGCATAACCATAACTGACATTGTGTGAACCTCTTCTTCCAAATTTGAATATAAATCAATTTTGTAGTTAGATTCAGTGGTTAGCTTGCTTTGTGGATAAAAACTCTGCCATATTTAGGCTATAGCTAGGCTTTCATTCCTCTTCTTACACCTTTTCCTGATATTAAATTTTTTGAGCTTCTCTGGACCCAGTGTTCTCTCTCCTGTGAAGGTTTTCTGAAGGTGCTGTAATCAATTCCTTATCACTTGTATTTTTGATAAATTATACAGATTAATCTCTAGGCTTGTCATTGGAAGGCTCTTGAATTATTTGCATAGCTCTTTTTCATGCTTATTCCTGTGATTAGTGTCCTTTTTTAAAAATGTTTAGACAAATGGTACATAACACGCTATACTTCAGAGAAAGAACTACATTTCAGCTTCTGTTCAGATGGTCATGATTCTTGTTATCCCTTCTTGCCAAAGGTGATGTTGCTTATGTTTTAAACCTTCAATCTACTCGTAGTAGTCTCCTACTCTGTTATGGGGATTGTTTTCTTTGTTCTGAGGTATATTGTTCTGTGTTTGGTTTTGTGGATGAGGATATAGACCCCCACTAAAAATTTGCCTCTTTCTTGACAGCACTGACAAAATATTTTCAGATTATTTAGTCAGCCAATTTTTAATCTATTTAACCTGAGCTGTATTTTACTGGAGTGAATCCAGCATGAATTTTACTGGAGTGTCACGGTACTTCATAGAACGTGTTCTTTCTGTGCAGATGGGTTTACTTGGCATGACCTATATTCTGTAAAATGGAGATAATTGACATTGATTATATTGCTGCCCTTTAATTAAACTGTATACCAGCATTTCAGTTGTTCTGCTTGGGTTTAATGTTAGGTCGACAAGTGGATTGCATTTTGAAACTAAAGCCCATGATCTCATTCCCTGCAGTGACATGACAGATAAGCAGCTTGTTTTGTCAGGTCTTTGGAAGGTTTGTGGAGTTGTGTAAATGCTTAGCATTTCTGACATGAGCTTGGGGCCTGGAACTTGATTTTTTTAAGTCTATTTTTGAAGTATTCAGAGAAGAGCATCTGTGTGGGGAAACTTTTTCCAAAAAGTTTGTTGCTGAATTTCTAACAGACTGACACTGTAGGGTATTAGCACTGAACTAACTATGCTTTCCCTTTTCAGTCGAGATGAAAGGAGATGGATTGAAAAGCAGAACAGAGCTGCCAGAGCACTGAGAAAAAAAGAAGAAATGAACAGAATTAGGACACTTGTTGGTGAGCATGCAAACTGCTGGTTTTTTAAAGAGAGATTTGTTAACTAACAGTGGAAATCTCCTGGTTTTCTTTTGTACATGATGCATCCTTTCTTCTGCCAGACAATGCATACAGCTGTGATCCCAGGATAAAGAAATTCAAGGAGGAAGAAAAGGCAAAGAAAGAAGCAGAGAAGAAAGCAAAGGTAGAAGCAAAACGAAAAGAACAGGAGGCAAAAGAAAGAGTAAGTTAACTACTGTATTTGGTTTGAAAAACCCTGGTTCATTCACACCTGATCCACTGCTTCAGCTTCCAGACGTGTCAGAAAGCTACTGTTAGAATTATATTGGGGTTTAAAGATATGTTATCTTCGATCCCTGTGCAACAGGCAGTGCAAGACGGACAGCCTTTTGAGAACGAGATGCAAACAAGGAGCACAGATCTGAAACAAAAAAACTTCTAAAATTGCATTCGGTTGTTGCATATGCTTCCTCTGGTTTAGAGGCAGTTGTTAAGTTCTGTGGCCTACCTTCCTTTTCCATAAAATAGGTACAGCTGTTTGCCTTGTGCATATGGTCTGTGAATGGTTGATTGGTATGAAACACTTTGAGGTAACGTAACATATTTGATTAATATGAACAGTTTGGAAAAGATGGCTCTGAAAACAGTACCAGGAATGAAAGGGAACTGTAAGGTGCTAAAAAGTGACTTAAAGGACAATACTGGAGCACTGCAAGATATTATGTTAATAATGATGCAGGAGAAATGTTGGACCACTGCATTTTTCCAAGCTTATACTCTTGGGGCAGGCATAGGAAATTTCATACAGTTTTATATCTTCATTGTTAAGGAAGTCAGGATTTATAAACTAGGGGTCCTCACAGTGAGTATTTGAATTAATGCCAACTGGTTTATGTTTCATCACCTCCCTCAAAATTCTTGGAAAACCAAACAGTAAAGTATTAAAAAACCCCCAGACAAACAAACAAAAAAAACCTAACCAAAAAAAAACCCCACACCAAAACCAGAAACAGCACATTTTTATATTGCATAACTGAATGACCCTATAACCCCTATAAGACCTTCTTAAAGGTCTTTTCCAACCTATACGATTCTGTGATTCTGTTTAGGGACATGGTACAGTGGTGGTCTTTGTAGTGTTAGGTTTACGGTTGGACTCGATGATCTTAAAGGTCTTTTCTAACCTATACGATTCTGTGATTCTCTGTGATAACAGTGTGACTTTGAGATTTTTTTTTATTTGTTTTTTCCTTTTGATTGCAGCAAAGACAAGCAGAATTAGAAGCAGCACGGTTAGCAAAAGAAAAGGAGGAAGAAGAAGTTAGGCAACAAGCATTAGTAGCAAAAAAGGAAAAAGAGATACAGAAAAAAGCAATCAAGAAAGAAAGGCAAAAACTGAGAACCACATGCAAGGTATTTAAATATTATTACAGTGAAATACAGGTTACATCAGTGAAATTACTATGTTTCCTTAGATCAGACTGTATCACATGCTTGCTTGTTCTTATGGATGGAGATGGGTACAGAAAGTGGGTTTACTAAAAAGCAAAATACTAAAACACATACTTATCATACGGTTTTGAGTTATGAGTAAAGCCGACCAAATAGGTCCAAACACAGCAGTGGCTGAAGAATGCTGTGTGTTAAGCCTTTGTCTGAAGGAACAGGACAATAAAGATCAAGAACTTTGTAGAACATGTATTTCTGCTTCCAGAACTGGAATTACTTTTCTGATAATGAGGCAGATTGTGTTAAAATGATGGAGGAGGTGGAAAAGCTTTGTGATCGTCTTGAGCTAGCAAGGTAAGTCTTCCCGCTGCTGCTTTCTGCTCGTTTTGATACCCATCTTTCTACTAGCTATCTGTTGTAACTTAATAATTTATTTTTAGTCTGCAATGCTTGAATGAAGCACTTACATCCACAACCAGGGAAGGAGGAAAGGCGGCTGTAGTAAAACAGGTAATTATGCTGAGTGTCAAATCAAAATAACAGAGTAATTTGATTTGTGAAATCCACATGACTGATTCAAAGTAAGATACAACATAGCTGCTGTGGAATCCTGCCTGTTAAACACAAAGACCTGAGTTTCAGAGTCCCCAGGCAGACTTGATCTCTGCTCCATTTTACATAGCGCAGTTTATGGCTGGTGAAATAACCAGGGCCAGCTGAGAAAAAAACAGGCGTTTTTAATTAGTAAAGGACACAAAACCTACCATTTGTACAGTATAGAGAAACAGTAGAGGAATTTAATTTTGCCCAACAATGGGTAGCAATTACCTAGAGGGGAAGGAGGGCAGTCTTAACCTATTCTGTTACGCAAGAGAAATCCTAGTCTAGGATCCGTGACCTGGGGCTAGATCCACAAAAGGACTTAAGTGCTGCAGGCTGTAGCCACTGGAAGGGCCAGTGGGTTGGGTACCAAAGTATGGGGAAAGCAAGACACTTCTGATCAAGATTTACAAAACTCAGCAAGGATCTGCCTAAATTTGGCAGCAGGGAAAAGCCATTTGGACTAATAAGGCTGAACCCACATCCTGCAGAAAGAAAAAGGTGCTTTCTCTTGACTGCTTTAGATTCACAGCTGTGAACTTTCTTTCCTGGTGGGGAGGATGATCTGTCCCCATCCCAGGGTCAGGTTTACTCATCAGACAACTTAAGACTCAAATCCTTCTTGTTCTACAGGGCACTGAATCCAATCTCCCAGTCTCCAGGAGAGTGTTGCAAACATGGGACAGTCACCTTTCTGTCTCTCTGTTAAAACTGTTCCACTTTTGCATTAATAAAAATTATCTGTCAGGTAACTTTCCTTTTGCCAGGAAGATTTTATTATGAGATAGACAGCAAGAAACCTATTTTGAGCATCCTGCCAATAGGTGTAAGTGCATAGCTTTTTTAATATTGCCAAGACTGCACTGGGCATACTCAGAAGGAGATACGTTAAAGATATGTCACACCACAGTCTCAAGATGAGGTTACAGTTCACAAAGATGTACGATGGATAACTTAAGTTCTGCTGAATTGCTTGCTAACAAACTACATGTGGCCATCTAACCCTGAGTAAGCAGTGAGTAACTAAAATCTGGGTTGTTGCAGTTAATGCTAACTTAGTACAACCGTAGTAACTGAGAATTTCCGGCATAACCAGGCTTAGGTAGCAGTTTGGTTGGAAGATTTGGGAATCGGTGTATTCAACATGGATGTTTAACTGCCCTCACTAGTCACTTTGGGTTCTTAATACTTTTGTGGATCTGTCCCTGTAAGTCAGGTGTTAGCCTGGACATTCATGCTAGATTCAGAAGTTTTGCCTTAATCCTGGGGCTGTTCATTTAATTTCCTAGTGAACTTGCGATGGATTCTTACTGTAGTTCCTAATCTGGGATGGCCAAATTTATGCACGGGATAGAGGGAAATAATACTGGAGCAGAGGAGCTCCTCCATTTCCTTATGTATAATGTACAGAACAGAAACTAGGCAAAATTCAAGGCTCAAAGGAATTCCAGAGAGAGAGGTTTGTGTCACTGTAAAATGTAAAAATAAATAAATGAATAATGCTTGTTTACAATCCTTTAGATAGAAGAAATAAATGAACAAATAAGGCAAGAGAAAGAAGAGGCAGAAGCTCGTATGCGCCAAGCAGCGAAGAGTTCAGAAAAGTCAACCACTGGTGGTGGAGGGGGAAGCAAAAATTGGCCAGAAGATGATTTACAGTTGTTAATTAAAGCTGTGAACCTCTTCCCAGCAGGGACTAACTCAAGGTACTTCGTGGGTTTGGTGTTAAAAGCCCTACTAACAAATTTTAATTAAATAACAAGCATAATACAGCTTATTTTCAGACCATCCTAAGTATGATGTCAGTATAAGGACTGCCTAAACTTCCTCCTTTTCCTTGACTGTTGAGCAGCCTGTGGTTTGTCTTCTCTTAGTAGCATGCTCTACGTGTCATTGGAGTTAGCTCTGGCCCTCTATCTTCTTTCCCCCCAAACTTGGGCCTCAGTCCATCAGCAAGATTGTGCTGGGGTGCATGTTTGCACAGCGCTTACTACAGGATAGGCTCCAGTCATTAAAGCAGAGAACAAAACTGCAACAGTGGCTGTGATGCAGCTGGGTAGGAATACAAGTGTGTAAGCTACTGCCAGTAGCTCCACAATGAATGTGAGGCTGGTGAAGAAAAACAGCCAGAGATACTAGTGAAGTGCCCCAGCTCTCTTCAGGGCAGAGCCAGGAGAAAAGGGAGAGGCTGGGCTTCACAGAAAGCAGTACTGGCAATCAGCTTACTAATAAGCATCAAGAACAGGAGCATGCCTTAAATCCTGTTCTTTCCCAGGAGTGAAATGCCTTCTTCCACTCAGGATTCACAGATTTGAAGCCTCCATTACAAGGTTTGGATGTTTACTTTTAAAAAAACAAGCTGTCATACTCTTTATGGAGATGATACCAGTACCTGTTTCTGCACCGCAGCTCAGCAGTCGAGAGTACTCATTGAGAACACAGGCCTAGACACAATCCTACTGTCTGATCAGGTGCAAATATTCCTCTCCATTTTCTAAGAATGCACTAGGAATAATTCTGGGGCTAGGGCTGTTCCAGGTCTCTCCTGTTGAATTGAAGCCCCTTTACCTGATGTTTAGGTATTCTTTTCAGGGGCAGTGGAAACAGGGTTAGTAACTTCTCAGCCCTTTCAGTACAGCCTGCAGTATTTAATCTCAGAGGTGTTTAGGGAATTCAAGAAAGCAACAGCTGAGCAGAGTTTTGAGCATTAGAGGTTTGCACTTACCCACCTATATTCTACCCCATCCTTTTTCTGTATTGGAAGCCAAGAAGTTCACCCAAGCTGACTGAACTCTTAAGGGAAACATCTGCATTTAGTGACTGAAAGCTTTCCAGAATAGTTACTATGAGAGTTTATATGTATTTAGGTATGATTAAACTTACTTAGGAGTTGATATAAACGTGTACAGGAGCTTGACCATAGCTTGTATGAAGATAAGCTATTATGTAATATGCTGGTTTACCCTTTCTACTCTTGCTTTAGGTGGGAAGTTATTGCCAATTACATGAACTTGCACTCTACTACTGGAATAAAACGAACAGCAAAAGATGTCATCAATAAAGCAAAGAGCCTCCAAAAGCTTGGTATCTATATTACCTTATTTTTGTAATAAGATGGTCTGCATGCTTTTGTACAGCTTGATTTTCTTTGAATGGCATTGTGTTTCTGTTGTGACAAAATCCTCTGTATATCCCCAAAAGAAATGTAGTTCAGATTGGAGATTTAGAGGAGCACTTATGTGATGCAGTATTTTCAGCCTAATGGCTATTGTGTAAGTCACCATCTCATGAGTGACTCTCAGGAATTCTCTTACTCTAACTTGATACACAGATGTCTAGGCCACATGTGTTGCCTAGGCTCCTCTACACTCAGAGAGAGACAAATGGGCCTCGGAGAAAGCTCTCTACAAAGGAAGGCATCCAGAATACATGGAATTGATGAAGCTATAGTGATACTTTAAAAATATGAATGGGATTCAGCACCAGAGTAAGACACCTAAATTAATGTAGCTCATCTCCTCTTGTGGTAAATGGAGCCTAGAGAGCTCTGGAGTAAGTTCTCAAGGAAAATCAAAACATTCCACTATAGAATAAAAAACCAAAGTTTTCAAGAAGTTTCTCCATTCCAAACCACATACCTGCACAAGGAGGACCCAGACTTTCCCCGTGTTCCTGCCCCTCTGACACGCTTGTACTCTGGGTAGTATGTGAGGTTTGTGCCACAGCCCTTCCTTGAGAGAATAGTCCCTCATGAAGTTGCAGATTCAGGCTTAAGCTTACATGGAGAAAGTATTCATCTGAGCAGGATAGGGGTTGGAGAGCCCGACACTTTGAGCAAAGTTTATTGGACCCTGAAAGATTTTGGGTTTTTAATCTATCAATCTCTTTACCATCATTTTAAAGGAAGTAGGAATGCAGGGGTTTTTATATTTTTATTATTATATCTGGCTTTAATTTTGTTGCAATAATTATTCTATTCAATGTCTGTTGCTCATAGACCCTCATCAAAAAGATGATATAAACAAGAAAGCCTTTGACAAATTTAAAAAAGAACATGGTGTGGTGCCTCAGATGGACAGTGCTGCCCCCTCGGAACGATTTGAAGGTAAAAGTTAAAAGGGAGCCCTTCTTGCAGAGTTGTCTCTGCTGTGCATCTTAGTTAAGAAAGTAATCCAGAACTTACTTAAGACTTGGTTACAAACAAACTTACTAACTTACAAACTTACATAGCAAGAAGGTGATCCAGGCTCACTGGTTACTGGATTTGAGGGTTTCTGGTACTCACAGTACAAACCACAGTTAACTGAACAGTGACAGTCTGAAATGCTTCCTGGTGAGGCAACAGGTTAAGTCTGATGCTGAGAGTATCTGTTCCTCAGAGGGTGCTACATTTTCAGGTAGGAGCAGGCCTGAGGGGATGCACCTGAGATACAGCATCATCCTACAGCTAAGCTTTGGTCTCCTGTTAAACCGCAAACACCTCCCATCAAGTTTTCCAGACACTTGCAGAAGCCTGTTTCCTTACTGAAACGCAAAAGAAAAAGCTACATTGCTGCCCTAACCATGTGGCTTCACAGGGCAGCTACAGTGACGTAACACCCAGCTGACAACAAAAGATGATACCTTCTAACTTCTCCATGCTTTATTTAAAGATCCCAAGGGCCACTTGTCCAGTTAGTTTCAGGGCTGGGTTTTTTTTTTTCTCCCAGGTTTTTAGTACTGGGTAGCCTTTAGGTCAGACTAGTTGTATCACAAAACGGCAAGGATTTTAAATCAACTATAATAGATTTTACAATATTTTCTTAGGCTTAACTTATAGACTCCTTATTAAATACTTTTTTTCTTACTGTCATTTTTTTATTTAAAAACAGGATCACCTTTAGATTCATCCCCTTGGACTACAGAAGAACAAAAGCTTTTAGAACAAGCATTGAAGACTTATCCAGTAAATACTCCTGAAAGATGGGAGAAAATAGCAGCAGCTGTTCCAGGCCGGTCAAAAAAAGACTGCATGAAGCGATATAAGGTAAGGTACCTCACCTTCTTTTAGGATTGTAATGAGCCCAGGTCGTGTTAGAATCCTTTGCTTTTACTGTTGCTTTCCCTACCAGAGACAGTATCTGACAACAGCAAACTAGCACAAGATGGAGCCTTATGGAGAAAATGGAGAAACTTTATTTTTTTTTTTTTTGGTAACAACCCCAAAAGAGCAGTAAGGACTAAGTCGTCCTCAGTGAAAGTAGTGGCTCTGGAAGCTGGGAAGGGAAGTCTGTCTCATGAAATGTCTTACAATTGGACAGCAAGCTCTCGTAGATGGTAAAGGCCTATCCCTAGCCTCTTGCAGGTAAAGTTCCTGCTACAGGGGAAGTAGATGAGCATTGACCTCCCATTAATTTATTTGTTTCCAAGAGAAATTGTTTTAAGGTATTAAACTGTCTAGATTCCTCACCACGTTGAGAGCTAGAGTGTTTCAGGCTGAATATACATAGTGTTCAAAACCACAGCATTGTTAAGAGTTCCACATTTAGATAAGTATCTTTTTTATTCCCTCCCCCCAACTCTCCAGGAACTCGTTGAAATGGTTAAGGCGAAGAAAGCTGCTCAAGAACAAGTGATGAATGCTACTAAAGTCAAGAAATGACTCTTACTGACAATCTTTGTTTTATAATAAAAATGCAAATACTGTACATGTTTTCATTCCTTCCTTAATTATACAGATACACAGGACTGGCTGGTTCTTGAGTTTTAATCTTCTCAACTGCATTTCTCCAACTCAAAAGCTTTAAACAGGGATGTAGTTGTTGTTTTTGTTTTTTTTTTAAGCTCAAACACACTGAAAGTTCTTGTTATTCACTACTCACGAACCCAATACATGCCACTGCAGATTTTGTTATACTCTGGAAGTTGTTCAATTGGACCTGGAAGTTAAAGAAAGTTGGCCATGACACATGTAACTGATACTGATTGGTGTGGAGGGGTTGTGGGAGGGTAGGGAAGCTTATACAACATACCCACGGCAGCAACTGCAGGATGCTTATCATAGATGTACTTTGTGCAAACTTCTCTAATAGTCTGGGCATCAATAGCCTAAAAGGGGTAAAGAGACATCTTTGTTACCAATCCCATCTAAAAAAGTATTAAGAGCCAGTGATCTTAATTTTGTACAATCCAGGGGAACAGGCAACAATGCAGCGGAAAGTTTTCTCAGTTGGAAACAGTCTAACTTCTGTATTGTTACTTCCTGTAGCAATTAAATTTCTTACAGGCCTAATTCAACAGTTGCAACATGAGTGCCACTTACTTCAATTCTTGCCTCAAGTTCTGGAATTGGGATTCGGCGCTTATAACACAGCATTTGTCTTCCAATGTCTTCACAGATTGGTGTGGACCCTAAAATAGGGGAAAATACACTTCAGTTATCAGCACACAACTCCACTAAGAATAAAAAGCTCTCCTAAGTCTCACCATCAAGTTGTAGCAGCATATTTGTCTTTAGAAGATTTTTCGCTCGAGCTACTTCATTTTCTGTAACAGTTGTGCAAAGTCTTATCCTGAAAAATAGTTTAAATCCAAAAGCGTTAAATAATGGTAACCTGTAGCACACAAGACTGCCTGTGATTAAGAGGCGCATATACATTAGTACACCCACCAGGCACATCTTTTCTATAGACAGAGCTGGTGGAAACAAGCCATAGGATGCAAAGCAGCAGTGTAAGAGCAGGGTTTTTTGGAAGCATACCAATATACCTAAGAGCAAGTTTTTCCCCTTGGAAGAGCTATATTTCATTTTATTAAATGAATATTTTGAGCCAAGTGTAGTCCATACTTGCTATCTTGAGAATAGCTGTTGCTAAGATAGTAGGAGCCAAACAATTAGAGGTAATTAGCCCAGAAGGTAATCCATTACTTCCTGGCTCTTGGTGAGATAATGATTCACCACACTGCATAAGGAACATTCCACTAGGACGGGGGATGCATTAGATACCTTCACACATTCTTGTCACAGGAAAGGTTCATACCTTCCCTGGTGCTAAGCTGCAGCAAACGGACAGCTAAAAAGATGCATTTTTCTCCACAAGTTGTTTACAGAGATCTCATAGAATAATGGTATACGGGAAGTGATCTATGTGATTAAAGAAACTCCTCATTTTCAAGTTTTCAGCTTTTGTTTCAACTTCATCCACTTTAAATCAGTGCTTTTAAATAACCTATGTCTGTTTCTAACGCATCCTCAGTTCAAGCATTACAGTTGCACCTATGGACATCTTTTCAATTTAGATTTAAGCCTTAGATGAATGAATATTATCTACAATCCCAGGTTTCAAAATTCCATATATAACAGCTCACCTACCTTACACCACTTCATTTCCCTATGTACTCACTAGAGCTCTAGGTAGCACCACCACCTGTTACGTCATGTGGGATAGCAACTGCAGAATGGGTAACTACTGATGGTGTTTGTAGGTAATTGCACATTCATTGTTCTCATTCATGAATTTGTACTCTTTCAGTCGTCAAACATGCAGTTCACAGGCACTGTATACTGACTTAGTAGTATTCTAAAAGGTCTGATGAATTTTCAGAACTCCAGTCACTTGCAAGTCAAAAAAAATCACTGCCATATCTTCTTGTACAAGGAATGCTATTATATTAACTACAGTTACTATTTATTCTTCCAGGGCAGAAAGAGAAAACCAAACCTAAACCTTAAGCTATTCACTCCAAGTAAGGGTGCCAGAAACTGGCTGTTCAGACTCTGCATTGAGTGTCAAAGTTTAGAACACGATGCGTTTGTTTCTTCCAGGCAAGCCTAAGCACAGAAACAAAAATATTCTCTTTAAATGATTGCTATGGTTTTTACTTGTATTCCTCCACTGAAAACAATTTTTTTAGAGAAAGAGTTGTTAGCTTACCATTCTCTCTGAACAAAGTGCACCATGTCCTGTATAGTGGATGGCTCACAGACCATATAAAGTCCCCACAGCCCTGTATCAGTGTAGCAGGTGTTGAAAGACTGGAAACTGTGACACAGGTTACCATGGCAGGCAATCTGAGCAAGTTTACTGGATAAATTCTGCTGAGGCAAAAGAAAAATATATTATGAAGTTTTTTGAAAGCCTACTAGACACCTTCATGGTCTCCTGTTTTCATTTCAATGACAGAACATGCAGTAGTATCAACAGGCTCCAGCAGAAGCTATGAGGTTAATTATCAGCTCCTCATCTCAACAGTTTCTTTCCTTGCATGTAATCTCATGTTTCCAAGTAACAGCCCAGATTTAAGCCAAAATCATAAAGCTACTTAGGTTCAAGAAAGGGATATTACTGATACCCACAGGTTCTGATGACATACAGGTATGAAACACCCTACTCTCCATGAGGGCTGGCAGACCTCAAGTCACCTCTATTTTGGTGGTTTAGAACCACTTCCTAAGATTTTCCTAGGACTTGGGCAACAAATTCTCTCAGACTCACGATTGGATCCCCTTTTCCCACTCCAAAAAAGGACCTTCAGAAATAGCCATAAAGTAGCAGTAACGCCATCAGATAGGTTTGAATGGGTCTGTATTGGCAGTACCCAAGTCAGATACATCTCACCAGCCCACCAGCCTCATTAAGAGCAGGAAGGTGTTTGCAGGTTCACTCACCACGCCTCCTCCAAAGGAACGATCCCAGTTACCTATCAGAGTATTTGCTACCATAAGTGGGATTGTATCTGGGTGCGACCAGCCAGCTGCTTCAACAGCTATCGCAATGTGCGCCAAGGGCATCTTGTCATCTCTTATACGAATCTGTGGGAACATACGAAAGTAGCTGTAGTACAACCTGTACACAGTAATATATATGGGAAGTTAAATATCAGAGGACAAACATTTCCATCACATCTGGATTATAAAGCATGCACGTAGAGAACCAAAAACTAAAACATACGGAGCTTTATTTAACATTGGCCTTAACTAGTCTTCCCTGTGGTGATTTCAGAGCATTTCACCAACAGCAAACTAATGCCATGTACATAGAGAGGGCATTGCAAGTCATTTTATGACAAACAGCAGCAAGGAAAGCTGATGACTTCTCAAAATACAAATAGAGCTGGGAATAGAACACAGGTGCCTCGGTTCTCTGCCATACCCTTTAAATTAGTGACTCCCAACAAGTGGAAATGCTCCAACACTGTAGGCAAGGGGATAAAAGGAAAGTAGCAGCAGGGGTAAGGGAGGTATTCCTCCAGGAAGTGATGAGGCAGAAAAAGTGGCAGCAGTGAGGCTTGTCCAAGAAAGGTTGGAAAGTACTGCTTTGGAAAGCAGCTACTCCATTGCCCTCACTGGGGACAAGAAACCTTTTAATCTGCTGAGTCTGTGGCTGAGAAGCTCTCTCTCTCTTCAGCAGAGAGCACGTCAGGTGTGCTCACAGGGGATATAAGGGCCAGCTCAAAAAGCCATCTAACAGCTTACCTCGCTACCTGTGAAGCTACAAGGTGGCAGGGGTGGCAGTCCTCCTTCTGGAGCAGATGGCAAGTTACCAAAGTGGCACTTTGCTAGGTCAAGTAGCTCATCATGAGAGACCCCTGAACAAAGATATTTTACATACTTTGTAATGTTACTCTGTAAACAGTTAATTTAAATTGCTGTGCAGTTTAAAGACTCAACCAAGCAGTAATTTACTGTTCCCCCCCTTTAATGCCACACTTTCAGATTCCTCACACATCCCTGTTATACACAGTAAGATCATCATTATCACCCTCCTTAATTCTCTTCAATAGCCTTCTATTAATATTACACCAAATCAAGCTGTTTGCTCTCAATTTCAAGCCTCGATCTTATTTCTCTTTGTCTGCTTTCCTTGCTACTCCCCTTTTCACACTGAGCCCCTTCTAGGCCCCTCTTTTCCTGCCCACATGGAAAAATGACCTTGGCATCCAATTTACATCTAGTTACGGGTGTAAGAATGCTTCTGGAATATTACTGAGGGGAAAAGGGAACAAAAGTTCAAAGGGTATGAAGGCACAAAACATGCAGGGCTAACAATGTACTTCCAGGACCTACTGAACAATGCGTAATTCATCATGTCATTTCCAGAAACTTAAAGACCATGGTTTTAAGCATAGTTTCACATGATCCAGGGTGAGTATCTCATACTAACCTCCAGCAGCAGCCAGGACCATTCTGGGTCCTTTGTAATGTGTTGTTATGTACTCCACCAAGTCATTACGGTTTATGGATCTAGAAACAGTCAAGGAAACACCACTACTGTGTCAGTAAAGTTTGTTAGAGTAAGGAAAGCTAAATGTATAGAACGATACAATATCAAAATAATTGTAAGTTCTGCCAATGCACAGAGCTGTGCATAGAGGCAGAAAGCTAAAATAAGGGTGACTTCCTAAAAAGGAAATAGGAACTTGATACATTTTGCCTTTCAAAGCTCTTCTAGCTTCCTGAGAAGGAATGAGAATTACAACTCACTCAGGTGGAGACCAGATCCACTAATGATCTCATGCCAATTTGAAAACAGCACATTTAGCAGTCTCATGGTCTGCACTGGTATAAACAAACACTGAAAGAGCAGTACAAACACAGTTGTATTTACGATAACACCTGACCGATGGGAAAAAGGAGCATTTCCAATTTTGTGTCAGATGCATTTTTAACAAACAGGACAAAAATGTGGCAAATAATGAAGACATGCAGTAGACTTCTGAAGTTCACATACCCTTTGATGCTTGCATATAGGGGAATTAAAGTGATAGGGGAATTCTTCTTACAGTTACATCCAGGGCAATTTCAGCTACCTTCTAGGTAAAAATGAAAACTGACGCTACATTTTCACTTGAGTCTTTTCAATATATAAAAGTTACTACACAATTAAAGATGGCAACAAATTTGGACATACTTGATGTTTTCAGTGGGTCCTAAAATTGTCCGTCCTAGGGCTGTCTTTTGATAGGCTGTAGCATGAAGGTAATCAAAGACAACTTCTTGTAAATTGGTTTCAACCTCTTGCATCTCTCGAAGTATAACTCCTCGCTCACGCTCAATCTCTGCTTCTCCCAGGGTACTGTTCTGAATTATGTCAGCAAGAATTTCCACAGCTAATTGAAAATAGAGATGGGAATGGAAAGCGTATTTTCAGACTACCAGAAAAATCTGGTTCCAAAAGTAAAACCCACCCCAAAGACCAAGTGGCCCAAGATTTGCTAATAAGATTTGTAAGGGAACAAAAGACTTGCTCTGCAGGAAGGGAGAAGTCCAAAAGGTATCTTCTTTTGGGAATCTAAAGACAAAAATGTTTCAGATATCAACTTCCCTGCTGGCACTCTCCTTTCCAAACCTGCATTCTCACATTCCTGTGACGTTCAAGACAGGACTTTTCACCCAGGAAGGAAGAGACTGTTACAGTGCAAAAGCATCATTCTGTGTTGTCTCATCAGGAGCTGGATAAGCACTTTGTTCTTTGCTGCTTTTCTGATGAATGAAAGCAGTTACCTCTTGGTAAGTCTTTCGAAAAAGCCTTTGCATAATACACAGTTTGTTCTCTGGATGTATACGCATTCAGATGAGCTCCCATGTTCTCAATCTCTAGTTCAAGGTCTAACTGAGATCTCTTTTTTGTTCCCTGAAATAAAACAATAAGAAAAATCAAACTAGACCCTTTAATTCACCTACTCATGATTAGTACTTCTTGTCTGGAAAAGTCAAGGTCAAAAGAAAGAAGTAGTCTTCTGGAAAGAAAACTGGCATACTAATCTCTCCAAGCTTGAAAGTCAGATATAAATCCTACTATGCTCCCAAAAGAAAATAAAAAGCTGGCAAAAGGTGGACTATGTGTCTTCTAAGACTATTACAAGAAGTTAAAAGTGAGTTAAAATTAGACCTGTGTTACTAATCTACAGTTGTGTATCAGCTACACAGAACTAGGACTTTAGCTTCATTTTCTAATGGAAACCAAAGTCTAAGTTGTCCACTTTTATTTTTTTCTCTCCTCAATTTGGAAAATTTATTTATACAATTCTGACAAAGTTCTTATCATTGATCTTTAAAGATAAATAACGTAGAAATCCATTGTCAACTTCTACATCAATACTCATACTCACCTTGAAAGCCATATGCTCAAGGAAGTGAGCAGTTCCATTGTTCTTCTCATTTTCATACCTGCTTCCAGCATCAATCCAAAGTCCAACCTCATTGGAGAAAAAAAAAATAAGTCATTTTACCAGCTAACAATGCAGCTTTGCTGTTTTTGTGTATGAACTACACTTAGATTTTCAAGACCTATTTTTAAACGGCTTTTTCCTTAAACGAAGCAGTTTTTCAAGAAAAAGAAAATTTTGATCTTCACAAAAAAATCTAATCACAAATCATTTACAAAAGCCTTAAGACTTCTATTTCCTAGCTTAAGTTTTAAGAACAATTGTTAATAAACATTGAAAGAATGCAATTTAGTTCCACAAGGAAATGAACACACATGAAGAGTTACAAAAAAACCTTCCCTTTACAAGTTACTTACTGTGCATGTCGAGAGTCCAGAGTCCTCAGAAGCTACTTGCAAGCCATTTTCCAGAGGACTCACCCTAGTTTCAGGAACATTTAAGATTACTTCTGTTGCTGCTTTGGAAGCTCTGAGCCTGCCTGTTCCAACATGCACACACTGTAAGGAAAAAGCATCAGTCACTCTCAGATTGTTAAGTAATATCCTAGGACGCTCTTCTGAAAAATATATTCCTGAACTTAAACATTAAGTTTGTGCATCTTTTTTAAAGCGTGCATTTCAAAAGAAAAAATTCAGCACTGATTTATTCACCACTACTTCACATCAGGGATGCGTTAACCTGACTCAGAAGAAAAGCACGAAGCTGATGAAGGGTCTAGAGCACAAGTCTTATGAGGAGTGGCTGAGGGAGCTGGGGTTGTTTAGCCTGGAGAAAAGGAGGCTGAGGGGAGACCTCATTGCTCTCTACAACTACCTGAAAGGAGGGCGTAGAGAGGTGGAGGTCGGTCTCTTCTCCCAAGTAACAAGCCATAGGACAAGAGGAAATGGCCTCAATTGCGCCAGGGGAGGTTTAGATTGGATATTAGGAAAAATTTCTTCACCAAAAGGTTTGTCAAGCACTGGAACAGGCTGCCCAGGGAAGTGGTTGAGTCACCATCCGTGGAGGTATTTAAAAGACATGCAGACGTGGTGCTTAGGGACATCGTTTAGTGGTGGACTTGGCAGTGTTAGGTTAATGGCTGGACTCGATCTGAAAGGTCTTTTCCAACCTAAACAATTCTATGATTCTATGAAATGATCTGACATAAAAGCATGTTACTATCATCAGCCAGCCACCCCGACAGCCACACTTTGTTTCCCACTTCTGCCATCAAGACCCTGCAGGACCTTGAATATATTCTTTAACATCTGGAATTCTTTTGCGTACCTGCTTTCTAAAGCGAAGTGAGATATAGTCTGAGGGCCTATGTCCAGGACTGTGAATCACAGTCACTTGTTGTTCAGAAAAGGGACAGATATTGAAATTGCCACCTTTTATACAATCATCTGGCAGTTAAAGCACATTAAATCAGAATGGGGTAGAAAAGAAGGGAAGAGAGAGGTTAAAAAGGTTTATTGCACCTTTTCAACATCAAGAAATTTAAATATGTATCCTGAATGTGTACTTCAAGCAATAAGCTACTCTAAAAATTTTAAGTGTATCAAATAAACAAAGATTTCCCTCACCATGTGACTGCCCTAAAACATGAAAGTACAAAATCTAGCTCTCACCCTCTCCTCCTGGAATACTAATAGGCTAGATCTCTCAAAATTCATGTATTTCAGGATCATAGCACAATTCAAGTTTGAAGGGACCTCAGGAGGTCTCTAGTCCAATGTCCTGCTCCAAGCAGAATCAGCTATGGGGTCAGACCAGTTTGCTCGGGGCTTTTTGCACCTGGGTATTGAAAATCTCCCAGGATGATGAGAAACTGCACAGCCTCTCTGGGCAGCCTGCTCCACTGCTTGACTGCCTCATGGGAAAAAAAGTTTTTCATATGTCCAGTTTTGCCTCTCTTGTTTCAACATATGCCCGTTGCCTCTCATTCTGCCACCATCCCCCACCGTGAAGAGCCTGGCTCTGTCTTCCTGACAACCTTCTTCTCATAGGTACTGGCAGGCTGCTGTTAGGTCCAACCAAAGCTGTGTCTTCTCTGGGCTGAAAAAGTCCCAGACCCCCAGCCTCTCCTCACACAGCACATGCTCCAGCCCGCAACCATCTTGCTGGCCCCCTGCTGAACACACTCCAGTTCACTAATGTCCTGCTTACACTGAGGAGCCCAAAACCAGCTGCCATATTCTAACCACCTGACAAGCACAAACTAATCACTTCCTTTGATCTACTGGCTGTGTTCCTGTTTGTTCAGCCCAGGCTGCTGCCAGCCTGCTCTGCTGCCAGACACGCTGCTTGCCCACGCACAGCTTGCTGTTCTCCTGTACCCCCAGGCCTTTTCCACAGAGCTGCTCCCCTGCCAGTCAGTTTCCAGCCTGGGGTGTTGCAAGGGATCGTTTTCACTGCTATTCTGCATTACAGGGAAGGAAAAACCTGTATTTGAAGACAAAACCTCCCTCTCCCGTTCTTAGAAAGAAAAGCATAGGTTTCAAACTAAGAGGATGGGGAATATGACAGAAGGGGAGAGCTCTGGGATCAGGGCCTCTGGGCAGCCTCCATCTAACCACGGGAGAGAAGGAGGGTTTAAGCTTTCTCCGAGCTCCCCTGGGGCGAGCACGGCAGGCCCCCGTGCCGGGGTGGAGGCTGCTGCTGCCCATCTCTAAGGCATCGCGCCCCAGTTCCCACACCGCGCCGCTCTGGCTCCCAGACGCCACGCCAGCCCCGACGCCTCGGCACCGCGGGGGGCGATACAGCGTAACAGCGGCCCCAGGGAGCAGGTAGCAAACCCTGGGGTCTGCGGCACCCGGGCTCGTTCCCGGAGCACTGTGTCCCGCCGGAGGGCGGCGCCGCCTTCACCTCAGCCGGGCGGAGACTACAACTCCTGCCATGCACCGCGGCGGACCACCCACCCAGTGCCACCGCCTTCCCCGCCGCTGCGACTACAAATCCCAGCGTGCACCGCGCCTCCCGGCCGCCAATCCCCCCGCCCCCATTGCGGCAGCCTGAGAACCAGCGTGGGGAACCACTGGGGCGCTTGGGCTCTCCGCAACTCCCTCCCCTCCCCCGCTCCGCCGCCTACCCGGTCCCCCGAGCCGGACGCTCGCACAAGGCGAGTAGACCAAGGCAAGAAAAGCCGCCGAGCCGCTAAGCGAGCTGTAGACGCTGCCATCTTGGCGAGCGGGTAGGCGGGGCGGTGGCGGACTTCCGGCGGGTGGTGCGCAGGCGCAGAGGTAGCTCCGCCCCGTCCCCGCCGCGGGACGCTCCCCTCGGGCCGCACGTGCGCCTCGGGCACCCGGGGCGTGGGGCCTGTCCCAGCCCTGGCGCTACCACCCAGCTCCGGGTTAAAACTGCCTCGTCGCCTTTACCTGCCCTTTCCCTAATCAGCCTCCATGGCAGTGCGGTAATCTCCCCTCTCCTCAGAGCCCCTTACGGCGCTGCCACTGCCCGAGGCCCGGCGAGGGGGTTAACGCCTTCCGTGAAGAAACACGGACACCGGGGCCTCGACCAAGCCTCGGCGGTGTGGGACCAGCAGTGGGAGCGAGGCCTGGTACCTGATCAGAGCTGTGGAAAGTTTGTATACCCCACAAAACCGCTGCTTCCCCTGTAATTTGTATTTTCAGTGGGAGGCTCCAACAAACCGCAGTCAAACCAAACTATTCCAGAGCTGGCTAATTATAAACTTTGCAAAACAGGCCTAGGTTTTAATCATCCTGCTCTCCTAGCTGCTCCACAGAACAGTGCAATTAAGGAAAGCCAGTTTCCCTTTCAATAAACCATTATTGCCAGTTTCAGTAACCACAAAGTCCTGCGTTTCTTCAGTTACTTTGTGAACTGCTGTGGGCAGAGCTTATCACCTGCTGAGGCTCCTTCGGCCACGTGTTTCCACGCAGCGTTGAAATAGGCCGTTTCGGCACTGCTAGTCGAGGGCGCTGTGTTTCCTGTGAGACAGATCCACCCTCACTGGAGAAATCCCGAGACTGAAACAAGATAATAATCTAAAGTCTTCTTTTCAGAAGCATTCTGAATGTATGCAACGTATCTAAGAGGCTAGACTCTTAGGGGTAGGAAGGCTTCATTGACACCAGTAAATTCAATGCTCCGCCGAGGCCAGCTGGCAGGGAACTGCCCGTGCCAACGCTGGTGAACTCCCTCAGCTCCCAACCCAGGACAGTCCTGTGCAAACTGTCTGCTGGGGACAGCCACTCTCAGCTGCTGGGGTCTGGGAAAGGCTTGCGGTAATGGTACTTGAGGAGAGCCAAATTTGGGCTGGGAAAAGTTCTGGCAATGTACCAGCAGAGGCAACTTCATTTCAGTACCAAAGGTCGTTCCTGAGCATGCTTGGAGTGTATGGCTGTAGATAAATAGGTATAGACACGCAGAAAGCAGTGCTGTCAGTTTTTACTTCCTGGAGTATTCTTCCTTCCTGGAAAATTTTTACTTTTTTCCTGGAGTTAGGAGATGTTCACTTGGGTAATCAAGTATTACCTCAAAAATGAGGGAAAATCAGAGGTGAAATTCTATTACCTGTTTGAGTCCCACGGTGTGTTGTGTGACACAACACAAAGAAACACAATTTTTAAAACATCGATTAAAATACAAAATACGATTTTAAAAACATCAGTACTACATATGCTGGAGGGAAGGCACTGGTTTTTGGGACTATTTTCCTAACCCAGTAACTCCGCTCTGCCTCAGACTGTAGCACAGTACTTCTGACATCCTCTGCCTCAGATACTACAAATCTTCCCCACTGCTGTCTTGCTGTGCTCCAAAAAGAGAGAGAAAGCTGGGCTCTCAGCAGATGATCAGAAGGAAGAGGATCTTGGGCCCCAGATGCAGTATTGGCTTTTCCCCAGGTCCTTCAGCGCCTGCCTTCTGTGCCCTCTGTGCTTTCCTTTTTAATAGCTACAGCTAGTTTCCAAAGGAGCTCAGTGCTGAGTTGATGAGTGCCCTCAGTTGCTCCGTCCCTTGCTCTAGGCTCTACTTCCACGCTGGGTCTCAAAAATGGTGGGAATTGAGGATCCTTCTGCTCAGTGTGAGCTGTCTCCTACATCTGCCAACATCCTGTTACTCAGAGTTGAATCACAAGAGCTGTCAGAAGTGGTGCTCCTTTCCCCCTGAAATGTTATCAGTCACATGCAGATTTAAGGTGGCAAAACTACCGTGACTCACAAATGACAGTGACGGTTGTTAGAAGCTCCTGAGCTGTCTCAGAGGCTAAAGCCTGAGAACGCTATTCACTGTGAGTTACCTTCTCAGACTCCAAAACATGGAGCAATTTCATAAAAAGCCATAGTATTTTAAATACATAGATTTTGTGGAATATTTTGTGCGCGTAGGCAAGTTGTTATTCCCTTTGCAGTGCAGAATGAAAACCTACTGACTGCCCTAAAAAGTTTGTACTGCCACTTCATATGCTGTGTGCTTGAACAGCAGCTTTAATCCTGCAGCAGGGCCTGTACTTTCAGTGGGAGGCTCCAACAAACCACAGTCAAACTGTAATTTGGACTGTAATTGCATGAAAATAGTAAAACACAAAAGCGTGATATACTGCATACATTTAAAAATAAAAGTGGAAACTGTTGTTAACACATTAGTTAAAATACAAATTTAAATGCCAAAAAACCAGATGCTACCTAATTTGACAAGAACCCCTTGATTGCATATGTAACTGTAGATCTCTGTGATTGAAATTCTTGTTACTGTTATTTTGCTGCCTGTACTATTTTAGTACCCACATAACCTACGTAAGAAGCATCTTGTAGCTGCAAAGTAGGCACATCCTTTCACCAGAGAATTTACATTGGAGGCAAATTAGTTTCCATGGAATAGAAAATCTAACCTTACATGAAGCTAGCTACTTCTCCTTTTTTTTTTTTTAGTTTAGTTTCTCCTGTTTAGTTTATGCATATTCAAAAGATCCATCCAGTTCCAGCATTTTTTTTTATTTCAGATATATCTCTCTCAGGTTGTAAAATAAAAAAGCAAAGCACCAAACTGTGCATTTGAAAATTAAAATTAAGCTTCTCTTCCATTTTAAGTTAGATCTAACTGATCTCATTATGCTGGGATTTATCTCAAAGATGTTTTACCAGACTTCACTAAGCCATTAGCCATCCTCCATCCTAGAAATTTGAATCCTTGCTAGACATAGAATTACAGCTTAAGATAAACTGATTATCCGCATAGTATGTCTCCTACTTAACAAAATAGCAGTGTCTCATATGTAAATGCAATCTAAAATTCAGCATCCAGCAAAGGTCATTAGAGAGATGCAACTTTAAATCAAGAAATGTTATCATTCAGCTAAAAAAGCAATAAAATAAAACAAATACTGGTGTTCTAACAGTACAAGCTGAATATATAAACAAGCACCACTAAACTCTTACAAAACGCTACTTTTTAAATGGTTTTAACAATCTCTTCTTACAATGAGATTATTTAGAAATGGACTATTATAACAATGAATGCTCACAATATCCCTCTGGTTTAGGTAAACAGTATTATCTGAAGCTTCCAGACAGAGAAAACGAGACCTTTCTTCATAGTTCTTATGCGTCCAGTCTCAAGCAACAATGAAGTAGAAGGGCCAGGATTAGCAGAGGGGAGTTCTATATAAACGATGTCCTTGTCATTTATCCTGCAGTCATCAGCATGATACATAAATAGTTGCCTGCCAAGTTCAGGATGCCACGGAGCCTTATGAAGTGCAGACTTTACCCTTCAAACTTGTCAGGAACTCTACCAAAACCAGTAGCAATATACAGTCTGAATTACACAATTCCAACTGGTTTTCTGAGGAAAAGAGGTTTCCATGCTCATTACCGTACAATATCAACCAAACTTGACACAGAGATCTCAAAGATAAGGCCATTCCTATGTCTCATGAAAATGAGCAGCCAGGAACCGCCAGCTGAGGAGAAGGCTGCGGTATCAGCTCGCACACACGGGAAGAGACTCTACAAATACCCAATATGAAAAAAAAGATTCAGCTGGTTCCAGCACGCATAGATCTAGCTGGCTGCTTCTAGAGTAGTATTTCTACTTTACAAAACAATTCCATGTAGTAGCAGTGAAAGTGATATAAATCAGAAATCTGCATGTACATACCTGATGCATATGTAACCATGTGCCAACATAGGGGCTGAACACAATACTTTGAAACCAGCACTGCTGTAACTCTGAACTAGAATGACAGTCTTGATACGAGCAAAGAAAGCATGGTCACATTGAAAGGCTTTTCTTTCAATTGTATAGATAAAATATTTCTTCTGAAATACAGAAAAAGTCCATATGAGCAAGACACACTATCATGATCAGGTCACTATAGAAGCAGTCTGGAAGAGCTATCCTGAATTACAGGTTGATTCAACCCCAGACAAGAGGCCACAGCAACTGAGCGTCAGAAGAGCACTACTCAGGAAAAAGACCTTCAAAATTGCTGAAACCAGCACACAGTAAAGGCATTAAAATTTGAAATTGCCTTCAGCTAAACTACTGTTTAGTGCTGTGTTGGCTTTTTGTAGAGTCATCTTGGCTTTTTGTAGAGTCATCGTGTTCGCTGTTTATTTACAATCCACTATGTTTTTAAAGCAATGATATAGTATTGCAGTTAATGAATATGCCAAAATCCTGCTGCCAGGAATTGGCTTTAGCTTAGCCAAGCATGCAGAATTCAAATGAGCCTACAAACATGGGCTCAAGAAATTATATTTTTTTGCAGAGGAGTGTTTTTTTGTGAATAAAGCTGTTTTGAGAATACAAATCAAACTTTATGGACATTATGTTGTCCGATTTTCATGCCAGCTGCTCACTGGCATCTAGCTGATTATTTTTATCAGTATTACCTATAGGTTATTCTCCAGCTAATTAAATTGCAAATAGCTTTTCTTTCCCATGGTTAATCACTGGGCAGCAAAGGCCTACAGGCCACTGACACTGGTCTTTTGTACTCTCAAGCTGCAAGGAAGACTGTCTAAATTAAACATGAAAGCTGTTGGCTGAATTTATAACATTTCAGTTGCTCATTAACAGTGCACTCTTTTGAAGCTGCTGATTAAAAACTTTCTTCAGGGAATATTATAGTATTCTGTCTGCATGCAGCTCTTTTTCTCATAGGTATTTGTGCACTGAAATAAGAGAGAGGGACCTGTCGGTAAGTACCAAACAACTTACTACCTGACTTCTGAAGGCTTTTATCAGAAAGATAAATGGAAGGTGTTTGGATAGTTCATAACACCACTTTTTCAAGAAGATGCAGTAACTCAATAGGAAATTCCTGTGGGTAAGTTCCTCTGATTTAGCAAAACAGATAAGTTTCTCCTTGCCTTTTAGCAGGCTCACTACAGAACAAGGATCTTAGAAATTAGTCCTTTTTTATTGCTTTTGTTGGCATTCTATACGAGTGTCATCTCTGTACCTTCCTTTGATTATAACTACATACAGGTGCATTGTTTTATATCATTATTCTGATTTGATGGTGGATGAGTTCCTAAAACTCCAACATTTATTTCAACTTTTTGTTCATTTTACGAAAAGGTCACTTTAGCAAAATATTTTCTCCAGAAAAGAATTAAAAGGTCACCCAAGTCTCTAGTATAATTCAATAGAAATTAACACAGTTAGTGAAAATTGAAATTAATGCAAGTACTGAAAATATTAGAATTTGGTATCTGATCAGGCAGCCAAGACAGCCACCATTCTTTGATTCTGTGATTCATTCTTCCTCTGTTCAGACATCGTTCAGGTAGCAATGCTGTGAGCAGCTTTTCTTAACAATCTATAGAAGGAGAGTAGATTTTCCGTTACACAAAAATGCTGTTAATGCTACTCATCACAGCTTATAATATAGTAAATGCACAGTTACATGCTATTCTAATATCCAGAGAACTGAGTTTTCTCTTTTATTGCCTCTCTTAAACCCTGTTTTCTCAATCTCTAATCCCTATAATCTCAGTAATGCTTAAGTAAGCATTAGCAAACACAAACTACAGACCATGTAGTTTTACACAGATATTAATACAGTGTGAGTATAGACTTACCCAAAATAGTCATTGATCCAGGGCAGTTTTTGTTTAGCTACCACGGTTCCCTGTTGCAGTTTAACTGTGGAAGCAATGTATATAAGCATTCGGCTTTATAGCTCTATCCAGCTTCTTAGTTGGTTTTATAGCCTGGACTGATTGCATGGTGGTGTAGACTCTTCAGGGTCCATGATGCTATCGCAGACTGGCCAAATTCACATCCTGGCACATCTCCGATGCTGTAGGCCTGCCCTGCACTCAAGGCATTAAGGTGGTATCACTCATCACACTTAACTTCAGCTGTATAAAACTAGTTCTCTACGCTCTCTTAGTAGTCAGTGGAGGGAAACAGGCACCTCCAAAATGTGGGTTATCCATTGTACTCTGGACACCTCTCTTAGGATGATTACTAATAAGTGTCTCCTCATGGTACTTCTCTCTCCCAGTAGATGCAGATGAACGAATGACTAATTCAGCAGACTAAAGTTACCCAACTTCTAGGCAGCTACCTTCAGGCAAAACAAATCTTATCCTGAGCTTCAGGCTAGTAGCTCATCCCGGGCTTGCCTTATCTAAAGATCAGATCCATATATTTTAGTAACTTATTAGAGGATATTACACAGATTATAAATGCATTTACTCAAGGGCACCACAAGTTGAATTTATATTCTGTGAGGGCCTCCAGCATTTTAATGCAACAGGCTGGAAATTCTGCAGCATCTTTACGTAAATTTAAATACTGAGTTCTTGTCATTAATTAAATACAAATAAAGCAATCACTTGAGTATTCCTTGTGTTATTTATATATATTTTTATATATACATATCTTTATATTAAAATAAGTTTACTTTTTGATGCTTGCACATATTCAGGGTGCAAGACTCTATAGCAACTGTATTTTGTGCTGATTTTTGTGCAATGAATAACCATACTGTGGAAGTTATCAAGGGAAAGGCTAGGAGTGTTGACAGATGGCTGGCAAAGAGAAAGTTGGGGATTTTACAACCTGAGAAGCCAGCAGGAGTGGTTTGGGAATGTGGGATACCATTGGTTGGATAATTCTGTTCACATAAGCAGCTAACTTGCTAAAGTTGATATTTAAACTTTTACGTTTCAAGTTAACAATCTGATTGCACTGAGTTTAGCAGTGCATATCACTAAAGATCTTTTTTCAGACTGATTTCAAATTCACTGGCCTTTTTTTGTAGTTCTCTGAAGGAAACAATTTCTGGAGCTTCTCAAACCCACTGTGCTCCGTGTCCCAGATTGATGCCTTTCTCAAATCCTATTATAGCCCAGAGTGCCAGACCTACCTTTTTTTTTTTTTTTTTGTGGGAGACAGCTGCTTTTGCTGGTCATTTTCTTCTCTCCCACTTTTCTACATTTTTCTACTAACTTCCAGATGTTTGGCAGCTAGTGCAGAGCAGTAACTCCAAGCAGGCTGCCAAACATCTACTAATGCAAGATATTGTGCATGCACAGGTCTTCTCTGTATTTGATGTGCACTGTGATGCTTCTCCTTCACAAAAGCCATGCAACTCGAGTCACGCATGCTCAGAAAATCATCAGGTTTGCAATGCAAGAATTTCAGTGCAAACACGTTAATGAGTTGGTCTGTAGGCAAGGAGTATGTTTGAATTGCCCAGAACACATTCAAATTGATGCACATGCATGAAGATCCAATATGCCTTAAACATATTTGCTTCCACATTTGCCTTTGGAACTTCATATACCAACTGGGAGGCATGAGAATCTGGAATCTATATTTTTTTCTTTTAAAATCCCATTTAACTAAGTATATAAGGAAGAACTGGGTTAATATGAGAGGCTCAAGAGATGTGCCTAAGAGGCAATTTCAAACACGACATGGCCTTCATAGCAGATGAGCTGTAGTATGTCAAACGAAAGAAGGTTTGGAATAGGAATCCAAGCCACTACTACTAAGTAGATTCAACAGAATGAGGGGATGGGCAGTTACTCTCTAGCTGGTTGCAGTTATTGCATTGATGGTATTGCATAGTGGCTCCACTACTTCAAGCATTAGCCATAATCTCATGTGTTTCTGACTATGGCTATCAGTCATCCTGCTAGTCTATTAATGCTGGCAGATCTACTTTTTGTACTATGTAATGTATTTATTTTATCCTGAAACATTTTTCCCAAATCAGGTATAAAAAATAAAACCAGAAAGCTTCAGAACTTACTGCCAGCTGCACAGTGCACAAATCTCACAGCTATTTCTTTTGACTTTCCCACGTTTTTCTTTTTTTTTTTTTTGCTATGATAACCCATATTTTCTAGTCTTGGCTTTCTACTAGTGAAATTATTTACATCTCAATCTTTTCTTTTTGAATTACAAGTTAAGCATTAGGACGAATTTTTAGTATAATTATACATATAAGTTGATCACAAGAGATTTATTGAGAAACTCTAAACTCTCCAAAGCTTCTTGAAACTATTCTTTTTTACTATTTTTCAAAGTTTTCAGCAGCCTCTGGATAAATAAAAGAAAGAATATGTGGCATTTACATGCAATTTTTATTTCATCCATGTAAGGTCCTCATACATTTCTCAGAAATGTGTGGATTGACTCTCTCTGCCTACTTAAAATCTACCCCAAATCATGTATATTTGAATAAGGAAAACCCATCTACACAGTTTGCAATAAAGCACCAGGAACTATGTGCGTAGTTAAAATTTGCTAGCTGATCTTCACAGGCAAAGACTCTAAAGGCCTGAATCAAAGTTCAGCACAGTCAGTGAGACACTCTGATTTAATTCAGAGTACCTGTCTTTAAACAGACGACTTGACTTGCACAAAATGGTGACTGACACTCACAAGCAGAACATGGAATGGAATGGAATGGAATGGAATGGAATGGAATGGAATGGAATGGTTCAGTTGCAAGGGACCTACAACAATCATGTAGTCCAACTGCCTGACCACTTCAGGGCTGACTAAAAGTTGAAGCATGTTATTAAGGGCATTGTCCAAATGCCTCTTAAAGAGTGACAGGCTTGGGGCATTGACCACCTCCCTAGGCAGCCTGTTCCAGTGTTTGACTACCCTTTCGGTAAATAAGTGTTTCCTAATGTCTTTTACCTCCTTGCTTTGACTTCTGCAAATGCTTGTGTTGATGCCTTGCTTTGATTTGTAAGTTACAGAAGAGAATAAGACTTCCCAATACAAAAGGGAAAGAACAGATAAAGACATCTTAGATAAATTAAATGTTCTAAATTGTGTCAGCCTGATATAAGTCCCTTAACCATTCTCTACTTGTTCTCAGAAGTAACTGCTTCATTCCCTCTCTAAATAAGGAATGTGTAAGTTAAATAAGAAAGGAAATGGTCAAGCATACAAATGGAAAAAAGGCAGAATCCAAAACTCGGGAATTCAGGAAAGGCAGTTCTTTGCCTTTTAGTTCCTTGCCTTTTAGTTCCTTTTGCCAAATAATAGAAAAAATAAAGTATTCCTGAGCATCTATACAATAGCAAAGAGGAGATTATGAAGAAGATGGAGCCAGGCTCTTTGAAGTGCTATATGGTGGGAGGATGACAGACGATGGGCATAAGTTGAAATAAGAGAGGTTCAAACTGGATTTAAGGGAAAACATTTTCACCACGAGGCAGTCAGTCCATGGAACTGGTTGCCCAGAGAGCTTGTGAAGTCTACACTCTTGCAGGTTTTCAAAATCCAACAGGATAAAGTCTGATCTGAACTCATAGCTGACCCTGCTTTTAGCAGGAAGTTGGACTAGAGACCTCCTGAGGTCCTTTTCAAACGAAATTATCCTGTAATCCTATGGTGATAAGTAACAGGTAATGTGGTTTTATGGAAAAAAAAAAAAATTATTAAAAGCAACATTCCAGAACTGGGACATAGGCCTTGCAGATTAAGGAGAAGCAACGGGTGCTTCATATGTTGACTATGATAAGGCTCTTAACCTGGTCTTGCAGGAAGCATGCACAGCTAGCTAAGGAAATACTCTGGCTCTGTCTATCTAGGGACCAGATTCAATTTTCCTTGAAAATTCCCCCATCTCTTGCCCCATTCCCTTTTGTCTTCTCCTGAGGGCCATGCCGAAGTGGGCAGGGAGTAGTCATGGCATGCATAAATTGTGCTAGTTCTGCCCCATGACACCTTCCTTCATGAGGGGTGCATGGCCTTTCCTCAGGAGACAGGAAAGTGAATCATTCACGTGGTCTTAATGCAGTGGCCTAAGTGGTGTGAGTGCACATGTACATCATGTCATAGGATAAATACCAGAATAAACAGTGGTAACAAACCAGAGAAATGGTCTGAAAAAACAGGATGTTGTTCAAGATGGAGGGATGTAAGGTATTATTTTTAAGAATAATCAGCTGCACAGGAAGGTGATGGAGTGTTATTGGCAAGCAGTATGCCCCTCAGAAAAGCATCTAGGAGTAGTATTGCATCATAAACTAAACAAGCCAGTGCTGTGATACTGTTGTAAAATAAGCAGACTTCACACAGGGGTGTATAAACAGCTCTATAAAAGACACATGAAGCAAAGTTCTGTTCCAATCAGCACTGATAAGACCTCAGCTGGAGTACAACATCCATTTTTGGGCACCTCACTTGAAGAAAGACCAATAAAGAAACCACAGTAGAGCTATGTAATTTTCAGAGGTATAGAAAATGTGACCCATGAGGTAAGATTGAAAGAATTCATTTGTTTAGTCTAGCAATGAGAGGATTGAGGGAAGATATGATATCAGTTCTCAAACACATAAAAGTATTGCAGAGATACAAGCTGTTCTTCATGTCTACTGATACGGCAAGAAGTAATAGCCTTAAACGGCAACTTGAAGATTTAAGTTATATTTTACAAAAAGCTTTTGAACTGTAAGGAACGTTATGCAGTATCTCACTGTGGAGAGGTCTGAAGAATCAGCATAACTGCAAATTTTCAAGGTCAGGTTGAACAAATACCTCTCAGGAGCTGATTAGATAGAGTGGATTCTGCTCTGAAGCAAGAGGGTGAACTGGAAAACCCTTTCAGATCTTTTTTTTAATCATGTCTAGAGAAGCAACTCCATTGTCCTCATTACTAAATTGGCATGAAAAAGGAGGAAAAAATGTACCAGTGTCATCTCTCCAAGTTTTCCTAAATTATGCCAAGTTTTTTTTTCCTACTTGTTACATCTCAGTCTTGTTTTATCTAGAATTAGGGTGTCTCTGGTAGAAGAACAGTACAGCATACATGAAACTGGAAAATTATTTTTAAGGTTGTTCTATTTTGTGTTTTGTAAATACTTTTTTAACTTAAAACATGTGAGCAGCTGGGATAAAAGAACCCTTTGATTTGTAACTGCTCGTTTTGTTTAAATGACAGGAATGGCAGGGATAAGAGAAGAACCCTTTGTTTAGCTTTATCTGTGCTGGAGAACGTCTCTTACAATTGCTCTGTAAACCATCGTTTTGTCTAGGTCTTTTTACACTGACTTCCTAAACTCCCCGAAGTTCTCCTAGTGACACAGGTACACAGACACCAAGATTTGGTGTCCTTTCAGCTAGGCTTGCAAACATGCTCACGATCGAACTTCTTCATTTCAACTCTAAAGAAACTTACTCCTACCTTTATAGAGGTCCTAGTGAAACTAGGGGAAATCCCGCTGGAAATTTCCAGTACTTCTGTGATTAAACATAAATAGCGGAGTTCAACATCAGTAAGAGAACACCAGTCCCTCACTTAATTTGCTACAAAGGAGCAAGTCACTTGTTCTTTTTCTACCCCAAAATCCATAAAAGTTGTGTTTTCTAAAAGCTTCCATCCCAGGAAGCAGGAAGATTAGAAGCAATCTTTTTTTTTTTCCATTTTAGAGGTAGTTTTATCCTCTGTTTACATTGTTTAAGTACTTTTAATAACAATGATCTTTATTAATTAACACCATTAGTTTGTTATCTGACTCCAAAAGCATCTTCTATGGAAGAAGCTTACCACTGTGAAGCATTGTGCTGTATGCTTGAGTCATTTATCATTATTTTTTTGCAGAAAAAACTATTGATACCAGAATACTTAAAGAAGCATCAGTCACTTCCCAAGTTATAAATAACATACATGATAATTACATCCCCTTTGAAAAAGACCATGACACTAATAATTACCTTGAAAAAAATCTTTGTTACTTTCATACAGTTTACATCATCAGTAAACCACCATCAACAATTATTTATGCATTTTCAGTAACAATTGTGCAGTTCTGCTCTAGTTTTGCCAAAATGAAGACTCGGTTCAGATGCATCTGTTTTCCAGTGCCATCTATGCTTGCTTTCTTTCACTTATTCAGTGAACCAGCTGTGTTGACTGATGTCTGAGAAATCAAGTTCACACCCAGAATAATTCCATTGTAGTCAATTTAGTTGCAGCGAGGATCAATTTGACCCATGGAGCTCAGTATATTCTAGAAGGTCATGTAGCTTGTCAGTCTCTCAGACAGGATTTAAATAGAGGATCCTCCTGAATCCCAATTCAGATGAGCCTCTTTTGACATCATCATCGTGTCTACACATTCAGAGTGACATTTTGTCAAATACCACTCGGAGCATTGCTCATCTATTGGCATACCAAAAAGTGACCTTCATGGCTTTAGTCACATGCCCTCATTCTTTACTTCCATTTATTTATAACTCTCTCCTCTATTCAGTGCCAGCTGTTAAAAACAAAGCGGATTTCCTTTCCCTCTCCCTCCGGGAGCTGTGGATGAAGAGGTTTCAGACTCATTTCAGGAGGGCAGTAGCAGCATACTGAGGTCAGCCTGGGAACCCAGCAGTTTCCATTAGTGCCAGAGCAGCAGCTTAGCAGCTGAAAGCAGCTTCATGTAGCACATAGCATGCCTGCGTGGGGTGCCGACAGTTACAATAATACTCCAATTATGAAAGATCCTCACTGAATGTAGTGGTTTGGACTATGGGATTTCTTGAAGCCCCTTCTAGCCCTGTATTTCTATGATGCTTGTATAATAAAGCTACAAAAACAGTGTGTGCAGGCAAAAAAAAGGATGGTCCATCATTCTGAATATTACAAGCAATCACAAGGAAGCTCTGACTTACCTCATCGTTATACACCTTCTTTCTTATTCGTGACTATTTCCCTATAGGAACTTTATATGATTTAAAAAGTCATTATTTCTTCTTGTTTTCCATTTCACAATATATTTTTCATTGTAATCTAAAAACTAACTTATTTGAAATTATGCAGAAGCTCTTGGTTACAATACCACTGGCATTATCTAATTTTAACTAGGTTTCTTACAAAACCATGCTCTGTGCCTTTCTGTCAAACTAATTGGCCAATTTCAATGATATTTGAAAGAAGGAAAGAAATTTCAAGGTCTTTCTGTGGATTAGGAAATCTTAGAGCATTCCCTGGTTACTTAGTAAAGGTGGACAACTCAGCTACCTCCCAGTTCACACTGTGAAGAAACCTGGGTATGCATCTGTTCTTTTCCCTGCAGCCTGGTTTCCAGAGAAAGTAAACATTAAAAATTTGTGTTTGATGGGATCTAAATGATGCTCCAAAGGCATCTGTTCTGGTTAGTCAAGAGCATGTAATAGTACACCCCTGAAGTAAGCCTGATACAGCCCAAAGTAATTAAGTTCCTATAATTTTCTTTAACACCAGTATCTGGATATAGGAAGGAGACTCAAATTAGTTGCCCAAGTACGGGAAAAGTAGGTAGAACACGGCAGCATGTATTATCTTAGCATGAGCCACTTGGCAGTGGACACATGCGCTTGCTGGCCAGTCTGCCTGCACATATGACTAACTGGATTAACCACAGCACACGCTGTCTCTTGCCTAAACATGTCATGGAAGGCATGGAGAGAAGTGGTCTTGAATTGTTGCACTGGGAGGGTGAAACTACAGAACAGTGAATAAAAATGGTCAGGACACCAAGCTTGCTTAGTTTCATTCTTCCTGAAAGAGCCTATTTATATGTGATTGCATGTTTCTATGTGGCATTGTCTTTCCATATGTGTTCTGAAAGTATAGGAGTAAACAGTGGCTCCAGTTCTTCTATGACCATCACTGGTTTTATTCTGCATTGTTGTCAGAGGTATTACACTGACTTTAAACTCAAAAATGAAACAGACAGTGAATTCAAAGAAGTTGTTCCAATCCTAGGATCTCCGAATGGGTATGTCACTGTTCAGCAGGAAATAAACATCTGTGAACCTCCAACATTGTCCGTCTGTAAGACGTCAAAGGTCTTATGTTCAAACATGAGAAGGAAGAGACAGTTTTAACACTCTGCAGCTTTATAGACAGCTCCTATAAAGCATGTAATATAAATAGTTGAACTGACCTGTCACACTCCCATGATCAGCTCATCACTGTATTGGTGCACCCCCAAAATCATCCTGAGAGGAACCTATTTGGGACACTGCTGGTGAAAATTCAGCCCTGTGCACCCTTTCAGCATCCTCTTCAGACAGTCTAGATACTCCTTCTGCAGATGTACGCAGCCTGGAACATCCCCAGCCAGCATATTTCCACCGTGAAGTACTTAAGAGTATATTCTTCTATACTCTCACACCATGCCTCCTTCCCTTTCTACACACTTGCATCTTGTCCCTCTCTGAGCACTTTGTAGTACTGCCAGTGCAGTAGCCCTCTCATTTTGCAGGCTGTTGTGGTTTAATCCCAGTTGGCAACTAAGCACCACACAGCCGCTTGCTCGCCCTCCCCCCCGCTGGTGGGATGGGGGAGAGAATCGGGAAAAAAAGTAAAACACATAGGCTGAGATAAAGACAGTTTAATAGGACAGCAGAGGAAGAGAAAATAACAACAACAACAACAACAACAATAATAGAATGTACAAAACAAGTGATGCACAATGCAATTGGTCACCACCCACTGAACAATGCCCAGCCATTCCCCCAGCAGCGATCGCTGCCCCCCAGCCAACTCCCCCCGGTTTATATACAGAGCATGACACCATATGGTACGGAATAGCCCTTTGGCCAGTTTGGGTCAGCTGTCCCGGCTGTGTCCCCTCCCAGCTTCTTGTGCACCTGGGATGCCAAAAAGTCCTTGACTGGTATAAGCACTGCTCAGCAACAACTAAAACATCAGTGTGTTATCAACATTATTCTCATACTAAATCCAAAACACAGCACTATACCAGCTACTAGGAAGAAAATTAACTCTGTCCCAGCCAAAACCAGGACACAGGCTGACTGTATGCCAAACAAGCAAGCTGTGTCTTGGCAGGATGAATTTCCTCCCACATTCCAGAGGACTCACAACGGGCACTCCCTGCCGAAGGGTTACATTCACAGCCATGAAGGCAGCCAGACCATCTTAAAGACCCGCTGAGACCCAGCATTGGGGTTGTCCGATGACACATATCTGCCTCACAGTAACCCGCTTGCTCTGTGGTGAATAAAAGCACAGAGCTAGGGCCAAATACTTCTTAGAGACACAATAAATGAAACCACAGAGATGTAAATGGCATGAGAATAAGGTTCATTACATATACAGACAGTGATCTGGTCATATCACAAATTAAACTAGAGGGTATAGTTAAAATCTTAGCAACCGCCAACATTCACATCCAAGCCATGGCACTATGTGTAAGAAATTCTCCCTTAAATAAAGGGTAGTCACAAACAATCCATTTTAGTGTATGTCTAAAATGATTGTTAGAGAGACACTTTTCAGTGATGCATTTAGACACAAAGAAACAGTTTGTCATCATCTTGCCTGCAATGAAAGCAGCACGATGTTCTACAATTTCTAATTCACAATTAAAAGTCAAGGCACTCATAACAACCTAACCATGTTAGGACCTACCCTACATATTATTATTTTTTCTCCTTTATACATCCAGACTTCTTCCTGTTTATTAAACCTGTTTCTGTATCCTGTGCCAAATTACAAATTCAATTGCAAAAGGGTAGGGATTTTTCTTTCTGCACATTGCCACTCACAAAGGAATCTGGATCTGATCAGGCCTTTTAGACACTGTAATTGAATTTCCTAAATAAATTTTAGTGATAGTCATTTTGCAAAATGTTATGCAATATTGCAATACATTATCAGGTACTGACTGTAACAGCATCACCTCATGGTAGTGCTTGTTCACAATGACACTGCCAAGCTTCACCAATTTTGGAAACAAATGTGATAATTTTAATTTCCCCTGACGTACATGCTTTAATCTCAAAATCAGGTGTTGTCTAAGGCTAGATGTGTTCCAGTAAACTGCAGCATGGGCCTGGACCTTGCCACACTTTAATAACCATTAAATCACTAGCAAAGTTGCTACCTGAGTTTTGGCTCATGCCAACTAGCGTTCTGCCAGAGGGTGCCCAAGCATGCTTCAGGGATTAGTGTGGGCCAGGGAAGACTTTCAACAGCAATTTTGATGCAGCCACCTGCTCTTCAGGGCTGAGAAGGTTTATCTGTATGAAAATACACACATTGTACAATTTGGTGTCAGGGCTGGAGAATACTCCTGGCCCATTACTGGTATAACACAGCCTAAATGTCTCTGTTATGGTTCCAGTTTATTGCCTCCCCCAGTTTTGTCCCCTAAGTAGAAGTTAAAGAGATACCAGCTAGGCATCAGAGAGTATTTCACATAATCTTTAGAAGCACATGTTGTTTAGTTTTAACTGTGGTTCATAAGTTCCTTCTCTGTAGTCCCAAAGATTGTCAAATTCTTTATCATGTAAGAGGTTTGGATTTGTAATGGTAAACATGACATTTACAGTAATTTCATTAAGTATTGTATATTGATTATATATCAATTTTGTAACTAAGGCAATTTAATGTTTTGATTAAACATCACTGTGAAGCATTTTGTACCTATATATATATAAACATATTAGCTGGTTGCGTAACCCTCTTTCACAGGGTAACTTAACATACAACATGATTTCAAACTCTGCTTGCCTCTGCCTGCAACAGTTGCTAAATAACTTTTCTCCCTTAATTTCTCTCCAAAACAGTGTGGATACCATAAGGGTGGTTTCCTCTCAACACTGTAATTAGAAGGGTAGGTTAGGCTTTTTGATTGTGTCCCGATATGGGCCAGTTTTGCCAGAAAGGCTTTTACTAGCCTAGTAGAATTTCTTTCGATGCAAAATTTCTACGCTAGTAAAAACTTCAGTACAGCTAACATTAGAGTGGTGAAAAACTTCTTTGCTAAGATAGCTTATTTCACTCAGAGATCCAGCACAAACTGTTACAGCAAGTGTGCTTTTTTGCTGTGATAAACGGCATCTGCACTATAAGAGTAAACATTGCCTAGTATGTAGCAAGACTAAGCCTAAAGGGATTTTGGACTGTGATTTGATATTCTAAGATGGAGTGAGAGATGGTACAACATTTTTTATTTTGTTATCTAGGAGGATTTTCAATCAAGTTAAAACAGCTCAGTTATAAAGCTATACAAATTTTAACTATCAGAATTTTTACTTTTTCCTACTATAGATTGTCTTCAGTTACTGCCCAAGACAGTGAGTGTCTTGCTCTGACACAGCTTATGTCAACCGACTAAATTAAACTTTGTGAAAAAGACATTAATTCTATAGAGATCTAAACAAAATACTGGTAAACTTTGGTTGCATAGAAGGTTAAACCCGTCATCAAGAGAAGTTTTATAATCAAGTTAGTTGAGCTGTCCTGACCATGATTAATGCATACACTATCTCCAAGGGAAAGACACCACCGTGGATACAATTAATGAAATACTAACTGTGTGATTCTAATTAAGATATAGGTTGTTGCATTAAGCAGATTAAGCTACGTTAAGGAACTTATCCTTCCAAATGGTTAATGAAATGGTATACCCCCAAAACTTCTTCAACAAAAAAGGGTTCTGTTTCAGCTGTTAAATTTCACTGTGAGAAAATAAAATGCACTGACCCCAAAATAACCCCGCTTTGCTATTCCTCCGTATCTGTGCCTCTCTGCAGTACAAAGAAGCTCTCAAATCTTTTTCATTTCCATATATAGTGGACAATACGTAGGGCCAGTCCAAGTAGTAAAAATGCTACTGAATCCATTGCAGGAATGCATGCCACTGAAGAAAATAAAATTATTAAAACTCCCTTTCTTAGGACTAGGTGCCAAGCAAAAAACTCTTACCTCATGCACAGATGGCTGGAACCTTCCCATCTGTTAGTAACTTCTGGCCTCCAACTTCTGCAGGATCCTAACGTCAGTCCTCTAAGCATATTAGCACGTCTGGAGTGTATTAAGAGTCAGAGAGATCTCTGTTCTGGGTTTACACAACTACGTGAGCACAGATGCACCACTGGGACTTTTCCTCAGTTTAAATGCGTTTGTGTGCATAAGACATTGAAAGATCAAAACCTACCAAGCAGCAGGACTAGACTGAGATCTTAGTTGCGGTCTCATGGGAATACTGAAACAGGAAACTAATTTAAAATTCTGGTTCTGTTGAAGAACACCTCTGAAGTTGAATTTTCTCATGTTGTGCACACTGGCGTGGCAGAGCAGGTAATAGGTGCTGATATAGACTTCTAGCAGTGTCAGAAATTACTTGAACAACCATAATTCTTCACCAGTTGTTATACCAGAAAAGAGATGTTTCCCTTTCAAATTGAAAACTGCACGCTTCACAGACACCAGTTGTCTTTACTTACAGCCTCCAAATGTTGACATCTATATTTGTAGTACAGACAAAATGCATTTACTAAAGCAGAGCCTCCTGAACTGTGGCTTTTGCAGCACTGGTGACATACAAACTACTTCCAAATGACATGTAGAGGCAGATCTGCCTAGCAGGAGATACTCAGCTGAAGTGGAAGATGAGCATCCCAAACCCGCTACTGCTGGTAATCAGTTACTACCAGCCTGGAGGCACTTACCTAATGGCTTGCACAAATTTATATACATAGGTACTAATTATTACTAACAGTTAATGGGCATTGATCAGAGCTATGGAGAGCAGCTTTATCATCTAACTCATTTAGTAGGTCTTAGATTCCATAAATTAACAGTAGAAATAACTTAAATCAATATAGATTTGTGTTTAATAACGTATGAGTAAAAGTCATTGCTACTACAAGGCCAGCTTAGCATTAGACATACTGATAGGAGATGAAATGATCAGGAAATGTCAGGTGAGAAGAGCCAAAGTAAGAAATAAATTGGGATTTTCCACTGGCAAAGGTGAGCAAATCTGCCTGACCATAAGCAACCAATACATACCTGTCTTCCTTGTACAGAACAAGATAACTTGGTAGCATTATCCTTCCTCTACCTCACAGAAACTAAGAGAATGATAGATTAATGATAAGAAGAGTAAGGCTTATGTTTCTAGCCTCCCAAGACCTCACCCTGAGAACTTGGCCTCTGAACAAAGGTAAGATTTCTTCACGAATAAACCAGACATCCATTCCCAAGCTCCAAGATAAAATGTACATAAATGTGTTATTGGAGCTCCAGATGGTCTTAGATTTCATATTGCTGCTGTATATGATTTTCATTTTTTCATATCACAGCTGCATAGCTTTGTCCTTTATCTTCCATTGTATTATGTGCTTAAAGAGGTAAGGAAAGATTAAAAAATACGTATGTATTTCTGAGAACCTAATTTCTCTGGATTGGGTGCCTCAAAATCCCTCACTTCCCAGGCTGGAGTCGCACCTGAACTACTCGGAGGCGTAAACCGGGGGTGAGGCGACGGTCGTAATCCAGCACGGGAAGACATTTGGGCACGATTTTCAACTTCCTAACGTAGGGGCAATGTCTGTGGGGATACAGGGGCCTGCCAGGTGGGCTGCTCGGCGGGAGGGCGGCCGGCGGCCTCACTCGGGCGCCGCACCTCCCGTGATTGCCGGTACCCTCGCTGATGGCGGCACCGCTTCAGGTTCCTGAGCAAGCCGGCTCTAGGAAACTTTTCACCGCAGCACCAGGTGGTCAGAGCCTGCTCGTACTGCCAAACGGGACTGCGGGCAGCGTTCACCAACCATCGGAGCCGGTCAGGAGCAGAAACAAGTGCTTCCCTTTCCCCGGGGGCCGACGAGCAGTCCGGCCTCCACCGGCAGCGGCGCGCTGGCAGCCCTGACGCTGCCCCGCCATGGCACCGGACCCGCGGACGTCCGGCCGCCACGGCGCCCTCGGCGCCGGCCCCCCCCCCCCCCCGCCGCCATCTTGCTAACGCGCCGCCAGGCGGCCCGCCGCGCCATGGTGAGGAGCAGGGCGCTGTGGAGCTGCTGCCTGCAGCTCGCCGCGCTGCCCTCAGCGGCGGGCTGGTCAGGTGGGAAACCGCAGCCGTTCAACGGCTCCTGCTGGAGAGCCGCGGAGCCGCCGCGGAGGGGGTGGAGCGGCACCATGGAGGAGGAGGAGGAGGAGGACGAGACTCCTCAGGGGCAGCAGCAGTCCGGGAGGTGAGCGGCTGTCCGGCGGCAGGCAGCGCTCCGGGGGCGGGGGTCGCTGCCCCCGCGCCTTCCTGTGGGCAGGGAGGGACCGAGGCGAGTGGCGGCTCCCGCCCCGTGCCCGTCCGGAGGAGAGGCACCTGCCCGACTTGCCGCCTTCAAAGCCCGGCTGGTGGCCGGGGGAAGGGGAGCCGGAGCAGCGCGGCGCTGCGCACCTGCTCCGAGCGCGGCGGCGGGGCTTGCTAGGCATACGGTACTGGGGTCCCGCCGGGTGAGAGTGGCGGGGGTAACCGGGCTGAGCCGCTGCGGGAGGCGGTGGGGAGCGGGGCCGGGGCGGGGGCGGGGAGCCCCGCCGGCAGCAGTGGGGCAGAGCGAATGCGGGCGTCCGCTCGGAAAAGTTAGGCGGTGGGCGAGGGGCGTGGGGCCGCCGAGCCCTGGCTCCTGGCCGGAGAGGAGTTGTATAACCCGGCTCTCTCCTGGGCTGTCTTGGCCGCCGAGGTAGGTGTAGGCTGGCTGCGGCGTCGGTGCTGGCGCAGCGCGGGACAGACAGGGACTGTCCCTGCCCGGGGAGCCGGCGGGGCGCCCGCGGAAGATGCCGCTGAGGTTAGTGACAAATCGCGACTAGTACCGGCTCCAGAAACAGTTGGGACGGGGAGATCCTTTCACACCGGCGAAAGAAATCCTGGAAGAAAAAGTCCTACTCTCCCTCGGCGGCAGTGCTTTCGTTTCCCGTAAATTGACAGTAAAATATGCTGCAGTAGCGCTCGGAAAGAAACAAGTTATATAATCGCCTGTGAAAAATGCGCTTCGCGGTATTGACGATTTAGTGAATGTTTTCTTTTGGAGAGGAGACACGACAGATGTTTATCGCGAGCATTTTTCTTGCGTGGTATAATGTACATGTGAAGTGGAAGATATTAACAAAGCCATTGAATGTAATTAGTTCAGTCAATCTCAGTTATCGGCAATCATCTCTAGTAAGGATTTAGGGAAAGTATTTGTTGAATGTCGTGACGGCATGCAGTTAAGTTCATATTAAACTTCTGCAGAAATGGTTTTTCTAGTGATGATTATGATTTCTTACTCTGCTAAATGGCGATTATGAAGCAAATTTCGGTTTTAAAGGGAAGTACTGTTTGTACTTAGGTATTTTTTCTTTTTCAAACTACACCGACTGAAGTGGCACCAAAAACTAAAGGTAGTGACAGGAAAATCACTTCTGTTTTCTGGCAAAAGACCTTTGACAAGAGTCATGTATTTTTTAATTCATAGTAGCAGCTTTATCTGTTAATAAAGTAGGAAGCCTGATTCATTTTATAGGTAAGACTTTTAGGAAGACAAGAAGAAATAAGATTTTTGTCTTATTAATGCAATAATTATTGCAACAGTTGCTTTAGAAATGCCCCAAATGATCTGAAATTGAAATGCCTGTTATAAAAGATAATGCGAATTTTGAATACCTGGAGATTGGAAAGCCCTGTCTGATTCACTCATTGTCATGGAGAAGACATGTTCAGGAGAGGAGGAAGTAAGGGATGACAGTGAAACTGTTCAGCTATAAGTAACACTTAATTTGGCTTCAGTTTGGCCCAAATCAAGAGATCTGCAGCCTTTTAAAAAAGGCTTTTAAAAAGGAAGAAATCCATTATTACTATTATTATTATTATTATTTTCTTCAGTTGTATTAACTAAGTAGATTTGAAGAATTACCTCAGCAAGAAGTCTGCTATTTCATCAGCCTTTATAAGCTCAAGATTGAACCAAAACTGCTAATTCTCCATTCAGAAATAGCTTTTAAGTTCTTTTCTGCAAATGGGAAGGCAATTGTTTTGTCTGTGATGAGAAAAATGGAAATGCTGCCATATTAATTAATGCCTTTATATGCAATACCTTCTGTGAAGTTATTTTTTTCCTTTGGTCACATCTATAAATCCCTTCCTGAGGTCACTTTTTTTTTTTTTTTAGTCAATTGCTGCAAGTGTGTAGCTTGCAGTATGCTGGCTAGCACTGTAATCAGGGTTCTACTTCTAATATGTGCAAAGCCAGGACCATGGTAAATCACTTGGTCATCTTGTGTCTAAATGCAGCTTTGAGTAAAAAGGATTTTTCTGTAAACCAGGTGTTGCCTAAAACTTGGTTTGAATATTCTTAGAAAAATCTAGGAAAGAAGTTACATGTTATTTAATGTTTGCATGTAATATCTTAGCATTTAGCAGCTGTATAAAGAAGGGAGGATTTGGGTTTAGACAGCATACAACTGCACCTAAGCAGATGAAGCTTACAAAGCTGTTCAGCAAGGAGAATTGGGCATTACCACGTGACGCTATGAAAACATTTTGCTGCTGCTGTGAAAAACAAGGTTTGATAAGATGTTGTGTGAGTGAAAAGTCAAGTGGTAAGGAATGTATATCAAGATGTGTATCAAGAGATTTTTCTTGTGTAAGACCTGTTACCATGGTTGGAGCTGGTAGTGCTACTGTCTGCTGAGTAAGGCTTATGGTAAGATTTCAGTTTTTATTGCTTATAATATTTGGAAATAGTTTCAGTTGTTTAGGTGGAAATCTCCCATGCTGTGGGCTGGCTTTTGAGAAAGGGTTTCAGTGAGGTTCAGCTGTTTCTGATAATGAGATTGTGGCAATAACAAGTTGTTTATGTGTGTCTATTTAGGTGTGTTTAAATGAAACACTTTGTCTCCTTAGAACACCTACATGTTTAGTATGGTGCCTCAAAAATTACTGGATGGCTCACATTTGTGTTGGAAATGTGCCTTGACTTGTCCATAAGAAAAAAAACAACAAACCAAACAACTTTAATATTAACTCTTTTGTTGTTGACTAACAAACAAAGCACTTTGCATTTCATTTAGAGTACATGAAGAGACATCATAATCTAGAGTTGTGGGGATAGAGTAGAAGGCTGGTTATATATAGGAAAAAGGGTTGTCATGAAAAATGTTAATGTGTTGTGACGTTTCCAGTTTCCTTGGATATTTGTGTTTTGCTGTGTCTGGTGTTCTACCATTTGTAATTTCTTTTAATGGCTGTGTTTCAGTTAAAGAACCATAAGGGTGCTGTATCACATATGCTTTCTGGCTTTCCAGTATGAAGTTTTGGAGACTCAAAACTTTTATATTTGGAAAGGCTGATGACCTTCTAGCGTAACTCATGTGAAAGATGGTCTTTGAACAGTTGCATTCAAGAAAAACATATTTTTCAACAAAGAAAAGTCTCTGTTTTCCTTATCTTAACTGATCTGGAAATGATTTGTTTGGATTTCAATACATTTGGGGTCAAATGTTATAAATGGTTCTGTAAAATCCATATATCTATGGGATGTGTGTACATACATACACAGAGAGAGGGAGAGAGAGAATGTTGTTGGGACAAGCAAAAGTTGAGCTTATGTTGAAATCTAAGTAGATTTAGAAAGAATTTAGGGAAATATTTTTATATTGCAGAGAAGTAACATTGGGTCCTATGTGCTTGGACTTTGAACTGAAGAGAAGGAATCAAATAGACAAGCATTTAAATATGTATATAAACAAAATTTTATGACTGTGTATTAACCTAAAAATAAAAACTAGTTTAGTGCTTGGGCGTTGCTGCACTTCCTGGATGACTGAGGTTTTATAGGGTTTTAAAGGATTATTCTCAGTGTGAGTACAGAGAAAGTTTGCATAGAGTTTGTTCCTTTCTGGCATGGAGAGAAAAGGAAAAAGAAAATTAAAAGGCTTAGTAAATGGGGTGGAGATAGCAATTGCGCAGCTGCAGACATAAAAGTGCCAGAGTTGATTGTAAATGAACTGCTTCAGATCCTGCTTTGCCACATGGATCCTATGGATCAAGATTTTAACATGATTTCCATCCATTTTATGAAAACAGTTCTTACCTTGTCTCTATGGCCATGTGCTACAAAGGAAATCGGATTTGTACCGTCGTATGTTCAAGTGGAGCCTTAGTTTCATTATGTGTAGTAGTATTTATTTTTAGTCATATCTAATTGTCGTAAGATGTTAGACGGGAAGCCTTTACCCTCAGGACAGAGTGAGAGCTTGTAATATTTTAAAACTTCATTTTAGTTAAGAGAAACCTGTGCTAACAGCTTCAACATTACATAATAACTTAAAATACTAAACCCAAGATTCTTAGGCTGTTGATGCATGGGAGTGGCTAAACTGTGTTTGTAAATGCTAACCTGTAAAGTTTGGTTGGTTTTTTTCTAACAGTAAGCCCCATCCTGGAAAGGTTTGGCTCTGTTATTACCTGTTGTCGCATCAGTAGACCAACTGAAACTAGTGAACTACTCGTTTGCATAAATACTTACAGGAGTGGAGCTGGTGCCAGAACACTAAAGTTGGGGTCCAGATCCTGTAGCTGGGTTGGTACAAGTTTTGTCTTTGCTCTTTTGGAAAAGCTTTATTGAAATTCTGTACAAGCGTGAGGGGCCATCCATGGAGATTACCATTGCTGTTGGAATCCACTGTTTATCTGCCCAGCTGTGTGCATGTGCTATCTTCTCTTATTTTTCTGTTGTTTTTAAAAACTGTCTGCATTTGATTTGTGATCCAGTTACTGTCTTGCATACCATATCACAGCTGTACTGCATAAACCTTGCTTCTGTATGTTGTCAGCCCAAGTCCTTGTCATGGTTTAACTCCAGTCAGCAACTAAGCACCACACAGCTGCTCGCTCAATCCCCCCCAGTGGGATGGGGGGGAGAATCAGAAGGGTAAAAGTGAGAAAACAACAATTTAAAGGTATATCCATTACAATCTCCAGCCCCGGTCCCTTTGGGCCAGGTTATAGAGTTTAACATTGCAATGAACTCCTCCCCTTGCTCCTAGCCTGGGTAGTCACAAGGGGTTCCTGCTGTAGTAATTCCCATAACGTGGAACTCAAATCATGGGTTACAACAATTTAAAGGTATTTACATTACAGTCTCCATCCTGGTCCCTTTGGACCAGACCATCGGGTTTAACATTGCAATGAACTCCTCCCCTTGTCCCTGCTTGGGCTTGGACTTATCCACAGACTGCAGTCCCTTAGGGGTGTACCTGCTCCAAGTGGAGCTTTATCTATGAGCCACAGTCTCTTCAGGGGTATACCTACTGCACCATAGACTTATCCACAGCCACGGTTGCTTTGAAGTGCGCCTGTTCCAGCGTGGCCTTCTCCATGGGCCACAATGCCTTCAGAGATATACCTGCTCCAACATGGCCTTACCTGTGGCTGCAATCCCTCCAAGGGTGTACCTGCTCTGTCGTGGGCTTATCCATGGCCACATGCTTTGAGGTGCTCTGGCATGACCTCATGCACAGCCACAGATGCTTTGAGGTGTACCTTCTCCAGCATGGACTCATACCTCTGAAGGGACTGTGGCCCAAGGATACCTGCTGTGGCACAGATATAACCATGGCCGCAGACGCTTTGAGATGTACCTGCTCTGGTGTGGACTTATCCATGGCCACAGATGCTTCGGGGTGTCCTGCTCCTGCGTGGACTCATCCACAGGTCACAGTCCTTTTGACTCGAGTTCACACTGGAGTTCCAGCCTGTCCAGTACAGCAGCACAGAAACAGCAGCAATGCCCTGGCCATCTGCCAGCCAGGCGCATCGCCATTGCTGTTATCAGGATGTTCCCAGGCACAGTAGAGTAAGGTGATCAGCAGCACAGCAGTACAGCAAGCAGCGAAAGCAAAAAGGAGCCACTAACGAGCACTAGACTCTAATACACAGTAAGGCAAGCAAGCCCCATGGCAAGCACAGGAGCCTGCCAATTAATAGCTAAACAGCAATAACAGCTATAAATTCAATCTAGCATATTCCAATCAATCCTGTTGTTATATTGAACCCTTCAAGCCCCACATTGGAGAATGTGCTGGTTTTGGCTGGGATAGAGTAAATTTTCTTCATAGTAGCTAGTATGGGGCTATGCTTTGGATTTGTGCTGGAAACAGTGTTGATGTTTTCATTATTGCTGAGCAGTGCTTACACAGAGTCAAGGCCTTTTCTGCTCCTCACCCCACCCCACCAGCAAGTAGGCTGGGAGAAGTTGGGAGGGGACACAGCTGGGACAGCTGACCCCAGCTGGCCAAAGGGCTGTTCCATACCATATGATGTCATGCTCAGCATATAAAGCCGGGGGAAGGAGGAAGGGGGGGGGGACGTTCAGTGTGATGGCGTTTGTCTTCCCAAGTAACCATTATGCGTGATGGAGCCCTGCTTTCCTGGAGATGGCTGAACACCTGCCTGCCCATGGGAAGGCGTGAATGAATTCCTTACTCTGCTTTGCTTGTGCTTGCAGCTTTTGCTCTACCTATTAAACTGTCTTTATCTTAACCCACGAATTTTCTCACTTTTGCCCTTCTGATCTCTTCCCCCATCCCACTGGAGGGGGAGTGAGCAAGCGGCTGCGTGGGGCTTAGTTGCCAGCTGGGGTTAAACTATGACAGTCCTGCAGAGCAGGTAAGAAAACTTTCATTCCAGCTGTTGTGTTTTCAACATTCTTCCCTATACATTAAGTAGTCATATGAAATTAGTTGTTTAGGGAGGGGAGAGGAAAGCACTTTCCGTTCTGGTGTAGGGAAAATTGACTCCTGCTTTCCTTTGGTGACTGCTTCAGCCATAGCACAGAATTACACTGCTCTTGTGCTTAATCTTAATGATAGTCTAGGCTGCTCTTTTAAATGTGATGGCCGCATGCCAACTTTTGGATACTTTTATTCACGACTGCAGTAAAAGATGAGGGTAGAGAGGGAAATAAGTTATTTTAATAGGCCTGTATAGCTAAAGAAATTGGCTACTGGGTCTGTCATCTCTGTTACTATGCGTGGCCCCTATGGACAACTACTGTCATATCAGGGATCATAACCTAAACAGAATATGCATGTAACAGAAAATTTCTATAATATTACATACAGTTCATAAACATGTTTGGGGACTACAAAGTGCTCATATTGGACAGGGACAGTCAGCTGGGGAACGTGGAAACAAAGGGAAAATACTTGTGTATTGTCCCAGGTCCAGGAAGAGGCATCTTTATGCAGTCGATACAATGCCCATAGCTGATCAGATTTAACTCAGGGTTGAGAAATAGCTGGCTCCAGGTACTATGATGGACCTGACTATAAAGCCTATTTGCATTTGTATCCAGAGGCATATAAAGGTGTAGCTGATAGGCACTCGTAATGACTATGAATAAGTTCTGTTAGTTTAGTTCCTCTAATGAATGCCAGGGGAGTAGAGGTCAGAATGTGTAGTAGCGGGAGTGGGCTGCCTTTTGGGTTGTAGGTAGCTATTGAATTTGCTTGGTTATAAAATGAAACATCACTCTTGGAGGAGGCAGCCAGAGAGTTTAAGCAGCATCAGTACTAAATGTGAAACCTTGGATGGGGAATAGACTGAAAATTAAGTATTTTAGGGGAAGGGGAAATCGCTGAACCTGACTTGGTGGTGTATGTGACTGACCTACACTGAGAGAATTCTAAATGGAGGGTATTTAATAAGTTACTTTTTCTCTAGCAGCACTGGCATAAGCAGTTTTTGTTTACAACAGTATATTCTTGTTCTCACCCTTTCCTGTCCTAGCCAGTTTGTTGGTATAAACAGTTGCATGGTTACACAGTGATGCAGGTGAAAAATAAGTACTTCTCTAGGGGATGGGAAGGTAAGAAGTGACTATCAGCTAGATCAGTTTCTTGAACTAATTCACCATGTGGACACAAATGTTTGTTTTGGCAAGCCTGGGGGAGTAATGAAGGCAGAAATGGGTTGGCTCATGGTGATGGCTGCTTAAGTAATACAGGTGTTGTAAGAATATGCCTAACAACAGACAACCTTGGGTAGATGCTTCACATTTGTTTTCTTTGTAACTAATTTTTTTTCTCTGTAATGTCTAAATAAACCTTTGCTTTGTTTTACTGTTGATCCTCAAAACGAGATAAGAATGGCAAAGGATTCATCCTAATTCTATGAGGTTGTTTATGGAGAAAGCTATTTCTGTTTCTGTTATCAACTCAGTTATTCATCTTTCCTTAACAGTACACAAGACCACTGTAGAGTCAGGATACTTACAGATCTGTTGAGAACAGACAAGAACTGGGCTGGCAGTCTATGGCTGTGCTATGAAATGGGTGCATCCAAGAATGGAAGAAGGCTGTGCTAGCATGGATTTTTTGCTTTGTGGATGTTTGGAAAATATGGAAATAGGACATCACACAGAATCCCAAGCTGGCTGTTAAAAATATCAAGTAATTTGAATTAAAATTTCTGCACTGCTTGTTCTTGCTTGCAACTTTTAATGGGAAATCTCAGATAATAAAAGATCATAGATAATAATATAGATCAGCTAGTCGCAAGCTTGAGAGGTCTTCTTTGTGTGAAATCCTAAGACCAAGAGTGTCTGGAATAATTGCTGTTGCAACTGCTGTTGCAGTCATAAAAAAATATGTATAGTGAAAGAAAACTTCTGAGTTGCATGGCAGTATATGGTTTGCAGAAAGCTCAGGTTCTTGCTTTGATAAAGCTACAGTGGTATGATGAACAGCCTGAAGTACTGCACAATAAAAGTTTAAATGCATTCAGAATTTTCCAGTCTCAAACCGTTCATTAATTAAAGCAGACAATTTCAGACCTGAAGGAAAAATAAAAGCGCAGCCAAAGCTTATCTGGCAGTTGTTTGATAGTTGAGTGAGGAGGCTGTTTTCAAAAAAGTACTTGGATGCTCCCTAGTGTTTGCAAATACCTTACCTTTTAGCTGAAATCTTTTTTTTTTTTTTTTGTTTCAAGCCAAAAAGCGTGCATTTTGCTGTCTGAAAAATACGTACGTTGAAAGAAAACTTCTGAGTTGTGTAGCAGTACGTCTTGCAGAAAGCTCAGATTCTTGCTTTGATAAGCCTACAGTGGCATGATGAAGCACAAACCAAACGAGTTTGCTAGGAATTGTGTGCTGTCCTTTTTAGGTGATGTGTAGCGCAGCCCAGTTCTGGATGTAGTCCATACAGAGAGACAGCAATTAGAAATGAACCAAACTCATTGCTTCAAAAATAGAGACAATTAAGGATATTTGGAAAGCTATGGAATATTTGCGAGGTAGGTGTGAAGTTTTGTGGATGTTGTTGGGTTCCAGTAAACTATAGCTTCGTTGTAACTCTTTCTTAAACTTTCTGGCTTATGAATTTGTTAAATAAGGACCACATTTCTGTATAGAAAAGAAGGATAAATCTGTTCTGGCAGACTTCAGTTAGTAACATGGCTTTATGCTTAGTAGGGGGAACTACGTCCATTTCAGTTATGGAGTAGTGGATTTTGGAGGAGACTGCGTGGAAAAGATGAAGACTCACACAACAGATTTTATGTCGATGCATTTCTTCTTCAAATGAAGTTAAAATAATTTGGCTTGAAGCTCTGCTGTGTTTAAAAGACCATTTAAAAAGAGAAATTTTAATGTCAGAGTGCTTCTTGTAATGTTAATGTATCCTGTTTCCAGCCTTCTTTTGGAACAGAAAGAGAAAGTATTAAAATGTTTAGTTAAACTTTTGTTTTCCTAAATAAACAGAAGACTCAAAGCCAAAATGTTTCCAAGTTTTCAGTTATATAAGCAATACTAAAATAAACAATTGACCCCAAACCTGTTGTCCTAAGGGCTATATCCTGTTTACAGGTGTAAGCCTGTTTACCATGACATAAGACATGGGTTTTCCATGCCATGTCCTGCCTGATCTATAACTTCTCTCTTGCTTTGTGGATTACTAGGAGCCCCTTAGTATTCGGTGCTGGAAAACCAGTTATGTTGCTCTGCGTTTTGATTCATGTTAGGCTTCATCCTATTCATCAGACAGTGTTGTTCTTCCCCTCTGTCTAGGGTACCTTCTGGCCTCATGGATTTGGCATGACTAATGGTCTCCTTTAGTAGTTTGTATATCTTGCTCCGTTTCCTTTTCTGAATTCAGTTGAAACAGTAAAGCACTGCTGAGCATGGAGAGGGTGGTTGCACTGTGTCTTGCCTGAGCCTCTCTTACAGATGGTTGCAATCCGCTTGCCCTTGTTTGGGGGTAAATCACCTCATCCTGAAGGATGGGTTCCATTTGTTAAGAAAGCAGTTTAATGATTTTAAGTAGAATAATAGTTTTCTTCTTTGTTTAGTGTGGAAAATAGAAGATTTCTCGTGGAACCTTACAATAACAAATATTCACCAGGGACATGACCCCTTCCCCCTGCCCCTCCAAAGTGAACACAACTCTAGTCCAGTTTGATTTTAGTGTCTCTATCGCTCATAATTTGGCTGACAATCCAGTGCTTAAATTTATTTATCGAGTGTCAAACTATTATTTTTCTTGGGGAAGAATTCAGGAAAGCTGGATGAAAAATCAGCTCATTTCTGATTGGGTATTTTCTAATATTTAAAATATACCTGCCAAATCTCCTTGTCTCTAGAGGCTTTCTTTTGCAGAAGGGTAAGAATCAGCTTGGACTACTAACTGGTTGAGTTTTATTTTAAGCTAATCATTGCTGGCTTTCAAGAAATGATCATCTACCATTTTTTAGTAAGAAAATTAGATTTCTTTTACTGTATTCCATGAATATTCTAGGATATATTTTACCAGTTTAAATGAAACAGAAAGGAACTGGAAAGATTGATACTTCAAAGGAATCTACAGTTCATCGGAATACTTCGTAAGTTATTTGTTTGTAAACGTGTTCCTTTCTTATGTATGTAAAAGGGTTTAAAGTATTCTGTGAGCACTGAGGTCTTTTATCCCTTCAGTTGCTTATGGAATACAAATGAAAGTAATGTATGTGCATCATGTGGAAAATATGTTGGCAGACAGACACCTGCAGTGCTTTAAATGCTTTGGCATTGTCTTTGTTTAATCAGCATAGTTGATCCCTGCTTCCCCTAGAGGTTTATACTTTCAGAACAAGATCAAAGGTTTATATGAAAATTTAAGCAAAAGTAGAATTCACCTATTTTAGAGATGAATGAATAGATAAACAGAAGTTTAAAAATAAAACCTTAGGCACTCTGGTCTCTAATATAAAATGTCTTGTAGGAACAATAATTACAGTAGTTATATATATTTAAAAATCAAGACATCTGAGATGTTAACAGAAGAATTTCCTTGAATTAAGTATCTATCTGGTTAAACTCTAGTGATTTGTTTTCATGATGCTTTCTAGAGGAGTAGATATTTTATGCTGTGTCTGCGTGCTTTGCTAAATTAATAAGCTGACTTGGCATTGAAAATGCTCTTTGAGGAATGCCAAAAAAAAAAACCAACCCAACCCTCTTAGACTAAAGTAACAGTTAAAATATCCATTACAATTTTTGGGGTATTCTGTCTGCCTTTTCATGGCACTGATTCTTTTTGTTACCATTTATATCTGCTTAAAATGGTACAGAGCAAGTTGGGTGGCTGTTCCATTGAAGGCTGATTCCAGTAAATGTTTAGTGGAATAGAGAAAAAAGCCTAGGAGTATCAACAGTTAAATTAAAATTATGATGCAGATGTGGTATATTATTGCTAAATAGAAAATACATAAATGGAGTGGTTTCAGTAAAACTACAGGGAAACTAGAGTACAAAGCAATTATATTAAAACAAGATTATGACCAAGGGTGGTATTTATAAAAAAATTATATCAGCAATGTTTTCTGAACGTTGTTCATGCTTCTTTATCAGAAGTGAATTTTGATGTGTTAATATTTTATCTCTACTGTATAGAAAAATAATGGTTACTTTGTTAAGAAAATTTCACAATATTTATCAATTGTCATATCTTTGTAACTGACATGGCACTTTCTGTTTAGTAATCAGTTGCTGCTGAGATAGCATGGACGTGTTCTGCATTTGAAATTAGAGCATCACCAGTAAATGCATTTGGGTTCAATTTGATAACACTTACATGTGTGTAAAATCTTAGCTGTAATGTTGCAGTGACAATATATTTTTTTCCTGTAATTTTGAACTTATGAGGGACACAGTGAGTTATGTATACCCAGCTACTTAGAAAATATCTAATTTAGGAAGTAATTCCTAAGAAAACTGTGGGCTTTAATTCTGTTCTCTGAAAATGTTGTTTGAGTGGACTGGCTTTGGTATGTCAGCCCAGTACAAGTATACAGCTAAAGTTTGAGTATCTGAGTTAATGAAATAGTAGATAGTCTAAAACATGTGGTGGAGAGTTTTCCACAGGACAAACTTCACAATTGGTTATTAAAAATTATTCCTGCACCTAAGCGGTATATCATGCTGTCTGTTCATTACTGGTCATCTTATAGCTTTTATCAGGTAGAGCTTGTAAGTACCAGAAAGTTGTGCACTCTTTAAAATAGCAACCTATTTTTTAAAAAAAAACATCAGAACAGTATATTTACTTTCAACTGAAATGTTGAAAGTAAATACAGAAACCGAAGCATTTAGCTTCAACTGAATTGCTTCAGCAACTTAAAATAGGCGTATTTGGTTTTTTTCTACCTTGGATATAATGAGATCAATAGGACTCCATATTGCTAAACTCTGCAACGCATAAGTGCAGTTTGGATAAGAGGCTCTAACTCCCGAGTTCGCAGTTTTCTAAGAAATGTGCCAGAATTGTGACTTTATAGAAATAAGCTTGTTTCATTTGTTTTCTCACTTCTTTATATTTCACAATGCAATTAAGAACAGACATTGCAGCCATGATTCATTTGTGATATTCCAATTTTCTGTGGCCTTTCACTAGTCAGTTCAGTTCAATTTGTATCAAAATTGTATTTGAAACAGTTACTTTCACTGTTATTACAATAAGCTTTTCCTTCATTTTGGGCAAAATAGGAAATAGGACCAAATGTCTTGTGCTCTGACCTCTCTGCATGTATGTGCATCTTGTTGGCAGAAGTAATGTGTTATTAATGCTACATGAGGCTGCTGCTCTTACTACAAAACAAAGTTACTATATAGGCAAATCCTAAGGTACTGTATAGTTCCAGTGTCTCTTGGAAAGGTTTGCAGGATCGTGTTACATCAGGCACTAAATGTCATTAGTTTCAGGAGGAATTTACTATTCTTCCAAAATGTAAATTAAGGAACCCTTCCCCCTCACTCTTGCAGTTGGTAGATGATAGTGTTAGTATCTGAAGCTGTGCATACCAGGGAGTAAAATTCTGCCTGAACTACAAAGAGATCTCGTCTACTTGCCACAGCATGTTTTTGAAGTCTTTTGTGTAATAGCAACTGTTTTAAAAGCATATTTTGTTGAGGAAAAAATACAGTAGATCATAAAATGAGAAGGGCAGGCTTGTTTCTAATGTGTGTGAGAGAACATTCAATCTTATGAATGTTGATGTTAGTCCAAGAAAAGATGGATTAATTTAAAATTTATTTTAGTTCTCCTCAAAAAGATATGGATAAGAAAATGGGTGAAGAGCAGCCTTTGACTGTGTGTAACCAGTACCCTAAAGAAGCGGTGAGGAAACGTCAGAATTCGGGTCGAGGTTCCAGAGGCAGTGATTCTTCCAGGACCTCCAGGAAAAGCTTCAGGCTGGACTACAGATTAGAAGAGGATGTAACTAAATCAAAGCGAGGCAAAGATGGGAAATTTGTCAACCCGTGGCCAACATGGAAATCACCAACCTTGCCAAATATTTTGAAATGGTCCCTCATGGAAAAAAATAACAGCAATGTGCCATGCTCAAAGCAGGTAAATACTTGTGTGTTTTCTGTTCTTGATTTAGACTGCTTTTACCTCTGCTCTAATCAGTAAAATAGTAAGTATTAGTTAGAAACCATCCTAGGTGTCTTTTGGAGACTTTTCAAAGTGTGTTTTTCTAATTTTTATTATCACTTTATTCCTTTCAAAAGGTGGGTTACTACTTTCTGCCTCTTTAATTTTTTTTCTCCTTTCTGTTAGTTCCACACCCTTTGACTTATCCAGCTTGGTTTATATTTACAAAAACAAAAAAATGGCCCCCTAGCTCACTCATAAACTACAGTTACACTTTTTTGTTTTTAATAGGAAAGTTGCCTTATGAAGCATACCACTAACATTATTCATATTGGATGAAACAGCTGTGGCATATCTCACTTTGAAAATTTTGCCTTTTTTTTTTTTCCCCAAACTGCTGTTTACTACATACATTACATCTTTTTCATAAAAATGTAATAAATAGTTGCTGTCATTTACTTATGGAAGTGTTTGCAAATCTTATGTTTTTCTGCTTCAGTATACCAGGAGAAAAAAAATTGCATGTGTTAAAACTAACCTGAGCAAGTATTTGTACTGAAATACTAAAGGTACAGTGCCAGTTTACTGGGAAACACCATAATTTGTTCTTGGTGTATTGCTTCTGTCAGATACTGTACATAAAGAAGGAGGCGGGGGAGGCAACCTCTGAGAGAAGCTTCTTTTCAGTGAATAGTAATTGATACTGGAAAGCCATGGGTTGTCTTTGTGGCCACAACAAGTGTTACGATGGTTACAGTTTTGACAGTTAGGATTACTTCTCAGTGTATTTTCTAATGTGTTGCCTGCATTTCAGAAAAGCTGTGCTGAAGGGTGCTCAACCAGCAAAAGCATTTTTGAACAAATAGGTGTTAATAATGCTTTTAAGCATCCAAGAAGGGAAGCATAAGCTATAAATCTCACAGTCAGTATTTAGCAAAGAGCTTACATGTTTCATTTTTATCCTATGTGAATTAACTGTGAAGGAAGGAATTTGATCAGCTTTACAGATGGGAAGGTCGTATTACTTATTAACACATGATGGGCAGAGGTTTGGGAATTTTTTTTTAAGGATAAGTGGCATGGAATGTGTTTAAGGGAGAAAATCTTGGCTGTAATTGTTCTATAATAATAACAATTTGACTTCAGAAAGAAGCACAACAAACCTACTTTGGTCTTGGGATCCCTTCCAGCAATTTACTGTTTTAAATCTGGTGTCTTGCTTCTAGACACTGTCTGCACCTTGTAGTAGTAACAACAGTGGTCATGTCTCACTTAGTGTGTACAGCTTTCTAGGCAGTGTGCTGTGTTATGATACTTTGGCCACATTTTTGTGTAAAATTGCGCCTTGGCTGCTTTCAATTGCCTTTGACTGTTGCCGTATTCTGTACGTGTACAGTAGGCTTTGTATTTTGCCAGAAACCTGGTTAGTGACTGAAGTACCTAGAAGGCAGTGCTAAGGTGTACTACAGAGTGCAGAATATTCAGCTCTGATGGCAGCGGAGAACTGCAGCACTCCCCTTTAATTTACAGATTATCCCTGCAATAAAGGATGATTACAAAGAAATCTACACTGTACCAGTTGTAAAGCGCTCTCTCTGACCCAGTTGGGATTAATTTTGGACTGATTTTATTGCTTTGCATCTGAAATTTTTTAATTAAGTGCCTGCAATTATTCAGCAGCTCAGTGAAGTAAATCAGAAATAGAAAAACCTAGATAGGGATCTACAAAATGCACTTCTTGGGTCCTCAGCCATTTCGATGCTTGTTCCAGCTATGTTTGCTCCACACCTAAATCAACCTGTAAAGCACTTCTGAGCTTGTTTAAAATTCAAACTAAGGGCTCCATACTTTATTTAGCACTGCTAGATAGCATATCCTTCGAGCAGAGCAGACTCCTACTTCAATTTCCACACTGAGTGTGCCTAGTGATACCCTGCTATGCTGGGCAGGTTCAGTTTATCTGTACCAAGTGCTTTGCCTATGTAAAAAAGGTATATTATCCAGGATATGTACTTCACTGTGTAAAATCTATATGTATTATAATCATGCCTTCACAACAAGCCTCTATCATTATCCGGAATGCATAGACCTTTTGTACTTTCATTACAGGCTTTATTAATAACTTTTTTCAGTGCTGTTGAAGTATCTTTAATTATTAGTTGTTGGATCAACAGTTTAGATTGTTCTCACTTCTGTAAAATCCAGTGGTATTCCAGTATGCACTAAGCGCCAAAAATCCTAAGCTAATTAGCTAGTCTTACCAAAGCCTGTCATGTGTTTCTTCTTGCTTTGCATTAGGAAGGAAAGAAGAACATGGGAAGGGGGAAGGGGGCACAGCAGGAGGAATTTTTGTATTACTCCAGTGATGAAGATAAGACAGTATTAGGCACATTTCGCTTATGTTGGTAGCTGATTTCACATTACTGCCATATTTCAAAGATCTGTTATAATTCTTGTAATATGTTTCTGGTTAGTCTGACAGAGAACAAAATGTATTATAGCAGGATAAAGGTTCCATAGGATTATGTATTTCATTCATTATGTTGTTTTATCCTGTTGTATAAGTTTTAAGAATTTCATATGATGTATACTGCCAATAGAACTTGTGTTTTCGTTTGAAATCTTATGAGTTGAGTAATGAGTCCTTATTGCTTTAAAAGGTAATTTGGGGGATTTTAGTGTACTTTTGTAAAACACTTAAAAAAAACCCACAAACCCCATGCACTAAGAAGTAATTTCTTTAGCTATTTCCCTGTGTTATTTACTATGATAGCTCAAAATAGTGCCTGATTTCTGATCTTATCCCCCGAGCAATCACTGATTTGGATCAGATGCCTGTGTATCACAAACCTGTAGATCTCATACAGAGTCAGCACTTTCCAAGTTACACTGCCTTTGTGCTCTTGGTTTGCCTTGAATTTTTGTTCACAGAATTTTGTTTAAATAGGTTAGGATACTACTTGTTCAAACTGCGCTACCCTTTATTTATCAGTGTTCCTGTCTGCATGTCCTTTACAAATGCCTTTTATAGTCATTAGTTTTACCTTTAAATCAACTGTTCAAAATATTTAACGTTGTCTGTCCTAGTGACATCCCTGTAAAGCCTTTAATAGTGCAAATGTGTCGTGGTTTAACCTCAGCAGGAAGCTCAGCCCCACACAGCCGCTCGCTCACTCCCCCCCAGTGGGATGGGGGAGAGAATCAGAAGGGCAAAAGTGAGAAAATTTGTGGGTTGAGATAAAGACAGTTTAATAGGTAAAGCAAAAGCCACGCACACAAGCGAAGCAAAGTAAGGAATTCATTCACTCCTTCCCATGGGCAGGCAGGTGTTCAGCCATCTCCAGGAAAGCAGGGCTCCATCATGCGTAACAGTTACTTGGGAAGACAAAAGCCATCAGGCCAAATGTCCCCCCTTCCTCCTTCTTTTCTCCAGCTTTTATTGCTGAGCACGATGTCATATGGTGTGGGATATCCCTCTGGTCAGTTGGGGTCAGCTGTCCTGGCTGGGTCTCCTCCCAGCTTCTCGTGTACCTCCAGCCTGCTGGCTTTGACACTATGTAAGCACTGTTCAGCAGTAGCTAAAACATCAGTGTTACCAACACTGGTTTGGTCACAAATCCAAAACATGGCACCGTATTGAGCTACGAGGAAGAAAATTAACTCTATCACAGCCAAAACCAGTACAATATGTTTAAGTCCCAGTTAAGAACTCATTGTTCGCATCTGCCTGTTAGCCAGTTCTTAATCGATTTAGTGTTGTTTGTTAATATTGCATGATACTAATTTTAAAAACCAGTTTGTGCCAATTGTCAGCAAAAATAAAGTGGATTCATTTGGAGTTCTCAGAATAATTTGTAGTCTACCTTTGAAAACAACTACTTAAAAAGAATGTTTTCGATTAAAAATGTACTTACTGACCTAAATTGCATTATGACAATTAATTATTAAATTCTGTATCTGAGCTTAATTTCCTTGATATAATCTGATTTGTTGACTTAATCACGTGTAATTTGGTGGGTTGTCCTAATACCCATTTTTGAGTATTATGTTAGTTTTGTGGATCTTTCACTCTTTTTTTTTTTTTTAATTGAAGTGTCACCATATAACAGTCTCTGTGGTTCAGATTTCTCCTGTCAGTGTTGTTCCCATGTACTTAGAATGAAATAGAGATAAGAAAGTGATGTTTCTTTCTTGGAGAAGCAGCAGTTTGTCTCAGTCTAATACTCACACATTGTTTATTCTTGTATGAATTGATTGTATTGTACTAACCTTATATTCAGCTTTATAGAAGGTTATCTGTTTCTTGTTCCTGGAGACAGTAATGAAACTTTTTCAGTAGACATGTCTTGTCCATTAGCTCTCAGAAAAAGTTTCATTAATATTTTGTTACTTACAGTAGGATTGCAGGGGGGTGGGGGTGTGTGTTTGTTTTTTCCCAACGTATGCCCTCCAAATCAATAAAATATTGTGGAGAAAGTAACTTTCCTGAAGCTGTCAGGACTGTTTTAGCAAGGGAAATCCTAGACTCCTAAACTGTCACAGCATCAGCTGGGCTTTTAAGGGAGCGGGAGGTTAGCTCTGTATAAGCTCACTGATAGCACTAATCTACTATCCTAGAACTAGAGAATGAGAGCAGCAACCATGATAAGGAGACTCTGACTAGGAACGAGAAGTGCTGGGACAGCTGTGATTACCAGGGAGAGAAGAGTGTCAGGAGTCTGTAGACGGTGTCTAACATAGGAAAATTCTTCTAAAGTGATGTGAGGAGTTCAGACCAGAACTGTTTGTGAGGAGCTCTTTAGCCACACTGTGGTGGACCTGGAGATGGTCAGGAGCCCCGAGAAGACTTTTTGTTTGGTTGTTTTTTTTAATAGGAAAACTCTTTATTACAAATAAAGCTTCTGCATAAGCATCTCAACCAAATGGCAGTGAAGAACGTAACTCCTGTTTAAAATGAGAGAATGAGCAGTGGTTTGATGATGCGTTTTAGTAGATAATGTACAGCCACGGCCTCGTTTGTGCCAACTGTCCTCTTGAGGCTGCGCATGGAGTAAAACTTGGAAGTCAATCGAGCTGAAAGCTGTCTATTTTCCTCTTCTGGATTAATGTTCAGCTGGATCAGTTCTCTGACCTGCCAGACTTGAGTGGGGACTACATAAGCATTGAGACTAGAACAAGAGGGCAGGTGGTGGAAGGTTTCCATAACTGTTACACAGGAGTATGGATTTAGGTTGATTTAAGTCATTCATGGGACTGCATACTGAACATACAGGGAGATCAGTACAGTGATTTATGCAGTAATAATTAAACTTTAATTACCTAGAAGGCTTCAATAAAACATCGCAGGAAGCATAGCTAAGTGCCTAAAGGACCGTCTTAAAAATGAGATCTGAGTTTTACGAACTTTCATTGAATTATTGGCAGAATGGAGAGCATGGTAAAAGCTAACATTAGCCAAGTGAGGTTAACCTCTGTGTGCTGCTTCTATATGTAATGGAAAGAGAGGGTCTGCTAAGGTTAATAGAACAGAACTTTTGCAGAATGCTGTTGGGAACGTTGCGTTCTCTGTCACCTGTGGGTTTGTGACTTACTTGTGTTAGGATTTAGGGGATACATCATTTAGTTGCACAAGCTAAACTTGAGCATTTGTTACAGTAACAGTGTATATATATATTCTTTTCCAGGTCAGGAAGGCCACCCAATTGCAAAGCCTTTCCCAGGATGATGTTAGTGCCTTGCAGTGCTTTCACTGCAATACTTTCAGACTCTCTCTCCCTCTCTCCCTCTCCCTCCTTCCCTCCCTCCCTCTCTCTCGCTGGGAAAATGGTCATTAAAAGGGCATCTGTTTTGTGTTGCAGTTCTCTGGTTGCCTAAAAATATAAACAAAATGCAAGTCTTGACTGTAATGATTCGTGCCTTGTATGCAGTTTTTGTTCCCTGGCCAAGTACATTCTGAAGTCTCTCATGCATGTTGTGTTCTTTTTTGCTAGGAACTCGATAAAGAGCTTCCAGTGTTAAAACCTTACTTTGTTCAAAAGCCGGAACTTGCTGGGAAGACAGGAACTGGTATGCGAGTCACGTGGTTGGGACATGCCTCAGTTATGGTGGAAATGGATGAACTTATATTTCTTACTGACCCAATCTTCAGCCAGCGAGCTTCCCCTACGCAGCTGGTGGGTCCCAAGCGCTTCCGAGGACCTCCATGCACAGTAGAGCAGCTCCCCAAAATAGATGCAGTCATGATCAGCCACACTCATTATGATCATTTGGACTACAACACTGTAACAAGTTTAAATGAACGCTTTGGGAGTGAGCTGCGCTGGTTTGTGCCTCTAGGGCTCTTGGACTGGATGCAGAGATGTGGTTGTGAGAATGTGATTGAACTGGATTGGTGGGAAGAGAACTGCGTCCCCGGTCATGATGCGGTAACTTTTGTCTTCACCCCTTCTCAACATTGGTGCAAACGGACCGCGACAGATGATAACAAGGTTCTTTGGGGCAGCTGGTCTGTCTTGGGACCTTGGAATAGGTTTTTCTTTTCAGGAGATACTGGATATTGTGTTGCTTTTGAACAGATAGGTAAAAGGTTTGGACCTTTTGATCTTGCAGCCATCCCCATTGGAGCTTATGAGCCAAGGTATGAAAATCAAAGTTTGATCAAAATACATGAATGAAATGATATGCTGATGACAAAAAAATACACCCAGAAGTGAAAACTGTAGGTTACTTATATTAAGATTTTACAATAGAATATAGAGGCAAAAGAAGGAAATTGCTGAATGACAGAAAAAAAAAAAAAGGTAGGCAATTGGACAGTGGAACTGAAATGTCTAGGATACTTGCCTGTGTACATGTGGTGTTCTTGGAGGGTTTTTTTCTTCAGTCTTGGGCACAGCAAGGATGAATTGGCTGACTTTCTTCCATGAAGAATGTTGAGTAAAAATCTGGAATTAGTTTGTGGCTTTTTCTTTTAAGTAGCATCACTTAATCTGACCTGTTTAGATGCACGCGCTTTGCGGCATTTTTCTCTTGCTTCAGTTCTTATGCTGTTTTTGCAACTTATCTGGAGATAAAGATGAATCCTTTATAGAGTATGAAAGATCTGTTTGTTTAAGCATCCGTATCCTACTTATGAGAGGGTATCTAAACTTTTAGATTATAACACTCATATAGTGCTGGAAGCAGAACATGTATGGGCTGGGAAAGGAAGATAGGAATCAGAATAACATGGTAAAAATCCAGTATCTTTCAAGAATTGCCAGGTTCTCTCTTCTGCTTTACCACCTGTTCCCTTAGGCTATCTTCTGAAGCACACACTTTTTGGTGTGCGCTGCTAGCATGAAATTTTTTCAGGGATTGATTTAAATCTACAGCCTTAATGCCTCAAGGCACCAGTAGTATGTCCTTATACTATTAAAAATATAGCTAAGGAAAAAAAAGTTTGAAAAGAGGAGTGAAATACATGAAATGCTGTTTTGTGGGTATGTTGGTATATTCCAGCTTGTTGATTTTGAGTGTTCTGTATGGTGCTCAGACAAACATGCTCCGTAATTTTTTTAATTAGGTGAGCATTTTTTTTTTTTTTTAGATTCTTTGCAACTTACCCAATGAAAGTAAAGAAGAAATCTTGCACTGAATTGGGTGACAGACAAACATTTACTTTGTGTTTTGGCAGGTGGTTTATGAAATACCAGCATGTGGATCCTGAAGAAGCAGTAAGAATCCATATTGATGTTCAAGCAAAGAAGTCTGTAGCAATTCATTGGGGGACCTTTGCTTTAGCAAATGAGGTAAATTTCAACTCTATACCCGAGTTCAGATTTCCTGAGAATACAGTCATTACTGAAGCTTTGCTCTTGCAGTTTAACCTGTGTATCTGTAAATGCATACTTAAAATGTAAACTTTGTATGAGTGAAAAGTTGTTACTATATGTACTGCAGTTAAAAAAAAAGCTTAGCTTTTCATCACCAATTACGTAAAATATTTCCATGGTTAAGATTGATTTGAAAGTAGAGTTATTGAAACAAACGTGGAGGATTTCTGATACCTAAAAGCTGAGGAACATGAAAGGTGGGGACACTTATGCAATAATAAAAGTAAACTCAGCAGTGCATCGCTTGGAGACAGAATTGCGTGCTTGTAGGTCAATACAGTTTTTATTAATCTAATAAATAAATTGAATAGTAGTTTTGATAGTTGATTTATAGTTAAATACCAGCAAGAATATGAACAACTGCGTTATTCTAAGTTGCTGATTTTTTGTCTATTTTTTTATTCCTCCTCCTCCCCCTGTGCCAAGCCCCCAGTTCTAATAAGGAGGTTACCCAGGTACCTTAACAGTGACTAAAAATGCAGTGAAAGGGAACTATCTACATCTACTTTGATACACATTGTCTGGTAGCTGTTTTTCAACTTTATCTTTGCATCAGTTGCACCACTTTATCTTATAACTCAGTCCTGATGCTGTTTGCTATGTTCACCTGATATGTTTTCTTCAACTGGGATACACTTCTAATAAGCTGTTACTAGGGCCCATGGTACAAATGCTATTGTGTATTTAGAAGCACAAAAAAAATGGATGATTTCTCCCTGATGATGCCTTTTCTGAAATGTAACAAATGTAATGAAGTAACTACAGGGGGACCTCATGGAAATGACACTAGTTTTTAAGCAGTAAAGCTGACAACTTTATTTTCCTAAACGAGAGAGAGCGCCATCTGCTGACCCGCGCACCCTGCCGCCTCTGCGCCAGCAGTAAGGAATCGCCGCATTTCTGCTTCCGAGGGATCCAGTTCAATACATTGAAGAAGACTGACTTTTGGATGATTGGCTGTGCCTTGCTAGTTTCTCTACAACTGTAAATCAGCATTCTTATCGTTTAAAAACTGCAAATTAAACATTTTAATTTGACAAATATACCTCCCCCCCTTTTTTTAGATAATGTTTAAATGTAAACTGTTTCTTTTTTAGAGCAGTGATATTCTCTTTTTTTCCCCCTAAATGCTGCAGTGGTATCTTTTCCCTCATATTATTCTTATTTTTCCAGTATTACTTGGATCCTCCAGTTAAACTGAATGAAGCTCTTGAAAGATATGGCTTGAAAAAAGAAGACTTCTTTGTCTTAAACCACGGAGAATCACGGGACTTGAGTACAAATGATGGATTTGAATCATGAAACAGTAGCAGTTCCTTGTAAGCCTCGTTTGATTTGAACTAGCAATTAATGTTAGATGTACTTACAAAGTAGATTTTTTTTGAGTGAATTGGATTTCTAGATGCCAGGTTTGTCAGTTTCAGAACTAAAACTTGCATACCAATTTCATCATAAATTTTGCTAGTTATATTGTTTATAAATTTTGAGAGGTGATCTAAAAACCGGTTAATATATAAGGTATTGTCTGGGAATAACTTGCAGTTTCAACTTTTATGTACACCCCTGATAAATTACTGTTTTGGTTTGGGTTTGGTTTTTTTTTCCTTTTTTTTTTAAACCCTTCATCTTACCTGCAACAGCAATAATAACCTCAGCACAGGACATATTCTTAGAATTAATGGCTGACTTGAATCAGTCATTGTTCAAATGTCATCTCATTAATCTTCAGGTTATGCCCTGTACCTTGATAGCTTCACTGTATGTTTTGTGGGGTGGAGTCTTCCAATACAGCTGTGTTGTTAAAGCACAAGCACAGTAAAATAATTATTTTACTGAGTGCTTCTACATTTTCATATATTGATGAACCACAAAAGCTGAATTTTACAATGATCTAAAGAAATGTGCCTTTTAAAGAGAGAGATAATTTAATATTGCATCATTGATGTGTAAAACTTACTGCTGGCCAGAGTATCTGTTTTGACAATATTTTTAAGTTAGGCCTGAATGTGTCTAAAATAACTTTGTCAAATGCAGTACACGAAACTGAAGAATCCCTTAATGGCACTTGGCTTTGCATTGACTCAGCCTATTATTAAGTACTTTTTTTTTTTTTTAAGTGAAAAGTCTTAAGCATGGGCTGTGGTACTTTTTCTTATAGCTTCCCTATAATTTTAAAGTTGAATGAGAGATTACAACATTGTTCAGTATTGTAAAACTTGGCTAAATGTATCTGTATCAAAATTGCCATGCTAATTTACAGAATTAAAGCATATTGTTGCCAATAAAATGAGTTGTTATTCTCCTTCGTAATTCATTGGCAAATGATTTTTTTGTTCATGATTTGTTTTTGTCTATGGGATATGTGTTATTTTTTTGCTATTGCTGTGCATTACATTTTACGTTCATACGCCATGAAGATAAATTTTAAAAAAGACACATTATTTCCGTGCAATTTAAAGACATGAACTTCTGGCAACTAATTAAAATCAGTTAATGAGATTTCATGCTAGGAGCAACTGAAGTAATCTTTTAACTGTTGACAGTTATCTTTTAAAATATATATTGGGAAGTCCTAGAAGTCTTAAAGATCTTAATACCAACAAAGAACAGCATAAGGAGGCAAAGATCAGTTGGTCCAAGTTCATGCTGAGGAAGGGTTCTAGAAGGGCCGATTACACTTATATGTAAGAAAAAGGAGCTTGTATTCCTTTGGTGGGATTAATATTTGACAAACATCAAGATTTCGTTGTTTGAAAAGGTAATTCTAGTACGGTCTAGGTGTATTCACCAGAATGTGTTCAAAACTGGTTTAAAACTACTCTCAGTTGTTCAGTGTTGATTTTGGGAGGGTATTTCAGATGAAGTCTCTGTTGGGCCTTGTATTTGCACAATAGCTTCAATAACGATTTGGATAATATAATGCATATCACATGTTCATAATATTGTGGAGGACACCAACCTGCAAGATGTTTTCAGTACTCTGAAGGACATGGTTAAAACTGAAGGGTGGGTTTGGGGATTTTTTTTTTTTTTTTTCAGTTTTCAAAATCATCAATAGACTATTCTGTAAAATTCTGTACTTTAGAAAGAAAGAATGAAACTAAAATACAGAATACCTAGATAAGCAGCCACATAGCAGAGAAGTACTGACTTACAAGGATCAGAGACTACATGTCAGTAATGGCATACGTTTTGTTTTGGATCTGTTAATTCACAGCATTTGTATGTAGAACAGTAACTGTTGCGCTTTGCTTGGTGCTGGTAAGATTCCATCTAGGGTGTGGGATACAAAAATTAGATGCACTGTGTGAAGACACTTTGGAGAGTCTTGCATGATTTCAAAACATCTCAACAGCATTGTTTTATGAAGAAAGCATTTAAAAATAGGTCTTTCTAGACCAGAAAAAGAAGACTGAGACAACACTGTGACAAGTTTTCATATATTTTTTAGAAAAGGGGTCAATGGTCGCTTTTTTCTGTCAGCTATCAAAGCAAAGGGTAAGAGATCAACTTTAATTATCAAAAAGATGTTTGAAAAACTTATTTTTAGGTTGGAGAACATGGAGAAGGACAGCTAGACATCTCCATTGCTGAGCTTAAGAAAACATATCTGATATATATCAGATATACCTAGAACAGACTAGTCTGAGTTCTTGTGTAAGAAGAGAGAGGTGGGATTGGTAAATTCTTAAGTGTCTGTCCTAGCCTTTATTTTTCTTTGTTAAATACAGAAGCAGAAAAAAATTAAATCTGCAGAAAAAAAATTAAATCTACAAGAAGTGGCAAAACATTAAGTGATTGCAATGTAATTTGCTTATTACAAAATGAACAGTGTTTTCAGAGCAGCGGGAAGGAGAAAGGGAAGTTCACCATCCATGCAGCAATTGTCAGGGTTCTGACTGGGAATCATGCCACCTTCTGCCTTAACTGTATTCCTGAGAAGTTAAAAGTACCTATGTAGATAAATTAAATACATGTGGCTTTACCCCTGTATTGATCAGGGCGTACATATGTTGTATTTTCAAGGTCACATTTTTCTTGCAGTTTTAGCTATTTGCAAAGTTACCTACTGAAAATAAAATACCTATTGAATTACAGAAAGAGAAGAGAGTAATATTTTATTAAGAGCAGAGTGGGTATATTAACTTAGACAGATGAAGCATCTGGTAACAGTTTAGGTAATGCAGCTCTCTTAAAAATGCTACAAGGTGAAAAACTTGTTTTCTAGCCTTTACATCGGATGCTTTTTTTACTTTCTCTATGGTGCTGTGTTCAGGAAGTTTTAGTAGTCTCGTTTTAGTGTAAAGGGTTTTCTGCTATTGTTGTGGTTTAGCCCCAGTCGGCAATTCAGTACCGCACAGCTGCCCTGGTGGGATGGGGGAAGAGAATCAGAAGAGCAAAAGTAAGAAAACGTGGGTTGATATAAGAACAGTTTAATAATTGGAACAAAAAAAAATAGCAACAATAAATTGTAATGAGAAGGAAAAGAAGAAGAGAGTGAGAGAGGAACAAAACCCAGGAAAAAAACAAGTGATACAACCACTCACCACCCGCCAACTGCTGCCCAGCTAGTCTCTGAGCAGCGACCGCTGCCCCCTGGCCAACTCCCCCCAGTTTCTATACTGAGCATGATGTCATATGGTATGGAATAGCCCTTTGGCCAGTTTGGCTGTGCCCCCTCCCAGCTTCTTGTGTCCCTGGCAGAGCCTGGGAAGCTGAAAAGGCCTTGACCAGCAACAATGAAAACATCAGTGTGTTATCAATATTATTCTCATACTAAAATCCAAAACACAGCACTATACCAGCTACTAGGAAGAAAATTAACTCTATCGCAGCCGAAACCAGGACAGCTATCTTTTATGTTCATCGACAAAACTTCCTTCAGGTTCTTTTACAATGATGTTTATATGTATCCCACTTCATTTTGAATTAACACTGCATTGACAACTAAAACTTTACAGGGGCTAATTCAACAGAAGCGCTTATTCCAATGACATTCCAGTTGCAGAGAAAAAGGAGTAAAGGTCTCCAAGGAAAGCAGGCTTGAGGGCTGCTACAGAACAGGAAGCTTTTGTAAAAATGTGTATGATACTGCTCTTGTAGACTTTTTTATAGAGATAAGAACGTTGAATTGCAGTTGCAGATAATCATTGACTCATAATAAAATATTTTGGAAAATATGTATCCTTTCCTTAAAGTGACAATTTTAAAGCAAGATAAAATCCTTTTTATTTTTTTCAGGTGTGGAAAGAAACCTTGCGCGGTTGTGCTTAACTGCACTGCAGTTTGGCTAAATGGACTGGATACACTAAGCATATGAGAATGTAGTTTTAGAATATATTCTGTGCAGGTAAGGTGAAAAAACATAGGCTGGGTAACTTTAATATGCAGCTTTCACTGAAAGTACTAATTTTGTAGGAAGCCAATGATAGTTTGGTACTGTTTTTATTTAACATTTTCTAAGATTTGGCTGCACCCATTTAGTAGGTATCAGATTAATAAAATGGAAATGCCTAATTTCTAATTTCTAAATCTTTAATGCGCCATTCTATAGAGGTATTTATTCAACAGCTGTAAGTATTTAAGGCAACAAAAATTCTTTGACATTGAGAAGAATATTTCGATTGACTTTACTCATCCATTTAAAATGTTCACTGTACATATGAAAGTTTTCATGTTTTAAACTATTCCTCCCCCTTTGTGTACATGTACCAGCTGTACAGTGGTTTCTCAGTACTAATTAAGCTATTGTTTTATCTTGCTCATAAAAGAAATCTGTTATGCTCTCTATATTAAATACATTGCATTCTCTTTTGTAGTAACTGATTTGTGCCTAGTAACATGGTAGTATTCAGTAATTTTTTTGGTTGCTTTTTGTTGGTGTTTTTTTAGCATAGCATTCTTAAGATTAGATACTTTCATCTGGTCAGTCTGTTTTTTAAAAAAAATCACTATTGTGTTAATATTCTCACAACTTGCTCTTTCACTTCTGTATCGGGGTGATGCAATAAAGATGCCAGTTTCTGAGCAAATGGGGTAGAGTCCCTGCAGAGTGTAAAGAAAATTGAATCTTCACTGTATTGGTCCTGAATCATGGTGCCATCTTCATTGTTCACGTTCTTTTTCAAGTTTGCTGCAAACGCCAGGGCTCTAAGCAGAATATCTCTGTTTATACAGGTGTCAAAAAGTAACAGCAATGATGGCACCTAGGATATTCAAGAAATAATCCATACTTAACCACCAGCAGTAAGTACATGTAACTAAAGCTAACTTAAAAAAAAAGGAAAAAAAAATCTGCACCTAAACCATCTAAAACAGAAACCCTATGAAATACCAGAACTCCGTCTGCTGTGAAAGCATGCCAGAAACTTGCACAACATGCACATTTCCTCTTTAGGAAAGACTGGCTTGTGCATCACAGGCTAATCAATGCTTTGTGCTTTCAATCTTCAAAATGCGGCTGCCTGGAAACTTTCCATTTGGTTGAGAGGGTCTGCCTCCCTTCTCAATAATGTTGCTTTTGCCCTCTGCAGTGATCTGAATGTGTTTATGTTAGCACATCTGATAATGAGAAAAGGATACACTTTTAACAGAGAACTGAATATTTAGCTACCCTAATCTTGTTTCAATAATGAAAAGCTAGTAGTACCTAGACTAGCTTTGCTCATGGCAGATAGCTCAAAAATAAAAGCCACTGCATGTTTTAAGATATTTACTTTGGGGAGGGGGAGGAGGATGCAGCACCATTCCAGTCCCTGACTCTTTGTTTTGGTGTGAGGAAAGGATATAACTGAAATAAACCTGTATGCCAAGGCCAGCAATAGCAAACATCAGATAAAGTTCTCCATGAAGACATAAGCAAATGCACAGGGAAAGTTCACTTACAGTGCTTAGAGACAACAGTTTTATGGCTGCATTTGAGTAAAGGGGTGGGGATTTCAGTGGAATTTGGTTGTCTTAGGGTACAGTATGTTAGCTATAGAAACAGCTGTTGAGAAGGATCATTTACAGTACTGGTTGTATTTGATGTTTGTACCTGGTCTTCAATCTATATACCGACCGTATGTCTGGAAATGAGGTTTTGGCTTTGTTTTTGAAACTTATCAGGGTACCTTATATATATTACATACAGAAGTTCATGGTACTACCCCTTTGGTGGAAAGGGAAGGTGAGAACAGGCTTCTGCAAGTTGTCACTGATTATTGGAATGGTACACAGGAAGTATGACCAACTGTCCTCAAGTGCATAGGCCCTTGTGGCTCTCCCTCTGCAAGTACAGTATCTGTATTGCACTACACTCTGGAAGAAAGCTAGCCTGTAAAAGAATGTACACTTCTAGCTACTAATTTTAACCAGGTACTGCCTAGAATTTTACTCTGGAGTTGCATATATACTTCTAATACATAAAAATTCTTTTAATGCATGCACATATCTACACACATACACATGTATAAATGCTAAAAATATAATGAAACAGCAAGAACCTTACTTGAGCTCTGAGAAGATGTCTCGTCATGGCTGGGTTTGCAGATAAGTTCACAAGTACTTTCAGAACTTGAATCTGAAATGAGGAACATATACAAGTTCATTGCAAGCTCCAAAAACATTAAATACAGCAGTAATGGGCATCAATAATGTCAGTGTTGACTTGGAGAGGAAAAGGTAGAATGGGTCAACTAACATCTCAAGTTGCGCACTTCAGTCTTTGGTATAGGAAAAAAATGAGCTTATGGAGTTACTAGCATGTATGTACTAAGTATAGATATTTTAGAAGCAAATTCAGTTTGTCTTAAACATCAAAATAAGGCAAGATCTATACACAACTCGCAGTAGGCAAAGTACTGTATATTTTTAAAATATACAGAGGATGGTTAAGTACTGTATTTAAAATGCGATCAGAAGCATATAGAAATACACCTTTGTACTCTCCTGGACCTTGTGACGCTAATCTTTTAACTAAACACTAGGAAAAGACTACATGTTATTTATTGTACTTAAGTAAAATAGGTCTGCTAATTTAGTGGAATTTTGTGTTTTGGAAAACTAGTTTTGGTCTGATAGAGCAACTGAGTGCATTGATATTGATGGCACTGTGATATCTTTAATAAACACTGAATTTGGTCCTTATTTGAAGCTTTTATCTTCTTTCGATATTACAATAATTCACAAATAAGCACAATTTCCCAGTGCAGTCACTAGGGCTGCAAGAGATTTAAGAAGCAGAAGGGAACAGAGATCCATAACTGAGGTTATCGCTGCTTGGCCTGTTTCCCTAGAGAGATTCATGCACCAGTGAAGCCTTTCACATGCAGATCCGCCTTGCTCTGTGATGCAGCAGCAATGTTTAGCAAGCAGAAGAGAATTCTGGAGTTGCTATAGCAAAGGCGTAGGACAATAGCAGTGCACACAGCACTAGTTTGGTAGAGCTCTAGCCCAACGCTTCCACTATCAAGATTGCCTTCCTCCCCTCTTTCTGAATTTACATTTAGAAACTAATATAGACCCGTATTTTACGGATCTTACGTACTATCTGCTATTATTAATGAATATTTGATTTTCTAAGCACAGTCTAAACCATTTTACAAAAACAGTAAAAAGGAGGCAAATAAAGCAGCTTCGTAAATGGTTTGTAACAATACACTACTCAGTACCTGTGTCCTTTCAGTTCCTTCTGAAAGCAAATGGAGAAAGCATGGAATTGAGTTTATCATCTTATGGTGGTAGTCACTGGTAACAGACATATTTGTCAACAATCTGAGTCCAGCTAGCTGCAGATCAGAGTTCAGGGGAGCTGACTCAACATTCCTACAAACTTGTGTAATATATACCTGGGGAAAAAAGGAAGGAGATAAAAAGAGAAGACATTTTTTGATACAAGCAGATTTTTTAGTCATGAATAGTATCAGCGGCCTAGCCATAGTAGCATAAATACCTCTTGAACACTGCTGGCTGAATACATAACCTGACCAAGGTTCTTGGAAACAAGTACTTTTTTGTTTTGTTTTGAATATATTCAAACATTCTATTGGCATGATAGAAGCAGACGTTACAGAGTTATGCTCACTAACCTTCCTGAAGCATAAATTGCTCTGAAAACCCAAATTGCTTTGACTCCATCTCAGAAGTGGCCCATTTGCTTTAAGGAGTTACTTAAAAAACCACTTACAGCAACCAACGTCTTCTTAAATGTTGAGAACAAGCTAAGGACAAGCCTTGGAATGAAATCCTTTCTTCCAACCATGTGGCCTATTCACTGGAGTACTCCTCAGGAACAGTGATGACAACTGATTTATTAATAATTACTTTTTACCAAATTTTCTTCTGGATTACAGTATACAACAAATCTTGGAGTCCTATCTAAGAAAAAAATTACTTTGCCTTTACCAAAGGAGTCGTTTTCTACCTATATAGATATTTGCTGTTGGCAAGCACTTCTTTAAAAAAAGTTGCTCAGCACTAAATATGCTGCAAACTACCACATACAGTCAAGCTGCCTTTTTATCAAGCTAATGAAAAAACTAGTAAAAATCTTCAAATGTGCATCAGCTCACTGCTTGGACACTTCTTGATCTTTGATTAATCTGATAATATCAAAAGTGGATGCTTTTTTGATGGTTGGTCCTTTCACATCCACACCATCTACTATACTTACCAGCGGGACTTACTATCGTTATTACACACTATTCTTTTAAGATGAAAGTATCACCCTGAAAAACTGGTCTTATATAAACCCAGGGGATCAATGACTGTTTTCTTCTCCCTTGCCTAAAGAGTCATGCTAAAGTTCAGTCTGCAATCCATCCTGTTAAACAATCACTGCTGATGTTCTAGACATGTTTGGAAATCGTCTTGCCTCACATAATTTCACTATAAACTTAGCAGCACAACCTCTGTTTAATAGCATTTGGTGAAAGCTGAACACAAACTGCCTAGTTTCCTGTCTTTTAAAAAAAGTAAGTGCCCTGTGATGCAATGAATTTTTAAGTTATCCTTTTGGCCTTGGGACGTGCAGATCATCCAGATCTGCTGACTCCTATGTCTAACCTCAAAACGTTTTGGCATTGTGGCTTGTATTTAACAAATATGCTGAAAGCCCTGTACTGTCTCCTGTGTCTCAATTACTTTGATTTTTCCCTTTAAGAAACTTACCTGTATCTCTTCCTGATTTTTAATATTCATACTCAAATTATTAAGTGCATTTAGTGCTTTTTCTTTAACTTTGGGAACGCAGTCTGAGAGCATCCCTCCAATAATAGAAAGGCCATCCAAATTTCGGATTATATCCTGCAATATAAACCAGATATTTAATAAGATTATTAAAAAATTAAATTAAATGCCGAAGGCTTTCCTCAAAGTTTCCATTTTAATGCGAATGGAATGTGTGAAGGAAGACTTCCAGAATAGCCTACTCTGTTTAAAGAGACAGTGTTAGCAGATATTGCTTTATTGCTTCCATTGAAATTAAGAATAGTCCTGCTTAGGGCCAAAGTATTATTTGACATTATTTGCCAACAGCACAACACCTTTACTTTTAAAATTTGGCCTGCAAAGCATGCTTAAAGCATTTTAGATTATAAAGAATCAAAGGTACTTATTGCATAATGCGTTTATAGAATAGCTGAGCCACGTCACAGTACCTAAAAGTCCTGACTGAACAGAACAGAATTTCAAGATGCAGCTTTATATTATTATGAGTAGAAGTTCTAAAACTTTGTCTTTCTTTTCCATTACACTTGATTTTTTTTTTAAATCTTTCTCACTTAGACTCTAACCATCAACAAAAAAACCATGTACTGTTTTCAAGAAAATGAAAAATGGGCCAATGGGCCTTGGGATTCAGTTAGATTCTGCTCTGAGAGATTTCTATTAAGAAAACAGTTTTGAGAAGCCAGAATAGACAGCTGTCACAAGTACCATTCAAAAAGGAAAAAAAAAAAAGAAAAAAAAAGGATGGGACCCTGGAGGTTAAACCTTTACAAAGGCATGAAAACCTGCATCCAGCTCCAAGATTTTCTGCATCATATTTCCAATTCATTTGAAGAGACCTGGATAGTTGATAGTTGGCAAGTTGCTAAGATGTAAATGTAGGAGACCAGTACACTGATGACCTTGATTTAATAAACACATCTCTGAACTAAGATCATGAGCGAGGGGCCAAGAGGAAAAAAGGGAAACAAGGAACGCAGAAGAAGGAACAACAAGATAACTATAAGCCAATGAAATGCTGCGTGATAAAAGTTACAGAGCCGATTAGATGGATAGAATAAGCGCGTGCATTGCGCGTGCTTCGCGTGAACCGGTCGGGATAAGTATAAAAAGAGTGCTGTCAGGTAAATAAAGGTCTCCCCCCTACTATCAGCACCAGAGTCTGTGTCTCATTCCCTTCAAATGGTGACCCCGATGCGATTCGGAGAAAGCAACGCTGCAAGTGGCATCCGGAGGGAACCCCAGCTGAACGAATCAAGCCGGCGGCAGGACTGTGGCTTTAATCCCGGGACATCACCTTAAGAAACAGGTGAGCGGCTGGGCAGTGATCATGGGAGCGAATATATCAGCAGAGGAAGAGGCCATAGTTAAGCTATTAATGCAGCTCCTGACAAAAAGAGGGGTGAAATATGACCCCTATAAGATAAAGTTATTATTGAATTTTTTGCAAAAGCAAGGAGCTCCCTCTACAGTATTTGCGGTGTTTGATGCGAAAACGTGGGAACAGGCGGGGGAGAAGATTTGGGAGGCAGCATCCAGGGGGGACACCACCGCTACTGAAGTTATGACCACGTGGTGTTTAGTAACTGAGACCCTGCGATCATGGCAAGCAGAAAAGTAAGTGCAGAATGCAGTCGCTCAGGCGGTACAAGCAGGTGATAGTGAGCCGATCGCGAGCAAGCCACAGGAAAAAGACGTACTTTTCCTTGGGGGGAAGAAGACGGAGGCTTGGGCGAAGCAAGTGGGGAAGTGGTTTTGAAGCTGGCCCCCCCCGAACTCCCCTCCCACAAAGCCGATGTCGCCCTCCACGCATCTGATACATGCATGAGAAGCACAACCCATGCCAATAGCAGAACAGGCTTTCGACTCCCGAGATCGGTGGGAGCAACTCCGTAGAGAGGCACTGAAGGATGGGGAAGCTGCGGGGTTTGTGTTTCTGGTGTGTGTACAAGACAATAGACCGAATGAGTGGACCCCCTTCCAGTGGGACCTAATTAAGGAATTGAGAAAGACTGTCACTGTGTACGGTTTAAATGCGCCATTCACTCAGTCATTGTTAGAGGATGTTATGACAGGACATTTGCTAACTCCGTATGACTCGCGGCAAGTGGCTGCAATGATTGTAATGCCAACCCAGCAATTGCTTTGGGAGCAAAAATGGAAAGAATCCTGCGAGGTGGCAGCCCTGAGTAATCTTGGGTGGCAAGCTGGCGATCCCCTTGCCGGGGCGGGAATTCCCCAGTTGATGGGCACCGATCCTTTGCTGGATCCTCGATTGCAAGCTAGATTAGATCCGAATGTTCTCCGACAGTCCGCGGCATTAGCTTTGCAGGCTATGCTGTGGTTGCCCGAAGTTGGAAAGCCAGAACAATCGTTTACTAGTATACGACAGGGGCTTCAAGAACCATATATGCAATTCATTGATAGACTGAGGGATGCGCTAGATAAACAAATTGAGAATCGTGAGGCAAAGGAAGCCCCAATACTGAAATTAGCAATGGAAAATGCAAATACGGACTGCAAAAAGTTATTGCAAGCAATGCCTGTTAACTCTACGTTAGTACAGATGATCGAAGCGTGCAATCGAGTTGGATCTATTGAACATCACACTGCTGCGTTGGCCGGAGCGCTTGCCGCTGCCCTCAAAATAAGGCAGAGGGTTATTGGAGACAAGCGATGCTATCGGTGCCATACCATAGGGCATCTAGCTGCTGACTGCCCGCAGTGAGGGTCAGCTGTTGGCCGGGGCGCTGGTTCTAATCCTCCTACCTTATGTCCACGATGCAGAAAGCGATGGCACTGGGCCAACCAGTGTTGTTCAAAATACAACGCGGAAGGACAACCTCTGCCAACGCGGCAGGGAAACGGGAGGCGGAGCGCGAGGCGGGGACGCACGATGGCACAAGTTCTGCTGCCCCTCGGGCCGGAAGGGCGGTCCACGCCAGACTTCTGACCAAAGGCAATGATGGCCGGCAGTTTGGCATCGGCTGTTGTGACGACGCCACAGACGTCGTCGCCATGGACACACTCTCCGCCAGGACCCGAGAGAGCGCCGGAGTGGATGTCGCCACGCCCTACGAACAACCAAGTGCAAGAGGCGTTACCTGTTTTAAGGAGCGCGTTGCAAAACCGAGGCCTCTAGATTGCGCCCGAAAAGATCCAAATGGAGGCACCTTGGAAATATCTTGGGTGGAAAATATTACAACAAACCATTCAACCTCAGAATGTGGCCATTTCTACAGACATCAAAACATTGAATGACGTACAAAAACTATTGGGCAATATAAATTGGATCAGAACACAATGTGGTATAGAAGATGAAACATTAGCACCGTTGTTCAAGTTATTAAAAGGGGACACTGATCTTAATGTTCCACAACAATGGACCACAGCAGCGAAAGATGCACTGAGAACAGTGAATGAAAGACTCTCCCTGCAGCAATGTCACCGACGAGTTGAAAATCTACCCGTGCAGTTATACATTTGTAATCAAGAACAACAACCTTTAGCAATTATTGGACAATGGGAGACCCAGGAAAGAGACCCCCTTATACTGTTAGAATGGGTGTTTTTGCCGTATCAACCTACAAAGACTCTTGTTACTCGCATTGAGCTGTTTGCTGCCCTAATCAAAAGAGGCAGAGAACGAATTGTCGAAATGACTGGGGAAGAACCTGGACTTATTATTCTTCTGGTTGTAAAAAATTACTTAAATTGGTGTTTGCAAAATAGCCTGGAACTTCAAATGGCTTTAGCAGGGTTTGATGGGCAAATAGATACTCATCACCCCCCTCATAAAATGTTTACCTTTTATAATAATGTAAAAATCGAAAATAAGCCACTATATCAGTGGCAACCTGTTACGGGCACCACAGTATTTACTGATGGGTCAGGGAAGACAGGAAAAGCGGTAATTACATGGAAAGAAAAAGGTCAATGGCAACATCAAATAGAACGAATTGAGGGTTCACCTCAGTTAGCTGAGTTGCACGCCATTACTATGGCTTTTCGAAAATGGTCTTTAACTCCTTTAAATATTGTATCAGACTCGCAGTATGCTGTTGAGGTAGTCCAGCGCATTGAAAGAGCGCAGTTGAAACATGTACCAAAAGAAGCTCTGTTTCTAAAAGTTAAGGAATTATTATTTTTAATAGAGCAGAGAAGACATCCCTATTCTGTGATTCACATTAGAAGCCACACAAACTTACCAGGGTTTTTGACAGAAGGAAATGCACAAGCTGACTACCTAACAAATATGGCATTACACACTCCTGTACCGCACACACTAACCCAAGCTCAGTTGTCACACCAATTTTTCCACCAATCTGCCAAAGTTTTAGCAAAGCAATTCGCGATATCTGTGGGGGATGCTAAACTCATAGTTCAAACGTGCCCAGACTGTCAACAACAACCATCTGGACCACCTTTTATGACAAACGCTAGAGGTTTATTTTCCCTTCAACTCTGGCAAACCGATGTGACACATATACCTGAGTTTGGTCGACATAAATATGTTCACGTGTCCATCGATACCTACTCCCATGCGGTATGGGCTACCGCAATGACGGGCGAAAACAGTCGACATGTCCAAGGCCACTTCTGTGCTGCTTTTGCAGCACTTGGTATTCCGAGGGAGATAAAGACAGACAATGGCCCTGCAAACGTTAGTCACACGGCATGTAGGTTTTTCCACACACGGGGCATCAGCCATAAGACAGGCATACCGCATTCCCCCCACAGGACAAGCTATTATAGAGCGCACGCACCGCACCTTGAAAACTCTTTTACAAAAACAAAAAAAGGGGAAAGCTCAGGAATCGCCGCAAAACAGGTTGGGGAAGGCTCTGTATGTAATGAACCATCTATTGTTACCTTTTCAACATGAAGATATTCCACCTATAGTTAAGCATTATAAGGCAATGGAATCAGGATTAACACCAATATCGCGGGAAAAAGCAATGGTGATGATGAAAAATCTAAATACAGGGTGCTGGGAGGGACCGTATCAACTAATAACCTGGGTTCAAGGATATGCTTGTGTCTCCACAGGTCAAGGGCCCCGATGGGTACCAGCACGGGGAGTTCGACCTTGGTTAGAAGCATCATCCTCCTCAGCATCATCATCGGACTCAGCGAGCCATGGGTCTCCGTCCAACCCCGAAACAACATATGGGTAACGCTCGCCAACATGACAGGGCAGGAGCACATGGGCCTATCCATGGCGAGTGCTGGAAACCCCTTTACCACTTGTTTAGTTGGCATCCCATTACGTAGTCTAGAATACGAAGGATTGGTTAACCGTATCGCTCCAAGTGTCAGTATTTTTTTACAGATAAAGAATGGAACCAGAGCAACGGACCAATGGGATGGGTGGATGTCGCATGGACTGCAGACTGACTTAGAACCGCAAGAATTAAACATCTTGGGGTGTGTCACTGCCACTGCATGCTTGCAGTTCAATTATACAGGAACAAGTAAAACCTTAAAGAAGGATGTTACAGCAAGCTTAGCTGTTTATCAGAATGGGTCAATGTGGTGCAATTATACTTCACCGAACATGTCCAAATCCACCAAGGTTCCGTTCTTGCTGCCTGCAGGAATTTTTTAATTTGTGGTGATAGAGCATGGCAAGGTATCCCTTCTCATATATCTGGAGGGCCTTGTACCCTAGGACGCCTTACCTTGCTAACACCAAATACATCCATGATATTCAATATATCCCATATCTTAAGAAAAAAACAGAAACGTGAGATTCACAAATATCAAGATGGGTGTAATGACAAACTTGATTTTTGGCAGGCTGGCAAAACCATATCGACTTCTTTTTTAGCACCTGGTGTTGCCGCAGCACAAGCATTAACCACTTTAAATAAGTTAGGCTGTTGGCTTGCAAAACAAAATAATGCTACATCTGCAGCTCTTAGTGCACTTTTAACAGATGTAGATTCTATAAGACATGCCACTTTACAGAATAGAGCCGCTATCAATTTTCTGCTTTTAGTCCAAGGCCACGGGTGTGAAGAGTTTGAAGGCATGTGTTGTATGAATCTGTCTGATCACTCTCAAACTATCTATCAGCAAATTAAGTCTCTACAAAAGCTCACAGGCAAGCTAAAGACTAGTTCAATTGGGTTTGAGTCATGGTTGACTAGCTTAGGTATAGAAGGTTGGCTGAAAGAATTAATCAAAGTAGCTATCATCATATTGATCATAATCTTTGCTTTGTTAATTATTTTGCCATGCTTGTTGCAATGCTTGCAAAAAATGATAAGTAAATCGATGCAATCAGTCTGGCTCATAGAAACAAAAAAAGGGGGAAATGTAGGAGACCACTACACTGATGACCTTGATTTAATAAACACATCTCTGAACTAAGATCATGAGCGAGGGGCCAAGAGGAAAAAAGGGAAACAAGGAACGCAGAAGAAGGAACAAAAGAATGCAGAAGAAGGAACAACAAGATAACTATAAGCCAATGAAATGCTGCGTGATAAAAGTTACAGAGCCGATTAGATGGATAGAATAAGCGCGTGCATTGCGCGTGCTTCGCGTGAACCGGTTGGGATAAGTATAAAAAGAGTGCTGTCAGGTAAATAAAGGTCTCCCCCCTACTATCAGCACCAGAGTCCGTGTCTCATTCCCTTCATGTAAATGGCATACAACTTTATAAAGATAAAAAATTAGTTTAAATTATCTCAGTAAATTTCAGATCTGATCCTGAATGTATTTAACCCTTCTCCAATTCAACCTTTTCATTAACATTACATAACTGCAAGCAACACAAGATATAAAGGTATTTACAGCACTTTGAAAATATAGAACTCTGTACAGACTTTAAATTGTATAAACATTAAGCTTAGATAAATTTTGTGAAGCTGGTAAATTATATTATCTGGGCTAGCAGAAATTAAGACATAGACATAAAATCCAAGACATGGATTTTAGAACACAAGCTATTGTAGCTCTCGGTCCTGTGTCACTCTTCAGCAAAACAGCACCTCTCATCTTCCATACTGACTGGTACTGAAACACTGTTGTTTTCTACGGAACAATACTTACTTGATTTACAGAGAAGGCAGCACTGTTGCCGAGAGTAATTAAAGCTTGCTCTTGAATTAATGGATCATCTGTGGCCTGGAGCAAATGAATAAGTTTCTGTAGAGCATCCGCATCCATGGTATGGGTTGACACTGGAGGACTGTTGTCTGTCGGTGTTTAAAAATGAAATACTTGATACCAAGTTTGAGACATTTCACTTAGTTACCACTTAATGTTTTTTACAAAGCTGAGGTTTAGCTCTCAGTTGTAGGACGCATTGTTCTAGGTTTGATTGTACCCAACCATCATATCATGGCAAAAAGACTGTTTTACAATGGTCAGACTTCCGTGCTTTTTTCTGAGTCCTCCGACTACCTCTTTTTAAAGTAGAAAATAAAAGGAATACAAAAAGAGCTTGGGGTGTGTTACTATTTGGTTAACCAACAGCAAACCTCCCCTTCAAAATTATTAGGAATATTCACCAAACATGATCATTTTTTTTCCTTGTGTTGCCTGAAATGAAATGTGGAAATCTGTCTAGCCACTGTAAGAAAAGAAAACAAAACTTCCGACTTGCAGACTACTGCTTCCAGAAATCATGATGATGACATTTTGCTAGTACCCTGAGGTCCTTTAACAAAGTAACAGCCACAATGTTAAGAACTGTGTCACTCGGTGAAGAGAGGAAGGCTGTTTCTGAGTCAGAATGATGTTATGGAGTACCTGGCTTTCATAAAAGGGTGACACAAATGCTATCAAAGGCCATTTTCAGCCAGGCTGGAGGCAGAACTATTTAGCTAGCTGAACAGCCTTAAGTCCTGATCTATGACTACTGGACTAGTCATAGACGACTCAAGATGACTTTTGAGAAGCTAACCAGTCCTTTATAATTCCACATATTTGCTGCCACCATCTCACCAGGCAAATGCCACAGAATTCTTTGGGGGAAAAAAAAAAAGAGGTCAAAGTTAATTATGATAATCCAAGAGCTAGCTTGAAAAACAAAATTACTTTTAATTTTCATCTCACCCTCACCCTCATCTAAACACTTTGTTTAGCTTTGAATTACACGGGAACATAAATAACTGTAATAAAAGAATCAGCCCACTATGTAAACACACTGCTCGGACGTACGCTTTAGGGGACTTTAAAAGAAGAAATCAGGCTTTTTTAAAAATAAAACATGCTCGAGAGTCCTTTAAAAACGTCGCATGGCTGTTAGCGGGCCGATAAGCAGCACAGTGGTACCCCCTCACTCCGGGAGCAGCGTGTCTCCGAGGCCACGGGCGGGCAGCGGCCCGGAGCCGCGCTCCAGAGGCGCGGGCAGCTGCCCGACGGGGGCTGGAACCCGCCGGGCCCCGCCACAGCCGCGCGGGGCCTCCCCCGTGTTCACCGGCGCAGCGGAGGCCCGGCCGCGGCCGCTCGGCCTGGGGCCACGCAGCGGCGCCCCCGCCCGCCCTGCGCCTCACCTGGCGGCGGGTCCCGGGCGGCCCCGGCCGCAGCCCGCTGCCCCCGCCGGCCGCCCGCCGCCAGCCGCCAGAGGCAGTAGCAGGCGCCCGCCCCGAGCACGATCGCCGCCGCTCTCACCGCCGCCCGCCGCGGCTCCCCCATTGCCCGCGGCCGCGCCGACCGCCCGCGGAAGCCACCGCCCCATCCGGCGCGGCTCAGCCCCGGCCCCCTTCCCTGCTGCAGCCGGGCCCTGGGCCCGCCGCGCTGCCCTGCCCTGCCGTGCCCTGCCGAGGGACTTGAGGGGTGCCGAGCCCGGCAGTGCCGTGTGTGGCGCGAGGGGGTCCTCAGCCTGCCGGGGTGCAGCGAAGCGCAAATCCCCGCAGCGACGGGGCGATGCAGCTTTGGTTTAAAGGAACAAATAACCCGCGGCCCCAAGCCAGCGTGACCACCCGCACCAGGTACCGAAACAGGCTGCCCCTTTGGGAAGGCTGCTGCAGCCGGGTACCTGGGCGGAAAATCAAAACGCACCTTTTTACAGCTACTAAGCTATTTATAAAGACATTAACTAGACCACACGCAACCCCCCTAAAAATCTATTTCAAGTTTTAACAAAATACAGCGATATATTAAAAATACATACGCTGAAAACACTTGCCTCGGGGCTGTGTATACCTGCTGGTCAAACCCTTACCCTGCTAGTGCTGCCTGTGCTTGTTGGCTTTAAATACTAACGCCAGGCCGTGGTTTCTCTGCTGCCATCTCGGCTGCTGCCCCTCCGGACACCTAACGTCTGCGAGTGTGCTGGGCCTCCGCGGTGCGTGCTGGCAGCACCAGCAAACGCCGGTAGCGCTTAGCTCGGCTGCAAATCAGGCCAGGGTGGAGAGGCAAAGCACTGGCAAGGAAATGCTGGTAGCGCAGGGCTGGAAAGGCTCTCTGCGACCACTCAGAGTAGTAACGGCTCCCCTCTGCCTCTCCGTACATGACAGCCTTCCCACCGCTCCTTGCCCCACTCGATGGGAGCAGGCTGGGGTGGACGCGGGCGCGCAGCTGTCCACGGAGCAGGGACAGGGTGCCTGCCCCAGCCGGCTGCAGGTGCCGCGCAGGGCGCTGGCGGAGGGCGGCAGCGGGGACCGCAGGGCACCTCGGCCCGGCCAGCTCCAGGCCGCGGGCCCGTTGCTACGCGACCGCCGCCGCGGCTGGGCCCAGCGCCGCCATGGCGTCCTTCAGGACGGCGAGCCCCGAGCTCTGAGCTTACTTCAGCCGCCACAACCTCCTCGACGTCTACGAGGTAACGGCGGCTGACCCCGCGAAGGCTGAGGCTGAGGCTGAGGCTGAGGCTGAGGCATCGCCGTCCCCAGCGACAGCGAGCAGCGGGAAACGGCCACCTCCAGACCCCACCACCGGAATCCCAGCCACCGCCTGCCCTCCGACCCGGCCCGCGGCCCCGCTTTCTGCGCAAGCGCGGCCGCGGGCGGGCGGGGAGGGGGGAAGGGACGTCCTGAGTGTGGCGGGGTCGGCCTGCGCCATGGCAGCCCCGGGGGGGGGCACGTCACCCCGCGGGGTGGGGGAGGCAGCCCGCAGCTGTCCCTGGCCCTCCACCACCCGGCCGGTCTTCCTAGCTGGTCGGCAGCCTGGTCCCCAGTAGAGCCGGTGGGACCACAAACTCCGTCGGTAGCATCCGTGGGAGGGAGGCGATCCCCCGCCCCGAAGGTTCCCCCTTACCCCGCAGCAGTGCCCCGGTACCGGTTCGCCGGGTCCCTCAGCGTTGGCCGGGGTACTTCACACCCGTAACGCTGCGCTCTGCCGGTGCCGGGCGTGATTATGTTCTTCCCCCTTTTGTTAATATCTTGCTTCAAACAATTTACGAAAACTTGAAAAATAGAAACAAGATGGAGCAAGGTCATTCTGTTTCTTAATCCGTATTTAAACGATGACTGAAATGAAGGCAAATGTGGTGAACTGCTCTGGCACCTTCCCTAGATTTGCCTAAATTCCTCAGTTTTAATTACAGAAGTACCTCTAGATCTCAGCTGGATACTCCCCTCCTTTTTGAGCGCTGCAGGTACAATCTGTAGTTTTTAATGGCCTGTCAAGGGTAACAATGGTGGTGAACCACATTTCAGATACTGGCACATTAGATATTTACTGGCTCAGGAGTAAATAAACTTCCATGAAAGGTTAGAAAGTAAAACTGTTTGTCACAACGTGAAGGCCTGCGGGGGAAACAGAGTTGGTGGGTTTGCCCTTAGGATTCTTACCTGATTCTCTGTATTTCTTTAGTTTCCTCCCTGTTTGTCACATTCACCTCTGCCTGTTTCAAAATCTGTAGCAGCTGTTTTTCAGTTTGCTCGAAACAAAGAAAGGCACAATGCACAAATACAAGTTTAAGAGACATCCTGATACTTTTAAGCTACCAAAAATAGGCCCCATTTGCAAGCAGCTATTACAGCCAATATTTCCATGGAAACATTAATAGAGAAATCTTGAGCCAATTAGAATAATTACAGAGCAGCACTGCCATGCAGACTGAGTACCTCTCCTGAGAGCCTGTCTCTTGATCATTCTGGTTTTTTAAGCACAGAAAAACAAAAGATGTATCTGCGTGAGGTGTATTTCTTGATTCAGCACTTCAAAAATAGCTCATATTTACATTTTCAAGCAAAAGTTATAAATACCTTTATAGCAACAGTGGCATTAAGTTAATAAACTAAAATTGAAATAATTAAGGTTAAGGTTAAAGGGAGTTTCTTAAAACCACTTAAAAATTAGCCCATGTAAGATCTTTTTAGCATTTTTTTCTTGTTTTTTCTTAGAGGTTGGTGCTTGCTGATATCTAGCCATATTTCTTACTTAATTTTATTACATTTTAATTACATTTCTGTAATTACTGTAAGATGAAGTTACAGTAAAGATAAATGAGATGATACTGGTCCCTGTATTAAAGAACATCAAAGCTAATCTGAGACCTATGAACATGTATACACATATTCTCAAAATTAAGGATACAGAGTTCTAAAATGGCCATTTGCTTAAGTCTTTTTATGATTAGGTTGTGGTTTGGACATGGTCCAAACACAGTTGGAGTCCAAATAATCGTGTCCAAATAATTTGGGATTCCCTGCTGCATCTGAGTCTTTCATTCCTATCTAATTTCTCTCTTTCAGTTCTCATCCAGATTTACTTTTGAACAGTATCCATAAAAAGTCAGGCAAACTGTAATCCTGCAAACACTATGCGTATGACGACCTTCACTCCCGTTAGTAGCTGTATTCTTACAATGTTAAAATTAAATATGGATGCAGAGCTGGCTTAAGATTTTTCTGCCATATGACCCAAATGAATTTTGCCATGAAGGAGAAATGGCTAAAGTGGTAGGAAGAGGCATGCAGTTATGGCTGGAAGAGAGAAGCCTTTGAGACAAGCCAGGCTTTCTGCTCTGGGTTAGCGGAAGGCTGAAGCTCATGGCCAGTCCTGGCCTCAGTATGTGTTTTTTGCACACCCTCCTCTTTTCCTCCTCTTCCCTTCACGGGAATAGCAGCAGCAGACCAGACGTTCTGGGTCTCCAGAAAAGACAAAGTTGACAACTGTTTTGTCACAGTTTTGCATCAGTTTCGTTACCACAGCTAATTGCCTGCTTTGGGCTGCTGCCCACCTTGCTAGGACTCCTCCGGGGGATGGCAGGCTTTTACTGTCTTTGCAAAATGCATCTGGTTTTAGGGAGTAGTCTCTTATTACAGGGAGATATGAATTAATAATATTTAATATTTATAGTACTGCATTGACATTTAAGCAATGTGTTATGGAATAGCTAAAATGTATAAATGGTGATGTAATTTGAATATACAGTGAAGAGCACATCTTCAGCACTGGAAGTATGAGGCTGGGAAATAACACACATTTGTAGCAACAAATCAAGACAACAAAATTCATATCTTTCTTGGTAAATTTTTTTTGTATATTGTTCTCACATACTACTTCTTGTAATAGTCATCATCATAATGCTTAGAAACCTAGGTAATGACTCAGGATGTTATGTTGTGCTAGGTGCTGTACATTCTTCAAAAGATGTTCCCTGCCCAAGTGCCTTATAAGCTGATGGTGAGTCAGCAAGCGGACATAAGAAACACAAATGGGCACAAAAGACACAAAGACACAGTAAGGCCATTACTGGTGAGCAGGGAAAGGCGGTAGTCACAACACATCAAAACTGACCATGGTCAATGGCTTTTATCCAAACTTCACAGAAAAGAGAGGTTTTGTAGAACCTATTTAGTTCATTTTTTTATATTCAACAGGAAAACATACAGTGTCTTGATTTTAGTAGGTGCTTCTGGAAAAGCCCTGCACATTATGAGGGTTTGCAAGAAAACAACAGGAGCTGTTAACAAAACTACATCTGGCATCTACTGATTCTGGATAGCTTATGGGGTTTGGGAGAATCATTAAGTTTAAAGCTTGTTTTATCTCTAATAAATTACTATTGGGTACATGCTCTGTTGATTTTTCCAGGACTAGGAGTAAGAGAAAATGAGAAAATATACCACTGTTAAGATTGTTTTGGTAACAATGAATATGTTGTGTTTAGATTACCTGATTTTTGAGGCATAGAACTTAGATCTTGAAACTTTTTGTTTTGGAAAACTTTATAGACAAAACATGGATGTTTCTTCGTCCTCTTAAGGAATATTTTCTAAGGCACAGCTGATAGTCATCATCCATTCCACTCAGTCATGCTGTCTATTTGGTGTTGGAAATAAATGGAGGTTACTGTTTAGAAAATGTCTGTTAACATCAGCAAAACTATTGCTCTGTGTACTGAGGTAATTTCAATGATGAAAAAATGTTATAGCTGAAGAGTTTGTAAAACTTGTTGGATATCAGTATCAAATAGTTTATTCAGATGATGAATATGCTGATTCTCAATAGCTCTCTTTCACACATGAATAAGGAATAAGAATATATATGTAGGTATTAATGTATTTTTAACAATTGCTAAATGTGCACAGGAAGGAAGGCTAAAAATGGATTCTTCCATTACTGAGCTTTAAACTGAATGCTGCATGATTTTAGGACTTTTCCTTTGTGAACTTTTAAACAACAGAAGAGCTTTTTCAGATTGATGAATAGAAGCAGTTCATATAAAACCTGACCTAAATATTTAATTCTAGCCTGATAACTTAGTTGCACTGTAGTAGTTTTGTTGATTTTTTTTTTTTTTTTAAACACTTGTTTGGTAGTTGGTTAGCTGGGGTTGTGGTGATATGTGACTAATGATCATTTGACGTATGAGTATACTTTTAGTTGTTTAAAGTTATGAATAAATAAGATTTATAGGTTGAGAAAAATTGTAGATGGACTCTTTCAGATTGTTGAGAGTCTTGTAGAAGTCTAATAGAAATAGCCAGACTTGTACAGACTCAGCTTAATTGTTTTCGGTTTTACACCTGGCCCAGGCATCATTGAGGAGTACCTGAATGAGGATTGCAAGACCAGGTCTTACAATTCCTTCCTTATTTAAGTTTTATAAAGGAAGTCTCAACTGTTAAACAGAGGCCTTGCACTCCAGTGTATGGTTGGATAGTTTGGATTTCCTGTGTTGGAGACCTTTCAGAACATCCAAAGGAAAAAAAAAAAAGTTGTTTGTGTTTGTTTGAAAAAGGGGGGGGGAGGTAAACAAAACTTGAAATAATAAAAAATGGCATTCCTATGGCAGACATGGACTGGTATAAACCAGCAGAGGGAGCAGCCGACCAACGTTGGGATTGGCTGTGGGAAATCTGTCCATAGGGAAATTAGTGGTGAAAGCCATTTAACTGCCTGTATATTATTTAAAATGATATTATATGTCATGAATTACAATGACAAGTGATGGATTTATAATATTTTCTTAATATAGTCAACCATCAAGATATACCTTGCAAATTACATTTTGTTAAGGAGATTGAAGAGATGCCAAGGTTGGAATCAGTGTGTTGATTAGTGGTATTCAAGGTGTCTAAACTGAAGACAGTCGCCTTTCGTTGTGTCTGTGCATAAATAAATATTTTTCTTTGCCTTCATGTTGGTCTTAACTTAGAATCATAGAATCATGGAATCATAGAAAGGTTTGGGTTGGAAGGAAGCTTCAAAGATCATCTAGTCCAGCCACCTTGCCATGGGCAGGGACATCTTTCACTAGATCAGGTTGCTCAAAGTCCCATCCAGCCTGACTTTGATCACTTCCAATGATGGGTGATCCACAACTTCTGTTTCACAACCTTCAGAGATCCCTTACAGTTTACATTATTGCCTGATTCTGGTTCTACATAGTATTCTGATTAGCATGTGGAAGGCCTCTCTAGCATGCAAAACTTCCCAGGCTGCTCCCTCTGCCTGCCTGCCCTGCTCTTTGCCTCTACAGACTGAGAGCCTACTGACAGGGTGCCTTTTCTTGCCTCTATGTTGTGCGTGGCTTTTGCTCTATATCCATAGCATGGTTTTGATTTAGAGCCTTCTTCTTTTCCCTTGTCCTCCCACCATGCTTCCTGAAAAGGATTCAAGCAGATGCTCCACATTAATTTAATAATAGCAAGAGGCCATGTCTTGAAAGGAAAGTAGTATTGCATTATTTGAGTTTCTACAGCGAGTAAACCATTATATTCTTGTATTGTCTCGATCCATCAAACATGTACCAGTTGTTTCAGATATTTCCTGGTTTTAAAATTTAGTTTTATATTTATATAGATCAGTTGTATTACAGTAGTAACAAGTCAGAATCAATATGGATGTTAGAAAATGAAGAAAGTATTTCTACCCACTGAGTGCATAGGTGAAAGGCCGTGGTTTGGGAAAATTAAACATAAGTGGATGGTTAGATTGCATAGTCAGAATTTTGGTGATGAGCTTACGGAGGCTAGAGCAGACTCTGAATGGCAAAATTTAGATGTGTACCATCCAACTGCACCATGGAGAGTGGTGGTAGTGAAAAGTGGGCAGAGGTGAAGAAAAACAGTTCTCGAAGTGTCAGGGCTGGAAGAAAATCTAAAAACTCAGATGTTATTTTTCTGATAACTAATAAAAGCTAGTTTCTTTATAACAGAGGGAAATATAAATAAAAGAGTGTGTCCCAGGGCAGCAGCTTTTGCATTAATGTACATTAATGTCTAGTTAAAGATACACAGTCATGTTTTGAAATTTTTACTAGGCACAAAAACTTCTGGTTTATAGTTTCCATTAAATACTCACTTAAATAACTGCACTTTGCCCATATGCTTTTAAAAATCAATATACTTTGGATGTTCTTGCTGTATGTGAGCTCACAATTCAAAAATAAATGATCTATGTCCTTTAGCTGAAGACAGCTAAAGGACAGTTAGAAAAATGGTTCATCTGTTATTGTGCATTATTACTAGAAGATAATGCAAACTAGTGTGATAACACAATCCTGAAAACCAAATCTTTTTTTAAACTGCATTTTGTTTTCAATACCAGTTACAAGATCAATTTCTGGTCATGCTTCCCATCCAACATACTCTTTACTACACAGGATTAATCTTGTTTTAAATTCTGGTTTTCATTAAGTAAATAAAATTATCCAATCTTCTATATATTTTCTTTAATGCACATTAAAAGCAATGAAATTCTTAGTAGGAATTGTTAAAGAAATACCACATATTTTATTACTATCCTAAACCCAGTGCTTTGAAGTCTAGCAATTGAAATATGCTGATACATGGAAGATTACCTTTAAAAATGGAATGAAAGGGAAGGTAAGTGATAAAAAGAAATGCCTCTATTTTACAATATTTTAAAAGGTGCTGGTAAACTTGTGTTTATTTTAACAGTTTCATACCTAGCATCATACCTAGATGCTACTCTGCTGTTAACACAAAGACATTAATTTGCAGTTTCTTTTTGCAGGTGCTGCTTTGTGGTGTAATTGTCATGCGTCCAGAAGATCCATTTACCTTTTTAGAGGAAAAGCTCAGAGAAATAATGGAAAAGGGATTAGATGCTGTCTTCTGGTACATACTAAATGTTTGTGTGTGTGCTGTGTGGTTTATAATATTGAACTTGGACTTTTGAAACATGCGAACAGCACAGCACCTACTGTGTAGACTGCAAGTTAAATGTTAATATTGCTTTTTTTTGCAAATATTAATGGTATATGATATTGCAAATACAGTAAGACAATATCTTCTGAAAACATAGAAAATATTTTTCTTTTGATATCTATGTTTTTTTTGTCTACAGAATATCTAATGACTATGCTCCTCTTTGTTTAGTTACTATATTAAACCCTTACTTTTGTGGTAAGCAAAACCGAGGTAGTGTTACTTGTTATAACTTTGTTGCTGTTCACGGTGTATTTACCTATGTGAACCAGGGGTGTGGCCTTCAAGGACTGAATCATTAATTGTAGTATTTCTCATTTTTTCTCTCCTCTGTGTGTTGTTTCACCCTATTAAGTAAAGTCATCACAGCATGAGATAAAAAAGACTAAGAATTTAGTTCTGCTTACACTGGAATCGTAGACAATATTGTGATTGACTTAAATGGCAGCAGGCTTTGGTCTCTAAAATATGTACAACTTCTGTAGGCTAAAAATGCCATCTGAATTTTTAAAAACATGTTTCACAGCAAGTGCTTTTTCTCTGACTTGTTAATGCTTTTTTCCCACTGTTAGAAAAAAAGCCCTTGATTAATTTATAGTTAGTCTGTACCTGACAAAAGAAAGTGTATGTGTGTATTCTTAGCTTACTGTGCAGAAAACAAGACGCAGAGTTTTGCATTAGTTTTGAATATTGTGAGATCATATGTTCTTACCTTTTTTTGAAGCATGTTCATTACTGTTGGTGCAGCTCCTGTGAAAGTTACTTCCTCTCCTGCTTTAACTTGCACATATAATTAACTGATTTCATGATTCAGGTGTGTTTCAAGAAAAGTTGGGTTTTGTAAATATGCCATCTTTGAGGTTTATAAATTCTGATCTATCGAAGGTTTTGAATATCAGGATAAAAACTTCAGTTGGTGCAGAGGGAAGAGCAACAAGCTATAATGGTACTTGCATTGACATGAATCACTAAGAAGATAGAGTACCCTCTTTTTTTTACTCACTGGACTTCATCCAAGAATGCAGTTTCATTTGTAGGTGTCATAGCTGTGTAATAATCAAACCTGATGTTTTAGGATATCATCAGGATTAAGCTGCAAGAAAACTTTAAATATTGAGAAGAACTTCTGCTGAGATTGTAGTGTAAGGGAAGAAGAAGATAAGAAAAAAGATAAACAAAATTTCATAACAATAAGGATGCCTGGAGGCAAAAACTCTGCTGGAGAGTGAAAGAACTTTGTACAGGAAGGAGATGGAAAGTGTTAGTTCAATATGAATTAAATTCTGTGTTACATGCAGAGTCTATACAATATAATTTTTTAGAGTTAAGGTTAAGTAGGTGTGCTGTCACTGATACAACTTTTTAGTAAGGGACTGGTCTGTTGAGATACTGAGTTCTGTAAAATGCCTCATTGTTGTCAGAAAACTGCAATCTGTTCATCACTGGATTAAAACTGACCCCAAAAGACGCTACTGATCTATTTAGATGGGAGCTAGAAAAGCTTAGAGAATGAGAGTTGGAAAAAAGGGGGAATGGGATATAATGGACAAAGTAATGGTTAATGCTAGGAAAATAGGCATCTTTTGCAATGTGAAGAAGCTGTTATTTCAAAGGGCTAGCCAGGAAGGTACTTACCTCGCTTTTATATTCTGTGCAATTGTCACTTCTGGTTGAAGTTTTGAGTAGGAGGTGGATAATAAATCCTTAATCTTTGGGCCCACTCAAGCAGAGATCTCCGGAGTTGTCTGGACCCCTAACCACCCTGCATGCACTCGTAGACTGACTTACAGACATTGTGGTAGCAGGTCAGATCATTACAGTGGGTGATGCAGGTTTGTGCCCTCATTGTGTCCTTTCCCTGGGGTTCTCCATGGGGTAACACAATGCCTCGTATCACAGGGTGCACCAACAACCTGAACCATAATGATGAGGTTTTATTGTTTACTTTACATTATTTATGATGTCGTTCCTAGTAGTTGAAACCTGACTTGATTTCTCTTTTAATTTTGGCACTCTGGTAATACTTTTTATTTCCATATTTTTCATGGAAGCATAACGCAGCGTAGTCTTTTTTGATTTATTTGGCTCTTGCAGTGTGTCTTCTTTTTTTTTTTTGTGAAAACAAAACAGCTTACCTACCTAGGCATGACATGGCCTATCTGCAACAGCAGGAAACATTGCTCCAACTACTGAAAATTTGAAATGGCTGTTCAGTCAATATTAAGATGAGAAACAAAATAGTATAATCTGATAGGAAATGACCAAGATAGATATTACATGGAATGTATTAAGCACTGATGTACACAGTATTTCAACATAGCTCTAAGAGTAGCAATTAAACATGATAATTTGTTTTCATATTTTCAAACACATTTAAAAAATAGCTGCTATGGGTATTTGTAATGAAAATTATATAGGTCTTAATCTTTTAATAACTTTGTAATACCATAACATGTAAATATAATCTATTAGGTACAGAGAAAAGATGCATTTTCTTTTGGGGATACTAATATGGTTAATATAATTTACTTCTCTTTTAAAGGTATATGTGTCTTGATCTGTCTTTATACCCAAAATTAAAGAGGATTTCAGAAACTTGCCTGAGCACTGTTTTTGGACTTGACGGTGAACAACTGGTAAAAATCATTGAACATTTGCATTAACTCTATGCTGTGAACAGATCTTCTAATGCAGAATACTCATATTCTGTTTTTAAGTTTTCTCATGTTACTCTTCTATAGCTAATGCGAGGAATATGATACTTTGCATTTCTTTCCGTTGATACTGATTTTTATCCAAAAACTGTCATCAGAGGTGAGCATAGCAATCTAGGCATATGGTAGGGAACAAGTAGTTCCTGTTTCATATTTGGTCATAATTTAAAAAAGAGTTCCACATAAATATGAATCTAGTTTCAATAACGTGTGTTTTCTATGGATTATTTAGTTTTACTTAGGCTGATTCCTAAAATTACACTTGAACTGATAAATCTTGGAAAGTGCTATCAAGGCTAACAATTAATAGTTACAGTTAAACACAGTATTGATGTACATAAAGCAATAAGAGGTAAACATTTTCATTTTATTGGTCAAAAAGTCACCTGTAGAGAAGAAAAACTGCTATTTTAAAACATTCAGAGAAGGAGAAAGTTGCTGTATGACCATGCAAGGAAGCAGTCTAAGCAATTTAGTCAGTAAGTTGGCATGCAGTGTGACCAAATTTTTCTCTTAGTTACCTCTGTATAACTACTCAATTTTGTCTTCTCTTAGTACATCTGTACTGTGAGTTTACCACAATTTAATTTCAGCTGTTTCCTCTTTTACCAACCACTCAAATATTATATTAATCAGTCTAAAAGTAGAATGGTTGATTTATATAGGATATGTATAAATATACAAACACGTTGCAGTCAAATCCTCTCATAGATTTTCTTAGGAGTAAGAACAACAAATGGGACAAAAAATAGTATTTTCTGAGGCCCAATTGCTATTTGCACATTCAAAGGACCATATTTTCTTTTACAGGGATATTCTTAGCCCGTAGTCTTAACGCAATTTTGATTTTGTACAAGTTTAAACAGGTTTATTAAAATACCTATGAGTTAGAATCATGTGGTAAATGGTTTACATAGCAATGGGTCATGAAAAGATTTTTGCAAAGAGTAACTAAAGTATTTGTTTAATATGCCTAATTACTGGATACAGCTGATCAATAAAAGAGTGGATATGAGGGATGACAGACTGAATTTCGGTTATTGAGCTTTCCCTCAAGCACACATATTAGTTCTGTTTTGTGTGCTAATTTAGCTTTTCCTTTAACTTCTGTGTGTAAAAACAGAGGTGTAATTTGGTAGCAAAGTACTTCTAACTATACACAGAAAATTATACTTGAACATTTGTCTCTTTAAAATAAATACTTTAATTTGCACCAATCAGCATGGAAAATAAAATATTTCATATTTTTGTCTGATTTTTAAATATTCATAATACAGCACTGTTTTGTGTACTAATGTCATAAATGATTTGTTAGATGACTGCAGAATTATGTGCCAAAGCATGGGACTTTTACAGCAGAAACTTAATGAAGCTGTATTTTGGGTAAGTATATGCATTTTACATATACCTCAGGAACATCTTAGGAAAAATCTTTTACCAAAGCAGTATTTCTGTAGTTCATTTGAGGGAGGAAGAAGTTTTCATTTTAATAGAACAACATGAAGAAAGATTAGAAACTTAACATTTGGCTTTATTTTTCTTCAGCAATGTTATTCTATGTTAAAACTAGTCAGTTACGAGTTTCTGCCTGTTCCAGACCCGAACAAAGTTCTTTGACATTTCTGTACTTTAATCAGCTCTATTTGCCAGGAATATGGTAGTATACCCAGGAATAAAAGGATAATTTGTGTTTGGGTCTGAAAGTAAAAGATCTGAGTTCTCTTCTGCTCTTTCTTCCGTTTCATTTATGCTTGGGATTAGGTAACTCGTATTTTATGTAATCCAACTTTTCCTTTTAAAAATGGGGATAACACATAGATATGTTTTAAAATATGGTAATCACAATAAATAAACATTTTACTGATTTCTTTGTTATAAGCATGTGTATAAAAATTTAATGATCCTCCATTTAGAATAGGTAAGTTTGGGCTATTTTGTTTTGAAAAGCGTACAATGCTAATTATACAGGAGGTACAACTCTGTTAGGAACAGTGGTGTAAAACCTTACTAAGAATCACAGAATCACAGGATTGGTAGGGAGGTGAAGATTTTCAAGCTATACTGTGCTTAGCCTTGGTGAACATTTGTCTCGGCTGTTTATAGTCATCTTAAAAATCACAGGTGTTGGAGACATGACAATCTCTGCAGGCAGTTTATTCCAGTACTTCATAATCCTTTCTACTAGAAATATTTTCCTAATACCCGAGTCTTCCTTGCTACAAGAGAAACCTTTTTTTATTTTTTCTTTTTGTCTTATACACCAGGGACATGGAAGATTATTCCTTTTTCCTTTACAGCAGCAGTTTGAAGATTGTCTGAGCTAACAGTTTTGTTTAATTATCATAGAAGTTGGACTGGAACAGTAGAATGTTCCATTTATAATTGCTCCCAACTATATGAAATGATATTTTTTTTTAATTATTATTTGAAATGAGAGAGATTTTGGCAAATGAAAGTAGTGATGTAAAGTCTAATTTATTTAGTAGTCTTTCCAGCAAATCAGATACGGAGAGATAGTGTATTTTAATATATCAGTGGCATATGATTCATTTGAAATACATTTTTTGTTCTGAATCTAATTACTTCGTATTACTTAGCTTAGAAGAGAAATGGGATTTTTACCAAAGGTTAAAATTGTTAAGATATAAATTGAATTTGTATTCTATTATATTAAATTTTTTTTGTATTGTGAAGAAAATGTAAATAGCACTTAAGTAAATGCATGCATCTAGCACTTTTAAATTATTTTGTATAAACACTCAAATGTCCTTCCATAAATACAGATCTTTACATTAAAGTATAGCTGACAGCAGCGGGAGTATATGATGGTGGAAGCAAGCAAGTTTTTATTGCTCGTTACTGTAGAATATTAAGAACAAGTAGAAATTTTATTAAATTGATTGAGTGAATTACTACTAAAAATATTATCAATGCATATTTGATTTAAATTATAAATAACAGACATCAGTTCTATTCAGAAGTTTTTATTGTTGAGCTTGACTGCTTTGTATTTTACAGCAAATTGCAGAGTTTTATAGATTTTACTTTATTCAGGTTGGGAGCCATATTAAATTACTCATTCTGTTTTAAAATTCAGAGGGTGGATAAAATATAATCTGCTGAGAAAGGACAAAAGAAAAAAGGCAAAGCAGAAGATGGCTCTAGCAGTAGTCCATTATAACGTCCAAATATTAAGAATAATTATACAGAAGTGGAGCACGTGGGTGCAGATTCACAAGGAAAAAATGACATGTAAGTCTACATAGCTGCTTTGCACAAGACAAAAAATGGATGTTATGTAAAAGAAAATTATGCTGTATAAATTAAATATGCGTGGTCCAACAATTCATCTAGCTGTCTTTTTGCAGGATGCCATTCATTGGTTGACCTGTGGCAACTTGATGCCATGAATGCTGTGAGAGGCAGTTCCCTGTCTTCTTTGCTAGGACAGATGGTGCTGGTACTCTTCTCTGAAGACTGAGCAGCGATGCTGATGCAAAGCAGGCTTGGGAGGTGTTCGGGAAATGGAGTGTATGTCAGAAGTGGAGTGAGTTGGGATGCTTTTCTGGGAGGTGAAGAGCATAGTGATAGGGATAAAACAGGAGGGATCGCAGAGTTGGAGTCTTGGCTTCAGTTAGAGGGAATGCATGATGAGAAGTGGGGAAGGAGTGAAGATCAAAATAAATTAAAATAGTCAGAAGACAGAAAAAATAAATACTTTGTTTTTTCTGCCTGAGACTGTATTCCACAGATCCTGCTGTTATGGGTTTTTTTAAATGTCTCATTAGACTGTCGTTTAAATGACTGACTCATTTAAATGTCTCAACATAGACTCTGTTAACCTGAGTCCACCAGAGAGAAGTTTCATAAAAATAAAGAATGGGCCAAAAGCACTACCTATAGCTTTGAGTTTGAGCTCAGGCAGTTATGTATGACTCAGACATTGCTCTTACAGAGCCAGAGGCCCAAGCTGTTGTCTCACTCCTTAGGAAGTTTTCAGAGCCTTCCTGTTCTTTTTTATTACTTCCTTTTATATTGTCTTCTAAATATTACTTTCAGCCAAGGCCAAAGCAAAATTAACTTTTTGTTAATTTTAAATTCACAGAAGCAGAGGAGGAGAAATCTAGAGGGCATAGTTACTCAATATGTTCCCTTCCATGACAAAGCTGACATATGGAGAAACGCCATTCAGTCATTTTTGGCTGTATGACTCCGTTTGTTGACTCTTGACTAGTCCCAGTATAACTGTTTCTGGGATTGCACTGTAAATGAGGTTGCTGGAATGATAGAGAATTGGGGAAAAAAATGGGGGGAGAAAAAAAAAAAAAGGTGGATCTTTTTTTTCTTAAATAAAATTTGAACACTTTGGGGATCTGCTTATCGTAGAACTCTACCATCCTATCAACACAACCCATGAAGGAGTGATCTGTGGAAAAAGTTCAAGAGTGAACAGTGTTGTGAGAAGGAATTAAAGGGGCAGGTCAGTGGGCTGTTAGATCCTGATTGGTGAAAGTCAGAGCAAATTAATGTAGATGCAGCATGAACTTCCCTTGCAATCCTGAGAGTTTTTGCCTTCTGCCGTTGGGCAATGGAAATTTGATATTATTTTGTAGGCATTTGCTTTGCAAATATTTCCAGTTTCAGTACCTTACTGGTTGTATAGCTTAAAAAGTTATTAAAGTTTGTAATTAAAGTGTAAAGTGAACACTTATTGAAGTGTATCATTATGTAATATCATACAATATATTCCCTAGAACACATAGCGTTTGAGCATGACTCGGGTAACAGAAAACAGACTTAGGTTTATACTGTCAATATTGCATCTCTTGCCAGATTTGAGACACACTGATCTTTTTTTCCACAAACAAGAATGGATCTTAAATGTACCTTTATAATAATTTATTTCAGTTGAATTTCAAGACACCTTTTTGTTAAAACAAAGTAGATAATGATTCTATAGTGTGTATTTAATATATCAAAATTTACATTTTAATGCTTCTTTTGATAGTGAAGACTGCATGTCACACTAATCAAGCTTAGTCCTTGTCCATAAGATAGGATTATATAGGGCTAAGCTACTTAAACAGCTATATGTTCTTGAAAGTATCAAGTAAGAAGAGTCTCTCAGCTCCCTTTGTGGCTTTATTGCATTTTTTTTTACAAAGTTAACTGACAAAAAAAATTTGAATGATGACATAAGTTTTTGCAGAAAATTGCACTTATTTCCTCTTGTTTTTATTTCGGTGGCTGTGAAGAGCATTTTATTTCAGTCGCATTTGTAACACCTTTTACATATAGAAGGACAGTTATAGTATTCCCCCTGCTTTTTTTTTGTGCTGGACTAAAGAAAATTCAATTCCTTCCAAACTTTCCTTAAAAGTAATTTTTTTAAATGTTTATGTTAATTCATAATGAACATGTGATCTTTCATAATCTGCTTTACTGTTCTTTGTACATTTAACACTGGTATAACACTTAGCACTTGACTTTACTGAATTTATTCTTATGACTTTTGACTTCTATGCCATCTGAAACATTATTAAAGTTTTGTTAATTGTATTTTATTTCACTGAGGTCTATATAACATCTTGCACCTCCAAGCTCTGTGAAATTATTGGGTCATTTGGTAGATCAGTAATGTCTAATACACAACTCTGATAAATTGGGAATATGTCATGTTTTATGCCTTGCCTACTAACTTGAAATCCTATTGCAATGGTCTTAATTATATCTGTTGTAAAAAGTTGTTATTTATTTCCTTACAGAAGCTGAATTGAATAGCTGTTTTATTGAAATGTAATTTGATAGACAGTCGTTCATCTAAAGCATTTAAATGACATACTTGTTCTTACTTGTGGTCCTCAAATTGGTTATAATTATGTATATTTTCAGTGGCAGCAAAGAGACTGCAACAGATCTTTAACAAAATATATTTAAATGCTCTCGTGAAAACTTGGCATGCAGAGGCCCACAGTTCTTTGAAAACAAAAGCATATTTTGAGGTATGAAGTATAATACTTTAAATATAGTAAGCTCAATGATTAAAGATTGACTCCATTAATTCCAACTGTTATGGAAAAACAGCTCTATCAATATTAAATGAAGCATTTTAGTGTACTACTACTAATACTACTATTTAGTACTTATGGTGTTATGGAAAGCAGATCATTACCTCTATATTCTACAAGTAAAAGTTTGGTCATATCTTAAGCAGGAAAAGGGGTTGAGTGTGGTTGTATATTATCAGTGATGTAGCTGGCTTGGATCAGGTGGCTGATATCTTAGGGGTAGTATTACCAGTTGAGATGATAATCAGTAAAGATGATGCCTCTGGATCCCTGCCACCAGAATCCAAGAGGTGTAGATTCCTGCAGAGTGAGGAGAAGCCTCAGTAACCTCATCTTCTCCCCAAAAGTGTGGGGTAACCAAAATTGTAGGCAGCACATGGGCAGCCCCGTATGCCCCACTGCCGGCAGCCTATCTGGTCTCACTGTGAAAAACAGTGCTCTTCTCATTTCTGCGAAGGTTTCTCCTGCCAAGGAAGAGAATGCCATAGCTTGGTGGGAGGCTCAGCAGATACTATGTGGGAAGGGGGAGAGATGGGAGCGTAAGACCCAGCTGCTGCTGATAGCATGGGGGTTCCAAAAATCATGCTTGCACAGATAAAGCTCTGCCACTGTTTGGCTCCTTTTCCATCTGGTACTGTAGGATGGTCAGAATGGAAACGAGCTGTGGACAATGTATCAGTTGCTGGCTGCCAGACACCAGTTGTCAAATCCTTCCTGGAGTAAACCTGTCATTAGTCTTGCTTCTTCCCTGTCCTCTCAAATTAGTTGGTACACTCTCACTTTTATTTTTGTTTCTTCTCCCTCCTGTACATTTTCTTTCTCCTCTTTTGTTGCTGGTATCTTAAAATACTTAAAATGTTAGTCTGACTAGACTGAGTGCACAAAAGATGTCCTGTTTTTGGAGCGTATCAGGGCATTCTTAGGGAATAATATTCATAAATTCTTTCCATTCTTAATAGCAGTTGCAAGGATTGGTTTGACTTCCGTAATTAGATTAGAATGCATATAACAGAAAGCATATCATTGAATCATGTTTTAATTGTGTACTTTTGTATTGTGTACACTTTTGTAGGCATTTTGGGTGCAACTAAGTCACCTAAACATAGTTTTCTGGTGTAATTCAGCATGCCCTGGGATATCTCAGGCAAAGGTAGACCAGACAGGACTCCAGCTTAAAGCTCAAGAAGTGCAAGAATCCTCTGCCAGTCCTGTGTCGTATCTGCCAGTCTTTTGTGGATATCTTGGATAATCCAGGGCATCTGAGATGACATTGATTGATTTTGAAATGCAGAATTAAACCATCATGATTATAATATGTAATAAACTTAATGGGCCAGAAGAACTCGCATTGCTACTAAAGGGCAAATAAATTTTCACAATGGGAAGTTACAATCTAAAGCTCATTATTTCCATTTACTCTGTTCTTTCTGGCTTTCCCATCCCACCATTTTCTTCCTTCCCATTTTCTTTATTCTTAATTTCTCCTTTCCTGCATGTTTCGCCTTTCTTTTATCTTCTCCTCTCTTCCCTGTAGCAATATTCAAATGAAAACCAATTTTATAACCTCTGAAAATCTTCTATTTCTAGAGCTAGAATAAAAGACAAAAAAGGAGATTCAATGTTAAGCCCATGTTGAGATTATATGTGAAAGATACCTTAGTATCTTTCATGCAGTATACATTGTTGGATACAATAGAATATCAGAGAGATTTTAGTAGTGATACCTTTTGAACGCTTGTCTGAAAAATTCGTACGTGCTAATAGCATGTTTCTGTCGTATTGAGTCCACAAACTAGTGTACACAGTGTTTTAATTTGGAAATGCAGATGGTCTCCTGTGCTTATATATTGTATTGCTACGATGCAAAATCGTGAGATGCACCCTAAAATTGTGATTATTCTCAGTAATAGCAGTTACATATGTTCATAGATGTGTATCTATATGGGGATTTGAAAATACCTAGTAAAGTTTAGCAAATTTAATTTCATTTTTTGAATATTTAAATATTCAAATATATTTGAGCATATATTCAATATATTTGAAACTTTGAACCTGCAGTTAAGATAAAATTGTACTTCTCTTGTGCCATCTTTTTTCAGAGTTTGGCAAAGGAAAGTCAGAAAGGCTGTTTTGAATCAAATGATATTACTGTCAGACATAAAACATCCCATTTACCAGAAAAAGCTTTATTACAGGTTTGTGATAGTTGGTGCTCTTTTTAAGTTTTAATATGTATATTTCATAAATGGTATATATCACGTTTTGTTGAAAAGAATGTTTGTGCCATGGAAAAGAAGGCTCCTGTTTACATTGTTCACTTTGAGTAGGGTGGAATCCTTCGAAGGATGGTAATGCTATTCTTTCCTTCAGTGGCACCTGATCATATTCTGCATGCCCACACCTGACATCCAGAAGCTTGTCTGAGCTGAGGCTGAAAGAGAAAGAGGGAGACTCAAAAAGGAAGAACAAGAAATCAGGAAATCTGTAGGATAGGTAGAGAGTAGAAATCCTGAGAGAAGTAAAGGGGTTTGTTTGCAGTGAGGTCATAAGCCAAACCCCAAATGTGATAGAAAGCAGTTTAATTTTGTATGGACTGTATGGACATTATGCAACTCCTTAAGACAGAAAAAACTGCTAGGCCAGAAAGCAAGAGTAGAGGGGAGGAATCTGCTGCAAGGGCACAGTGGGTAGGGAAGGATTTCTTTCCAAACATTTTTATTCAATTTGTTTAAATTAATTTGTTTGTTTAAAAGGTTGCTTTGTTCAGTATTTTTGTATCCTTACAAAATGTAACTTTAGAGAGTGAAAGCTTGTTAATACACTAACTTCTAGAAGAGAAGGTAGTTCTACCCAGAAGCAGGAAGATTGATTTGAGGCAGTATTTTACAAAAAGAACAGAATTATTAACTACTGGTTGTGGGGCCTTCAGTTGTAGAGGCCAGTTTAACTAAATTATAGGTTGGTTACTGAAAATAATTGCCACTGAGGGATACATTGGAACTACTGCTATAATGTTTTCATTTTATCTTCTTATTTATAAGCTTTAATTTGTCCTATCATGTTTTTCCATTAATTTAACATTGCAAAAACATTAAAGTGGTATTTCAGAAAAACATGATATATTTTTCTTTTAAATAGTATGGACTACAGTGAACTCAAAATTCAGGTTTTATCCAATGAAATCTAAAACCCAAATGCAGATACTTAATTTTAAGCATGTGCATAATGCCACTGATGTCACAGGAAACTTGAATCTGTAAGCTAAATCATGTACATAGTTTACAGACCTTACTCACCAAAAATACAGCATGCTTCAATTCTTCTTGATGTTATCTATATGGATTCCACTGGTGGTGCATTTGGTCTTCATGGATGTGAGACTGGTTTATTTTGACTTGGGTCCATCAATGGAGTTTAGTCTGTGGTGTTTTCTCAGTACTGGCTCATTCAGTAACCAGAGAACTTCTGCTATCAAATGATTCAGATGTAGGCCCCTTGCAGCAGCAGTAGTATCTCTCCAAAAGAATTTGGGAGTCATAATACTCATACCTCTGATTACTGAGACACTGATACAAGCTAAGGAAGAATCTCTAGTATGAACCTCTTCTTCAAAAGGAGTACACTCAAAAGGAAATGTTCTTCCCATACAAGTGTAAACACCACTAAAACAGAGCGAGAGATTAATTTACTGTATGAGTAGCAGAATAACCAAAATTTGGTCTACAGTGCCACCTCCTAATGTTCTCTTTCCTAATAAGGTAATATAATACACTACAATATTATTATATATAAAAGATAGTATTATATAAGAGTGTATATGTGTATTTTTATATATATATATCTCAAAGATAGTATTATAGCTTACATGTGTCTATACCTATCAAACTTGTCATACATATAAATAAATAATTATTCAAATTTTCAGGAGTTCTGAGGTCTGTACTAGCCTCCTTTCTTCATTAAAAAACCCTGAAATAGTGTAATCTTTCTGTTAGTTCTATAACAAGCGATATTGACAGTATCATTCCTTTTTTGTAGCTTGGGAGAAATCTGTTTATTTTATCTTAATCCATGAGCCTTGGTTTTTTGACATCCAAACCATGAGCTCAAAATATAGTGACATTTTAAACTATCCTTGTTTAAGGTTCCCCTTTTTTGAGGTCACATAGTGTTCATAGTTACATGTGCCGCTGTCACAAAGAATCAGATCTCACATACATAAAGACTATGCACAGGAAAACCAGAATCCGGATATTAACATACTGAAAAGAATGACAGATATTCTGAGGTATGTAGCCATACTTTTTGATTAAGGCTACAGAGCAACTGTAAAAAGACATTATATAATTTTCTCTTCTGTTTATATATAAAAATTTTATAGCCTATATAAATCAAATATACTGCCAAGTGCTACTTTAGTGGCTTAGCAGAAAACATTGATGTCTTCCATTTCTAGAGCAATTCCAACTCTGAGGTCTGGAGCTGAAAAGCAAGGTAGTTTGCCAGCTTAGACTTTGGTCCCATCATAATGTATATTTCAATGTGCGTTTATGAGAGGAATGAAGTAGGAAGTGAGAACTCTACTCGTTTGAACAGGAAATAATAACCTAAAGAGTAAGAACGAAGAAAATTGCATAATCCACACATTTCAAGCCATGTTTCTGCAATCCATATATAAATATGTCATTGTAGGAAGAGGAATTATTTTTGTTTGTCTTTATTTAAATAGCATTAGCATATATAAAATCCAACTACAAAAACTAGAGCTAAGGAAATTGTCTGTCATAAAAGAAATCAAAACTAATTCTATCACTACAGTGAAACAACCCAAGAGGTAATAAAATGAAAAACAACAACAGGGTAAGGTGAATATATTAGGGAATGTTAGTCAAAACTCCATTGTAGTAATGGCGATGTTGAGTTTTTCACTAGAGAGTGAACAATATCTGTTGGATTTTCAAGAAACAATAAATAATAATAACATTTTCTGAGTATTTTCAAATTTGCTGATTAATTAAAAAGATCTTTAACTAGCAGTATGCCCATTCAGAAATACACCTTTTTTGTCACAGCTCTTTTCTTGTGACTAAGCACACAGGTAAAGATAAAGAAATGTAAAAATCCTGCATCTTAAGCAGTATATGTATTGTACAGCTTTGTATTCCTAAAGACAAGCTGTACAAACCAGTTTCTGTACACCTTTTCACATATTCCTGTATGTAATATCTGCCTGTTCATTGAACTGAACCAAATATAGTTTTCTGTTCTCATTTGTATGTAGTAAATAATTTTAAAGTATGATTTTTTTCAGTCCTGTTTTCTCATGGTTGAGTCCTGTTATTTCCCCTTCTTTACAGCACAGGAAAATAAAAGCTTTTAATATGTAGCATAATATTATTTCTGGGAGGAACCTATGCTCCAGTTCACTAAAGGATTTTAAAATGTAAAATGAGCTTAGGTACCAGTTTACCACCTACATCTAAAATAGAGATCCTTAAAATTATCGTTCAGTATCATTTAACTATGGAAATGTTCAAGGTTTCAATATGCAAGTTCCTCAGAACTTGAAGTTTTGCTGAGGCTCTTGGACCCACAGTTATAATTGGAGGAAAGCTGTCCCAACCTTCCTATTATTCCTATTTACCCTTTCTTGCCCCAGCACTGTTCTCCCCTTTGTGTCCATTACAGTCATTTATGAACCACATCAGGGAACAGATCTATCTGAAAAATTTTCTTCCCTTTTCTTCTTTTACTGAATCAGTTGACAGTTGGATCAATTCTTTAATCCAGCTCATTGTGTGGCTGCACAAGCAGTTATTTGGGTGCAGAGGAGGAGATGGGAAACAAGTGGTGGGGAAACAGAATCATAGAATCCTAGAATCCTAGAATCATAGAATCCTTAAGGTTGGAAAAGACCTCTAGGATCATCTAGTCCAACCGTCAACCCAACACCTCCATGCCTACTAAACCATGTACTGAAGTGCCACATCTACACGTTTTTTGAACATGTCTCTGGGCAGCCTGTTCCAACGCTTGACCACCCTTTCAGCAAAGAAATTTGTCCTAATATCCAATCTAAACCTCTCCTGATGCAACTTGAGGCCATTTCCTCTCGTCCTATCGCAAGTTACTTGGGAGAAGAGACCTCCTTTCAGGTAGTTGTAGAGAGCAATAAGGTCTCCCCTGAGCCTCCTTTTCTCCAGGCTAAACAACCCCAGCTCCCTCAGTCGCTCCTCATAAGACTTGTGCTCTAGAGCCTTCACCAGCTTGGAACTGGAATTCATAAATATTTCTCTTTACCTCTATTTCTGAATGTTCACAATAGATGAGTCATATTTTCCTTTGAGATTCTGTCTAATTTGAATTAGGTTCATCTTTGTCTTTACTATCATAAAAGGAATGTTTTAACACAGAATAAATAACAAATTAATTCTTAAATTGCACTAGAGACAAAGGTTTTTATTTCTGTATAGCCAGATGACATTGGCTATGGGCATAGATAGAGTATTGTTCTTTCCTAGCTGTGTCATGGTAAAAATTACAGACTACTGACAGAAGTTAAATACACAGATACATATAAAACCTGAGTATCCGCACACTTTATTTCATTAACCTGCACCTACAGACAGATTCTAAAGGCCCTACTCCATTTCGTTTGACCAGTAAGAACTGAGACACATGATCTGCAATAGTAGAGTAAATGCAGAATATGTCAGCTGCATAATTAAAATTGGGATCTGATGTTGATTGGATTATCTTAATTTTGTAAAAGTGTTTGTGCCTATTAAATCCATTATAAAAAGCATATACAGTAGTTAGCACAACCACGTTTTAAAATGCAGCACAATACAAGTTAATTGCTGTGGTTGCTGTGATGCATAGGGGTGCAGCAGTTCCCTATTTTTTCCTAGGGAGCTGTCCCAAGATAAGTTGGGCCACAGGGGATGGGAGCTGATTCTCTTGGGTTATGTTGGGGTAGGGAGGGTTAAGGACTCGGATCACTAAAAAGACAACATCAGCAGTGCAGGGATTTGGGGAGGGGTGCAGGGAGGGGAATGGAAGCGTGTGGGACTGGGGAGCGCCTTCTGGAGGGTCTCCTTCAGGGCACGCGAGGGAGAACAGGCTGAGCCAGCTGTGCTGGAAGTAGTTTTGCAAGTATTTTTCATGTACGTGGGATTAAGTAGTACAAGCTATTACATACGTGGGCTGGAAACTAGAGCTGTGGATCTTTGCAACGAGCCAGAAAATAATGGCTGTATTGATGTGTAAAGTGCAGAAGGAACAAAAATTATTACAGAAAAGCAGGAAGCCTACTGAAATGCTTCCATTTTGTATTTAAAAAGAATGCAGCTCCCTTGATCCAGAGAGAAGTGCAGATCTGTGTGGCTGTCACCTGGTTTCTTCTTCTTGAGCTGTCACTATTTTATTCAGTATGGGAAGTGCAGAAAGAGCTCTTCTGTTTACTGGCACAGACCAGAGCTTCCCACTAGCTGAGTGCCTAACCATTTGCTGCAGAAAGGCAGAGCACTCTGCCTTTCTTTCTTTCTTTCTTCCTTTCTTCCTTCCTTTCTTTCTTTCTTTTTTTCTTTCTTTCTTTCTTTCTTTCTTTCTTTCTTTCTTTCTTTCTTTCTTTCTTTCTTTCTTTCTTCATTCCTTCCTTCCTTCCTTTCCTTTCTTTCCTTTCTTTCTTTCTCTTTCTTTCTTTTCCTTCCTCCCTCCCTCCCTCCCTCGCTCCCTCCCTCCCTTCTTCTCTCCTTCTCTCTTTCTCTCTTCCTTTCTCTCTTCCTTTCTTCCTTTCTTCCTTTCTTCCTTTCTTCCTTTCTTCCTTTCTTCCTTTCTTCCTTTCTTCCTTTCCCTCTGTGAATCCTCATGCTCTCTTTTTGGTGGAACCAGTATGTAGATGCAATCTCCTTCAACAGGAGATTGTTACTGGGTGCTATCTCCTCCAGGCCAAATCTGTGTTTGCTCTGAGCATTCACAGACTGTGGAAAATAAAGCGTGCCTGGACTTCTCAAAGTTTTGGAACTTATGATAAGGAGACTTTATTGTCTCTGGCACTGTAGATGATATTTGGCGGTAGATAATTTCAAAATCACAGGGTATTTAGTAAATATCATTGTTATTTTGCTGCCATTTATTGCAGCTTTCTGTTCTGCCCCTGTGCAAAAAAATATCTGTCAGTTTGTATTTACTGCTGGGACAAGATCTGTCCTCAGGGGCAGCTGGAAACCATTTGCTTTGTAAATTACAGTTTCCTAAAAAAGTCAGTGGTACCACAGTACCCTAATGTTGAGTTCTTGACAGAAAATGATTGCTGTGCTTTAAAGCTGCCTACTGTGGTCTTGACCTAACATGACATAATGTTTCAACTGACCTTTTCAGAACTGAAAATTCAAAAGGTTACTAGCAAGAGAGTGTCAAATTAAAAGCCTTGCTTTTGTTCTTCTAATATGAAACGAAACCCTATTAATGAATAATAATACAGTCAATATTTTCTTTCTCATTCTAACAAGTCATATAGTTCCATTTATTCAAATACTTTTTGTGACCTGTGTCAAAATTCCTTAGAGTTTTAAATTAGATTGAGTTTTGAAGTTAAGGAAATAATCCACATGTCCAAATTAGACAGACTTTTGGTTAGAGAAGTCTGTGATGGATCCAACGATAATTATCATGGGATGCAAGTCTTTGAAGGGATGGGGTGTACAGAAGGAATTTGCTATTGAAAAGGGCCTACACATTTCTGTACTTTAAAAAAATCTTTGTAAGTCCCCAACTGCATTCTGAACCACCTAAATATCTTTAAAATGAGCAAGCTCCTAAGATTCCAGAATAAAAACATAAAGCCAGAAAACCTGATTTTTAAAATTGTTTTAAGTAGTTTATATGAAGTGAATACAGACAGCTTGTGGGACAGCAGCATATTTTGAGGAGCAGGCGAATTGCTTGAATGTATTACCTATGCAATTAAATGCTAGTGGTAAAAGACACATTATCAGTGATTTTCCTTCCTGATTTGTCCTTTTCTAGCTAAAGAAGTTATAGACTTTGCGTAGTTTCTATAGGTTGAAACAGAAAATCTTTTTAAATCTTGGTAGAATACTCTTGACATTTTGGCTTGTGTCTTTTAATTTAACTTAATCTCAGTGATAAAAATGCGTTCTAGCTGATAAGTTTTTCAGTCCTGTTTATTTCAGTAGAACTGCACAGAATATAAATCAGGATAAAAGTTTCTCTTAAGGAAGGAATATTTCCTTTAGTGAAACATCTTTTTTATTAGAACATCTCTTTTTGATTCCAACAGGTTTTTAGTGACTCATTTGTTATAAAGCATATTTCAGTATAACCAAGATAACGTGCACTTTGGTAGTCCATGCACTCTATGCTTACACAGGTAGTCACTCTTTCTTCACTTCTTAGCTATGTTGATTACCAGAAGTGAAACAAAATTTTCAATTATTTCCTTACTTTTACAAAGGCTTTATGCGTATTGCTGAGTACAACACGCATCTGATTCTCAAAGCCTCTCTTGGCTCAAGATATGTCTTGTGCCTGTATAGTTTGAGAGAACTCTGTACAGAGTATGCATTCATTTTTCTGGAGCATATTTCAAATCATATTTCATATACTGCTATAATGAAAAACAGGTTTTATTGTATGCATTATTGTATGGAAAGTTGTATAACTAATATGGAAATACTCTTCTATAAAACACACTAGCATCTTTGCTATGTTTTCTCTCTGACATCTTACTATTAAGGTACCTATCTTAAGTGCTAACCTCTTTGAAAATGTATATTAATAAGAAAAATTTCTCTTCAGTGACAGGTTATGGGATAAAATTAGAAACTTCTTTTTGTATTTTTGCTATCAGCCAATTACCATACCAGGTTTAAACCATTGCCATTGATTTATTATTGTGCAGTTATGAAAGTAACTACATTACAAGCATAAAGTTTTCCTTACATAAAAGTTGCTTTAGGAAAAGTGATGTGGGATTTTATTAACTGTGTTCCTTTCAGCTGGTTTCTTTTTCATACTTAGAAGCGCACATCTTGAGTGTCGCGTTTCATATCAGATATTTATATTTCAGCATATGATGTAGTAATTCAGTTCTGCAAATGATTATGGATATGGGATTTTTTAGTATGTAAATAGTCCAGCTGTCTTATATAAAATTCTGCATATGCTCTTTGTCTTTGAGTCTTAAATGCATCTTGTATTTTCAGATGTTTATAATATAATGCATATTTGCTTCTATAGCAAAGACATTGAATTTTACCATATTTTCCCTCATTTCGTTTTACCAAGTTTATTCTAATATGAAACATTAGCATTCCGTTGGCAGAAATACTGCTTGACACTTGATCATAAAAATGGCAGGTGAGGAGCTTTGCCAAATGTTATCTTCATTCACTCTCTTACTTTTATGTCCTGAGATTGCTGTATCTAAGATTATTTACCAGGACAAGGTTTTTTTGGAATGCTATAATTTAGTGTTTCAAAATATTGCTTAGTGGTAGCAGTACATTTTAGAATATTTGACTGTATAAAATGAACTATCAGTATAGCTTTTATATTTTTTCTATCATAATACAACACATTGACTTTAATATTCTGAGATTAAAGATTTATAGATATATTTACCAAATTATACTAGTTAAATTAAAAAGAACTCTGAGATAGAAACCACAAAAACTCTTCATAGGTAATTTAAAGTTGAATTTAAAAGTACTAGATTTAATCGACAAAGCTTTAGTCCAAATTAAATTGTCTCAAATAGGTTTAGGAGAGGTGTTTTAACAAGTGGTGTTTTAATATAGGTGAAATGAATCTGCTCCCAGTCCATGAAAAATGTTCAGTTTTGAAACATACCCATCATTCTCCATCACAGCTTGAATTTGAGCTTTTAAGCAAAGCCATCTTTTCATACTCTTTGTTAAGATTGTTAATGAGAATAATTATTGACATTCTGCTATGTAAAGTGTGTTTAAACTCCTAAGAAATAAGTATTTAATTTGAAAATAGCTCTTGTTGTTTAGGATAGGTGAATATGTGTCATTTAATACATCAATGCTTCTTATTGAATAGTTTTTAATATCATGTATGTCTGTTTTTCTGACATAGATTTTCCATTATGTAAATTTAGTTGATCTGGCAAGGTGTGCTCAAGTTAGCCAAACGTGGATGCTACTAACTCAGAACAGTTCATTATGGAGTGATGTAAGTAAGATAATAACTTTCAATATTTTATTTCAATTTTATTTATTTTAAAAAAAGAGCGAGGCAAAGAGGTAGGTTACTTTAAGAATGCTAAATATCTAGGATAAAAGTTTTACCCAGAATATGACTTGTTCTATTCAGCTACATGAATAAAAATATAGGAGCAACTCAAATGAAGTTGTCTGTGGTATATCATTATAAAATCAGTGGAACTGAAAGAGAATTGTCCATTAAGGCTTGGCTATAGCCCACTAAATTTAGACAGTTAAGTGAGGTGTCTTGGGCTCCCTCGGTAATCTAAACAGGCACTATATGACTACTGTGGAAGGAGAATGTAAACTCAGTTACAGATACTCTGAGACTACTTGTGTTTGCTCTAGAGAGACTCCGTCATCCCTGGAACGAGTGGTGCAGACCAGCTCAGTTCTATACTCATGAACTCTCAGAGCTGTTGAGGTGGCCAGTGTGTCTCCAGAGCACATGTCAGTGTCCAAGGTACTGCATTGTTTCTTCTACCCTAGCAGTCCAATTCCCTAGCACACACATTTCGGTCAACTTGCCTTCTAATGCACATTGTGTGACCATGCTAGCATGGTCTGTTTGGGGCCACGCCTGAAATAGCTACTCCTATCTTTGCCTTGAACTTAAAAATGCAATCACACTGCTCATTGCTGTTGCCTTCAGTAGTGCTGATGAGGCTTCAGGTGTGAAGCATTGCCTCAAGGCTCCCCAGTCCTTAGGCCGTGGCTTAAGACTAGCCGTGTGGCACCTCAACCAATATCACTGTTGCCTCTGTATCATTGCCCCTCATGTAGCCGTTTATCAGCAGTACAAAGAAAGGCTAGATTTTTAAACGTGTGTGGGCACTCCAAACATGATTTAGTCATATTTTAGGCCCTCAAGTCTGAAATTACAATCCAAAATACCCTGTGCATCTTCTGCACAATCCTGGAGTGTCTAATCTGATAGGCATCTCCTTTTCGGACCTAAAAGTTCATGATGATGATGGTGATGAAGGAGGTGATTGTTTTTCTCTTTTCTCCAAGAACTGCATGACCTGTGGAGCTTAGCGTGAGGAAGCAGGAGGGCTGCTCTGCAAGGGAAGGTGAGCTGGGAGCCAAAGGTGCTAGAAGGGCAGGCAGGGGCAGTGCCCCCCCACTGACAAGGGGTACACTCCCACAGAACCTGAGCAAGAAGAGCAGAGTGGGTCCAGTGACAGTAACCAGGGTCAGACACCCACCAGAGACAGCCAGTCAGCCCTGTTGTGAAGGGTCATCTCCAGGGTCTAGTCAGGAAGTGAAGTCCATGAGTGAGGTTCAGGGTCAGCCAGACACATGGCTGCACACAGACATGCCTGAAGTGTGGTTCAAGCAAAGACTCAGGGCAAGGGTGTGAGCTTAAAGGCAGCTCCTGAGGCAAGTGGGGAAACCCCTAATGAGGCTTCTCCAGCTCTTTCACACAATGAACTGTTTTCACAACGGCCTTATCCAGCGTTACACTGCTGCAACGTATAGCAGCTGACCTTGGACTCTGGGACCTTCCCCTGAGGAAAGAAGAGGTTGCAGTGCCTGTTGGTGAACCCAGGGCCCTGACACTAGGCACCTTTCTCCAATTTAAAGAGATCCATTTGGGATCCAGAAGGTGAACAGAGTTGTGCCTTGTGAGGCTGAGAAGAGACCTGAACTTGGGTATCCCAAATACGCTGTTCTGTCCCCTGAGTGTGACGCAGGCTGCAGTTCCCAGGTAGCTGGAGGCCTATATCTGCCTTCCTGACTGAGGTAAAGAAGTTCTGGAGGGCTCAACAATGCTGCTTACATGTCCTACTGCCTGGCTCCAGGCAGCTGCCTGTTCTCTGTGCCAGTGTCTTGACCTCCTGATGTACTTAGCTGTCATGTATATTTTGCAGAGTCTCTGCTCAGGTTTGTTGTTGAATCTACCCTGGGCATCAACACCTAAAAGACACTGCAATGCTCAGCTTGTAGGTGCCCGGAGCCTTTATTAGGTCTAGTTTTAAGTTACTGTGATGAATTCATGATCCTAATGAAACTAATATTAAAACTTCTGATAATTTTCATATAAGAAGAACAAAATCCTAATAAGAAAGTGAAAAACTGGAAAAAGTTCTGGACTCCTGACTTCCTGGTACTCTAACCACTTCCAAGCATTCTGCATAGAATAATGGTGATTGATTTTTCAAAGTATTTGGGTAATAAACATGTATTATGAAATGTACAACAAACAGATGTGGTGTAGCTGTAGCAGATTATACAAAAGGAAAAAAAAAAAGCTTTTTTTCTGGCTTTTTTATGAACAAATTTAAAGAAGGCATGAAAAAGTCTTATCCAAAAAAGGAGATATTTTTTATTAAATATTTGTATGTTGGCTTTCCTGCTTTTTTTGAAACACTCAGTAGACAGACTGTTAAAACCATTTTCTAGTAATTCTTGTTAAAACTTCTTAAACTTGAACTTTTAACAGGTACTAAGAAAAATAATGTTTCTAGTCAAAGATCTAGATATCCCCAGCCTGTACCTTAAATCACTTAAGGATTGTTCTACTAAAACTAAGATGGTAGGTTACATATTCTTGATGTCTTATATGTATCAGTAGACTGTTATTAGAAAAAAAATATCTTTAGCAACTTTAGAATTTTATGCATCTTAAAGGGAAAAAAATAAATATTCAAGTCTGACAATTTTCTTTGCACATGCTATTCAGACATGTCGTATTTCGGCAGTTCAAGATTTGCCTCAGCTCCATAAATCCTGTAGACACGTGCTTCCTCTACATTTAAGTATTTTTAGTCAGCTGTCTAAAATTTTTATATATGTAGTACGCAGGCACTTCTGTGTTTTCCAGACTATTGATTCAGTGTTTACATAGAACTTCATGTATTTACGAGTGATTTTCATAATGATGTGTATTTCGTATGTACTACCTATTTTTAGTACTGAATTATATGTCAATTGTTTAAATTTTTAGATCAATTTTTCATCAGTAAAGCATAAAGTTCAGGATGAAATAGTAGTAAATATTTTGCAGAAGTGGCATCCGTATGTATTACAGTCGAATCTGCGAGGTTGCTATTCTCTTCACTGGCCTAGCTTTAAAAGTATCAGTAAGTATTACATGTATTTTTTAAATTTTAATTCCCTCTTTAAACTGTGTCTTCACTCTCTGCTTCACTATTGTCCCGTTTTACTGCCTATATTCTTCTCTATACGTCCAGCCATAATGAAGCAATGTTTGAGATCTGTAAAATTACTTTAAATGTGGCCCCCCTTCCTTCATTACGGTCTCCATGCCCAGTGATATCCATATGACTGAACGTTGCTAGAATGCCATAGAATGGTTTATAATATGTGTGAAATGCTCTAATATGACAATAAGATTGGAATGCAAACGTGTGCTTAGATATATCAGAATGCCAGAATCCAACTCTACTGAGATAGTTATCACAGAATCATAGAATGGTTGAGGTTGGAAGGGACCTCTGGAGGTCATCAGGTCTAACCCCCCTGCTCAAGCAGAGCCACCTAGAGCAGGTTGCCCAGAACCATGTCCAGATGACTTTTGAATATCTGAAAGGATGGAGACTCCACAGCCTCCATGGGCAACCTGCACTCAGTCACCCTCATAGTAAAAAAGTGTTTCCTGATGTTCAGATGGCACCTGCTGTGTTTCAGTTTATGCCCGTTGCCTTTTTTCCCATCTGTCACTGGGGACCACTGAAAGACCCTGGCTCTACCTTCTTTGCACCTGCGCTTCAGGTATTTATATACCTTGCTAAGAGCCCCCTGAGCCTTCTCTTCTCCAGGCTGAACAGTCCCAGCTTTCTCAGCCTTTCCTTACAGGAAATACGCTCCAGTCCCTTAATCATCTTTTTGCCCTTTGTTGGACTCTCTCCGGTATGTCCATGTCTCTCTTGTACTGGGGAGCTCAGAACTGGACACGGTACTCCAGGTATGGCCTCACTAATGCTGAGTAGAGGGGAAAGATCACCTCCCACAACCTCCTGGCAACACTCCTCCTCATGCAGCCCAGGATACCATCCACCTTCTTTGCAGCACAGGCACATCGCTGGCTCATGTTCAACCTGGTGTCCACCATGACCCGCAGGTCCTTTTCTGTCAAACTGCTTTCCAGCTGGTCTGCCCCCAGCATGTACTGGTGCCTGGGGTTGTTCCTTCCCAGGTGCAGGATTTTGCACTTGCCCTTGTTGAACTTCATGGGGCTCCTGCCAGCCCATTTCTCCAGCCTGTCAAGGTCCCTCTGGATGGCCGCACAGCTCTCTGGTATATCAGCCACTACTCCCAGTTTGGTGTCATCTGCAAACTTGCTGAGGGTGCACTCTATCTCATCGTCCAGATCATTAATGAAGATGTTAAACAGGACTGGACCCAGTATTGACCTCTGGAGTATACCGGTAGTTACTGGCCTCCAATAAGAGACTCACATGAAAAAAAAAAAAAAAAAAAAAAAGAGAATCCAAGCGTGGTACAAGATATTAATGCGATGTTCAAGTTTTAGCACAAATAATAGGTACTTGATTCTATTCTACTGCCAAAACAGGGTCCCTCTGGATGTAGAAAAGCATCATAGTCCTTCCTCATAATATGTGTGAAAGTCCATGTGACCATGTGATCAGAGGTTAATTCCCTTTGTGACAGCATTTTGCAATAGTTTCAGGTCAGTAATCTTTTTCTCAATGCAACTGTATGCTCCACTAAGCAGAGAAGTGGGCAGGAAAAATAAAAGCCTTTATGATCAGTGTCAGAGATTCAGTGCTAGTTGTGAAAGTGTACTTGATTTGTTAGGAATTACCTGCATCCTAACTGTTATTCAGCCATTTTATCATGAGGAGTGTTAAAACATCTTGGTAGTGTTTTCACGAGAAAAAACTCTTCTGCTACAACTAGGAAAGATCCCAAGGAATGTTTTTGATTCCTGGCACAGCTTTACTTCAGTATTTCTCAAGCAGGAGAATGTTACTGATAGATTCTTTTCTAGCCTACACTTTAATTGAATGCAAATGCCTAAAAAAGAAAAGGAAGACGTTTTATTTTCCAAATAAAAAGTGTATTTTGATGTTTTGAGACTATAATGCATTTACTATTTAATCAGATAATACATGATTAAATAGTAAATTGTTGATGAAGCCTATAACAATTTCAGTGTGTTTTCTTTTGTTTTAGAAAGTGACTGTGTAATTATGGATGAGAACAATTTGCTCTCTAGAGTGGTGACAGAAAAGAACAATTGGCCAAGAATAAAAAGTATATTTGATCATGGTCTTGGCTTTTAAATCACAGGATAAAATAACATTCTCGATACCAGCATGCAAGTTGTTTAGTGAAATAATTTAATTTAATATTAAAATGAACTTTGTCATCTATAAAGAAAGCAAGCCAAAATAAATCATACACAGCCACGTCGCCTCTATTATGGGGGCTGTACTTAGAAATGTTAAATCCTTTTATGATTTTGTTTTCCTTATGTATTTGAGTACAAAACTAAAACCATAGTAATGTTTATTGTGTTTAAAGCTAAAAACATATAAAGAATAGTTGCAACAGAATTAAATTTTATATACAAACCGTCTTTTCTATCACATTGTTTAACTGATTTGTATCTAGTTAAAATAATTTAACTTAGAAGTATCAGCATGTTGGTTGTATCAGTTGGAATATAAGCATGTTGGTTGTCATCCATTTCCATGTGTCTTATGCATCAAAGACACTAAATTCGATTTGTGTATCTACAAATGATGTATTTTCCATTTTTTTGATAGTTTATGTTTTCTGTAGGCTCAAAATCAAAGATTATGTCCATTTACATCTACTCAGTGCTATTAATTTTAAAATAATTGTGATGAATCATGTATGATGGTCCACAGGGGCTTTTAGAAAACATTGATTTATAAAGCTGTTTCTTCTAACTTTGAAAATACCCAGTAGTTCTTTTTAAGAATGAAACACATTTATATCAGTGTACTGTTGCTATTTAGATTATAATGTATTTCTTCTGTTAAAACTCATTGATATTGATCATACAGCCTACTTGTGGCATTCTTTTGAAGCTCTTGTGGATGGTTTAAAATTGCTGCAAATCTTTTTATCTTTTTTTAGTGATTGAAAATCATATTGCAATTCCCTTCCTTTGACATTTCTTCAGCTAACAAAGTGCATTGAACTGTCTGTTCAGTTATAGGCTACAGATGTGATGAACCTTTCCATTCGAACTTCCCCGAGCTACAGTTCTGACCTCATCTTTCCAAATAAATCCAAGATTACACAGATTTTGGCAACGTGTTTTTATTGTTAATGGTAAAACAGCAGTGATATTAACTGGGGTTTAGGTCTGTTTGGCTAGCTAATCGTGTTAATATTTTTTTGTAAATTAATTAGCCGCAATTTTAAAAAATTGTTTTTGTGTACTGCAACTTTGGTATGTGGTGTATGCATGAAATAGTAGTCATTGTTTAATATCTACATATGAATGTTATATGATTCCAGCTCAGACTGTCTTTGGCAAATGAATGTGTTATTGTGCCAAAGAAAAATGAGTATATGAGATGCATGGATTACAGCTCAGCTGTTTGTGGTATTACTCCACCCACTCAGTGATCTTAGAGAATCATTTGACTTCCATGTGTGACTGGGAACTGCATGTAAAAGCTGCCATTCATATTCATAGTGCAGGAGCTAAAATTTCTTCAGAAGCTTTTGAAGTGTTTTATTCCCAGTAGTGGTCACAGTATTGACAGACCTACCCATTTTTCCTGCACCCTGTCATGGCAAAACATGGCGCAAAATAATCGTTCCTGTGTTTCATGTGTGCTGTGTACAGAAAGGGGCACTGCTTCTCTAGAGTACTAGTGTATCCCTTAAGACAGCACTCCTAGTACATATACTGCATATCAGGAAGACAATGCACTATCATGCAGTTATTTCCTGGATATGGACAGAGAAAGAAGGGGAATCAAGAGAGAAAGTACTGAAAGAAAGGACTTAAAAAGCATGTAAAGGAAGAGGAAGGCCTATGATTTTCTTTTAGACATGGAAGTGCTTCTGGGACTTTTGTTATTAAATAGTATAGAAACAAAGAAATGTCAACATTAAATTCTTGTTTGTGGTTGTGGTGTTTCATGGAGGGGGTACTTTAGTTTACAGTACATTTCAGAGAAGCTCAGAGAAATAGCAATTAATCCTGTAATGCTGAAGTTTTTGTCAACTGTTAGTCGTTTCCCCCATATGTATGTTTTTCAAATGTATTTTTGTCTTTTTCCTTGGGCTGCCTCCTTCTGTACTATCTTCATAGTTCGTATATGCTTTTCCTGTTCATACAGTCTTTTCTCAAAGAATTTGCTACTAGACACTGTCAGGAGAACATACTAGCCTATATTATCTTTGCCCCAATCTAGTATTTCCATTCTTGTGTTCTTATATTATTTGCATTTGGAATTACTGTCTATTCTGCCACATCCTCAGTATGGGTGTCTGAAAATGCCAATGTGCAGAAAACCCTAATGAGTTCCAGCTAGTTTTTCAAGGAGGGCTTCCCACCCCCTTTTTTTAATTATAGGAAACTAAACTGCCACTTCAATACTCCTATATCTATTTTATAACAATTCTCTAGTATCATTGCAAAAATTGAAATATGCAATAGCTTTAGACAGTAAGTAATAAAATTATAGTGCATTGTAGTTAAAAGAATAGAACTTCTGGCTACTCCTTGAAAGCTCCAGAGGCTGTCTAAGGAAAATAGTAGCAAGGACAATTCCAGCATTCGAAACTTCAGTCTGTTCTTCTCTTGATTGCTCGAAGTCTTTTCAATTGTTGATTCACAGAGGTCTAGACTCATCCGCTCTTAAGTATTGAATTTCATTTTGGTGTTATTGCACAAGTGTTTCTTTAATGGAGCTTCTGAGATGACACTGATTTCACAAGTTCACACTGAAACCTTTATTTGCAGGATAGTTGTTGAACCATGTTCCTCTAGAGTGTCCTTGTTGATATGTCCCTCACTTACAGATTTCACACTTAATAGCTGTCGCCAAACATCTTGTGCTGTTAGATATTGGCAGCATGTTCAGCTCATCATCCCCCTTGAACCTTCAGCAGATGCAACACTTTCTGGTGCCACTGTTTGAAAACCCTGAATGATCACACCCCCCCCCCCCCCCCCGCTTAACTCTGGCTTCTACTGAACACTTGTCCTATTTATCACTGCGACTCCAGGTTATAGCCTTGGTCCTAAGAGGGACATTTCATGATCTGTTTAGGAATCCCCAGGGCCTTTGAACTTGGTATTTACAACAGTTAGGCCACTACTTGTGGTCCTCAGTTTTATTCCACTGCTTTTCCAACTGGTAACCTTTTGCTGATCACAGAAATCAGAGTCCTCTCACCCAGCTTTTATCCTATATTCCTTTCCTGGATTGCCTTTTCTACCCAGACTTTAGCCTACCTCAAGCTAGTTTTTTTTCCTTAACACTGACTCTTTGCAGAAATTAACCTAACATGGTTTATAAATTCAGTTTTTCCTACTCAGCTTTTCTCCATTGGCTGTGCTGCCAATAACAGATGTTCTGCTGTGGTTCCATTGTCTGTCCTTTTCAATCATTCCCAGTAGTTCCATTCTGTACTGAAATAATCCTCCAGAATTTGAGAGGAGGAGGAGTACTTCACTTAATGCTGGCTACTACTTATGATAGGTTTTTTTTCTTTCAGCACTTTTAAGTTTCTAGAAAATGCTCCATTTAGTGAATATTACTGGCCAAATGGGATTTTCATTTGTGTTCCATCTTATGTGGATTAACCTTTAATAATAAAGATAATGCTTAAGATATTCCCAGAAGCAGGGATGAATAATATACTGTTGTATTTCCTATAGAGTTTTTAAAAGATGTTGTGGAAAAAATGGTTAAATTATTTGGTTTATCAGTAAAGCACCACTAAATATATTCATAATCTGAATAATGGAGGACATGAATGAATGCTTTTAATAATAGGATGTGTTTGCTTAAGGATTCTTTGGCATTCCTACCACCCTTAATAATTTCTGAATTTTTCCTTTATGTTGTTCTTTTATTCCATATTAGCATAAAAGCACTGAGTGTTTTGTATTGCACTTCTAAAACAAAATGTGTGACCTTTTGGGCTTGTGGCTAACGCACCAGAGGAATCCACAAACACCATAATTGTGTGCAGATCTTTAAAGGAGCAAATTTTCTTCCTGGAGTGTTCCAGAACTTCTTCCATGATAGCCAACATTAAAGTTTTGGCCCTGAATCTCTATCCTGCACCTACATATTTCATACTGATCTAAGAGCAGGAGATTGGTATAAGGCTTGAGCTAGGAATACTGAAGTTTTAACCCAGCATCTCCTACTTGTCTACCATGTGAGCTTGCGGAGTTACTTATCCTTTCCATGTGTAAAAAAGGATTGATAATATCTGTCTTTAAGAGGCACTAGTTCTGCTTGTTCAATATTAACTGATGCAGAAATTAAAAAAACAGATCTATTATGTGAAAACTAAGAATAGGCATTCAGTAAAAACAGCTTTTTTGTAAAAGAACTTTTAGCCAGTATATTACATAGCATGGAATTTTATCTTTAGAGATATTGTCTACTTAGCTGTGGCATTTGTACAGCTCTGTTACGATAGTATTAGAATAATCACAGTTTTTAATGAATGTATATTCACAGTTGTGTGATAAGGAGGTGCTATAATGCACATTTTATAAATGAGCTGGGGGAAGGGTGGGCTTTGAGAATGTCCCACACTTTTAGTGAGCACTCAAAAGCATGCTTACCTTCAGTTGGATGGCACTGGCATGTGGGATGCAGACCACAGCAGCCTTCATGTGGTCCTCTTCACCTAGAAGTGATGTCATGTAATCTGTGTCAAACTGACACGACAACCTAAAATGCTTCCTAGAAAGACTTCAGCTCTGCCTATTGCAAAAACCAAACAAGGCAAATATGAGCATGTGGAGCTGGATCTTGGGAACCAGCCATGTCTTGGCTACTCATCGTTTCAGGCAGCTCAGGTACGGAAGAGGCAGAGGCTGAGTTATTCACTCAAGACTGAGCAGGAACACTGGTAAATCAGCAAGTAGAACCCAACTTCTGGGTTTGAATCCTAATCAGTATAACAACTGCCATTCCTGTTTTTCTAGAACTGTATTTAAGGTTAGTCTTCAGTTTGATTTTTCGTATACAATAAAACAACAGGAAGCTGATACAAAAATCTTAGAAATGTTTTCTGGGAATATTTCAGGAAACTGATAGATACAAAGAACTGTCAATACATTCAGGAAAAATGTGTCTTGGTCACAATCCTGCAGCAAGTTCCATGTCAACACATAAACTGTGTTCATACATAAGACAGCTCCTCCCCACCACATAATGTACCTTTGTGTCTATTGATTTCTACTGTACAGTTTCAAATATTTGCCAGAATATTGCAGAAGAATGTCCAGAACAAATTGTCAGAAACAATTGCTTGATGAAGGATGCTGTATAACTAATGCCATTCTATAATTATTAACTGCAATAAACAGAAATCTTTGTAGGTAGATAGTCCTACAATCAGTATAATTAACAAAAAATGTAAACAGCATGTTTTTCTTTGTCAGAGTATCAAATATTTGAATGTACTAAAAAAAGAAAGGGATTCCCTTATTAGCCTATCACAGTGACAATTACACCATGCTTCTTTACTGTTTGAACTGATTGTTCTTTGTGTCGTTCCCATTCCTCATCTTCTTTGTCCAGATCAAAAGTTTCTGGATAAATGGGCAGCTTGTCTTTTGGGCACTCCTCGTAATAACTTCGAACATATTTTCCAACAGACCATCCTTTGTATTCCTCAGGCATTTTGCATTCTAGGCCATTGTAGTGAACATTGTAGTGATGCTTCAACCAGTAGAAAAGATAATGAATGTTGTAATCGCATCTCCAAGGATTCTCTCTCAGCCACAGTATTTTCAGAAAGTAAAGATCTTCCAGTACTCCATATTCAAAATTCTGCAAGCTGTTGTTTGATAGATCCAGCTCCTCTAAATTATTGAGGCCTGAGAAAGCAGCTAGTCAACAGAAAAATACTTATTGGTACCTTATAAAGATAAGTTAGAAAAAAACATGCATATCTGCAACAGGAAAAACATTTTCATAATTATACATTTATTAATTTTTTTTTTGCTAAAGGCTACAAAAAAGACTTTTCAAACACTGAACTTTAAAATATGGCTTGTGCCTTGAGAAGTGACATATTGGTATAAACATATCAACATTAGGGGAGTTGTACTGCTGGTAAAGTTATAAAGCACTTAATGAGCATGCATGAGTGTAGAATAGGGACAGTGAGGGTGAATGAATGCTTGATTTGCTCATAGAAGTCTACTGTTATTACTGTGATACAGAAGTAGAAATATGGAAATTGATTATGTATTAGGCAATGTGCAGGGTGAGTAGTATTTGTATGTATGTATTTGTGTGTGTGTGTATACAACCTTTAAATTAATATTTTAAGATATGGAACGTAATAAACATGGAGCTTCATAATAATGCTTCTGAGTCACATTTCAGAGAGCAGATCATACTTTTTGCAAGTATACTGTTTCATTTAATGGCAGAAGTCTTAATTTAAATAAATTGACTTATGTGTAATGTTAAACCTCATAAGTACCATTTTACTGATATTACCACTTTCTACTGCTGTTTAACTTCCAAAATCCTACTAGCAAAGGCTCTTTTTGCTTCATACTTTCTACCTTCTCCTTGTGTCTGCTTTCATAATTAAAAACCAAATACACATAGGCAATAAGCAAATTGCCAACAAGGCCACTTGACTTCTAATAATATATAACTTAAGAGCAATTATATGTAGTGGTTTTTAACCCAAAAGAGTTTCAATCCTTTTGGTTTGTCTATTACTTTATTGTCCAATATAATTTAAAAGCAGCCTCATTATATGACAAGTTTTCTTAGATTTGGCAAAGATATTTAAAAAATCATTCAACTATTTAGCATTTTGGGAAATTATTAGCCTTCAGTCTGTAGAATTAAATTTTTGCACTTGGCTGGTTTAGTATTAAGAAAGGGCAGCTGAAATCAGTCTCTCTTCATTGACTTCCATGATGGATACATTTCAGTGCGAACCTTTACTCTATGAATTGAGTGGTACAAAAGGTAGAATTTGCACCAACGTCTACATTTTTAAATCCTTTTCTCACCACATTTATATCTGATAGAGACATTATCGAAGTTTATAATTAATAAAACACAAATCACTTTTTAATGAATATTTAAAATTCTTCTTACCAGGATCAATGTAAGCTATTCCATTACTGTTTAGGTTTAATATCTTCAGTTCACTGACGTCTTCAAACTCTTTGGCTCGTAGTTGTCTAATTTTGTTGTTAGACAAATCAAGTTTAACTATATCTGGAGGTATGTTACCTGGAACTTTCTTTAAATCTTAAAAAACGAAAAAGACATAACTTGTGTCAGCTTTAGATTATTCTTACTGCTTAGGTATCACAGTTGCATACCACACAGAGTTTTGTCACTCTAGCATTGTTTCTTGTTTTCTTTCCCTTTTATCCCCACTACTAGTATCAACATGTTTTTTCAACTTCTGAATTTCATTGCTTTGTTCACTTGTATCTTTACATTTCATGTTAAAATTGCTGTCTGCATTAGTGCTTATAGTAAAGCCTCTTTCTGTGCTTTGTATTTTTATTTTAATGGAACTGTACTATTCATTTGCGTAGGGGTAGGGTAGGTAGTGAAGATACTATACTAATAAAAAGTATTTGTGGAGGGCTTGATCATTTAAAGAAAAGAAACCAGAGTAACTACATTAAAAAATGTTCACTGGTATGTGAACATCTTCCATAATCAAATTATAGTGTGCTGTCTTACATCCTTTGTTTTGTGTTGCCAAAAGGTAAAATGTTCTAAATTTTATCAGCAATAAAAATGCTAGTTGTTATAGTATTTATAGTAATATATAGTTATAATTATAGTTCTGTCATTACAGTTACGTAGTGTTTTAGTAATATTTTAAACTTTATATTTGTTATGATACTTACAGTTATTATATGTCCAGGCAGCACAGTGGCATTCTGTCTATCTACTTCTCTATCCTACTTGTACCATTGGCATTACCAAGGTAGCCAAGCACCTCTCAGTCATCGTATCCTTACAGTATTCCTTGCAAAAGAGTTACAGAAAGAACAGCTTCTAGTCCAGTAGTAAGGGCACATTCTTCAGAAGTGCAAATTGTGGTTTGAATCCTCTCAGGATAATGTTAATAAACCTAATCTCCAGGTTTATATTTACTCAATGAGTGTTCTAATCCTGGGCTGTTACTACAAGAAAATGAGTGGTCTCTCTTATTTGACCATCTTTGAATGAAAGCAAGTAGTTCCTGGACCTGTGCTGAAATTTGTGTTGTCAGTGTACTACTGAAGTTCTGATGACGTCTAATGCATCAGGTATTCTCAAGACTAAAGCAACATATCACAGTCTTCCTGCCTTATATCTGATTTTGAGCAGAGCTTTGGTATTATAAATACATAAATATTATAACTACTGCAGCCTGCTCTGGTTGGAGTGCTTCCTGCTTGTCCAGATGTCAAAGTTTCAGGGCCTATTTATCACCAAATGAATGCAAATAAAGCTTGAATTCAGGGACTTGGAGAGTTTGGCAGTACTAGAAAGCAGATTTTTTCAACTGCTTTTGCAAATACAAACTCTTTTGCAGAAAAGCAAACAGAATTTACTTTTGCATCCATTTTTTGTTGCTTTTTTTGGTAAAACAGAATCAAGGACATAGCATACTTTCATTCTGAAGTACTGAAAGATCTGGCTTATCACTGGTCTGATGAGATATGAATAAAAAGTTCTTAAAAAAGGAGAACTGCACATGGTTATATGTATCTTTAAGATGTTTCTTTCATGAGCTTTCTGACATTAACTGAAAGCTGCTGACCTGTTGTCATGTCTCCTTAGAGATACATAGTACTAGAATACTGCTTGTCACTCCATCCCCTCCATTGTAAAGGAATAGTGGATTGCAGCTTTTCATGTCATCTTACTGGTTTGGCAACTGATGCACCATTTTTCCTACTCTGAAACCTTGTCCATGTGGATTTAGAGAAATTTTTGTGTTTTCCCAGGATTTTGGGTGCATTATGCTCGTATTTCTGATGAAAATGCCAGTGGAATTGTGCATCTGCTGCACAGTAATCGTATGCAAAGACAGTAAGTACAATGCTTTCATCAAAGATTACCGTATGTTCAGAAATCCCAAATGTCCATGGGATATCTGCATGCAGCTGTCAAGCATATGCACAGTAGATCTGATACTTCCCAAAAAATATTGGACGTACTCAATGTGTCCATGCTAGACATTCAGGAAGTCCTGGAGTCATATACTTACTTAGTTCTAGACCTGAAGGAGGGAGTCCCTGTACCCTCCAGTACACTCATGTAGAGGTTGAAGTAACTTCATTCCTTCATTATTAGTGCTAAAGACAGTAAACCATTTTTTCAAATACCATAAAAGCCTGTGAAACTCCCATGAAGAGCAGACCACATTGAAAGTTTCTGTGAACTTAGAGAAAAAAGCAACATTTTTTTTGCCAAAAGTTTTTGAGTATATTCATGTATTCAACTCATCTCTTTGATACTGCTAAATGGGGAGAGCTGGAAAGTCAGTCTTTTCTTATATTAAGGTTTATAATATATGCCTGGGTTTTGTTCAGTAGCACAGTTTACTGGAGACATAAGGTAATAATGATATAATTAAGATCCTATGAAGGATAATTAAGATCATAATCTGTATCTAATAATTAAGATCCTATCTACAAGGAAAGGTAAGGTAGGTGAAGAATAAGAAATTAATAAATGTTAGCCAGTTAAAAAGCATAAATCATTAATAAAAAGGATGTAGTAGCTGCACGGTAAAACAGAAAAAAAGGAGAAAAGTGAGCCATAGGAAAAAGAAAGGAACTTAACAAGGTGGAAAAAAGTAAAAATGTGGACCATTTTTTATGACATATGTAGCAGATAAACCATGTAATCAAATACTGAAATCATTAATCCTTTATATTTAGGTATTGTCTCCTTATACTGACTTCTGAGCTTGTCTCTGGCACTAAGGTCCAAGAATAAGGGCACACAGAGTTGTTACATAGGTTTAAGTCACTGTTAAAGCAAATCGAAGTTTAGCAAACATTGCAAGGTACAAGTGGGCAAAACATACTGCAGTGATCTGGTATTGCAGGCTACACTTCGCAAAAGTTGGGAAAAAAATCCTCCCAATTTTGGCTACTTCTGGTAATGCTTTTTATTTCAGATTTGTAATGCTAAAGAATGACTCTCTTCTGATTTGTTTTGTTGTTTGCTTTGTTTCATCATGGGATAAAATATAGGAAATATAAAGCATGAATAAATGTGCACTTTTGTGTTGATATATGCCCCAGCTGGTTTACCCTTAAGGCTTAACTGTGGCTTTTAGGAGCCTGGGAAGGATTTAGGAAAGGAATGGATCCAAGTGTCTGAAAAACATTTCTTGAAGGCCCTTCAACTTCGAAATGTTTGCTGGGTGCTGGGAGGAAGAAGATAGAGGATGTATTTCTTTATGAACAAAAGTATACCATTTCTTCCTCGAGTAGAAGAAATCTTGCACAGAAAACGTGAGGATGCAAAGGCTCTCCTTTGCAGTCAGGTTCCTTTGGGCATTGTCAGCACAGCTGGCTGCTCCAGTCCTGCTTCACAGCTCGCTTTTGTCAACGTTGCTGCTATCTTTGTGTTTGTACACCGGAAAGAAGAAAAGACACTCTGTGCTTTTCTCTATCCCTACAACAATTTCAGCACAGCTGTAGTTTGACTGATTAGTATGTTTATAGTTGTAAAATCGGACTAGTGAGGTGCTGGTCCTTCAGTGTTTAATTTTAAGCATGTGTTTAATTTTATTCCTGTTGATTTTCATTGGATATCTTATACTAAGCACTAAAGAATCTCTGTGGAGTTGGGGCTGCAGAGTAGAGGTAAAATGCAGAAAGAATTCCTAGTTGTTGCTTGTAGTTATGAGAGAAAAACAATTAACAGCATTAGTTTAAGTAAAAGCAAGTACTGGTATGATATTAATTTGCTGTAAAATGTGAATAAGTGTAGTAAGGGAGCTAGAATATTAAAATAATTAATTCAGTTATATGGATAGATACAAACCTTTCCTTTTGCAATTCAGAGTTGGTACAGGAAACACATACATATGGCACAAAGAGGAATCAAAGTCTGGTTTGGCAGCATCAGGCTTCTCCCGTTTTATGTTTTGGGGGTCCTGCCTGTCCTCTTCATTACATAGCTGTTCAGCTTTTATCTGCTTTAGCTTCTTATTTTTCAGTTCTATTGGGTGCACACACTTGGCATAATTTCCCAAGTTCCTGTTTGTTGGAACCTGAAGCATTGTAACAAGAGTTTCTAGTTCACAGTTGCAATGCCAGGGATTATCATAAAGACGTAGGTAGTTTAGACTGGGCGTATAAATAAAAATCTCCTCGGATAAACTCTTAATTTGGTTATGCTGAAGTAAGAGTGTGGTAAGCTTATTCAAACCAAAAAAAGCCTCGCTTTCAATTTTTGATATATCATTCTGTTGTAAATCCAGACTTTTCAGTACTTTGTACTTGGAAAACATATTATTCTTCAATTTACGAATCCTGTTTCGTGCTAGCAGCATGTGTTTTAAATCCTCAGGCCAATCAGGTGCCACAAAAATCAGTTTTCTTTCCTGACAATCTAGGTATTTCTCATGAAGATAAGTGTATATTTCACACGGTAGGCCTCGGGCATTGCGTTTAACAGTGCTAGATGTTTTCCTTAAGATGTTTTCCCTTTCATTGTTTCTCAAACTCCTATTCCTTGTCTTCCTACAGTCAGACGCTTTGCAAAGAAGAAGTAGTAGTATAATAGTAACTACTTGCATCCTGACATTCAGCTGGCCCCAGTTATTTTCTGTGACAGCTGGGACAGTTGAAATTTTTGGATAGTCTTAATCAGTGTTGTACAAATCTGAGGAGGCACAGCTGGGTTATATGGGATCCCTGTGTTGGAAGAAAAGTAAAACATTAGAACAGATGAAACAGGCATTTTCATGGAGGCTTGTACATAATGCGCAACATTCAGTCAAGTACTCAATCATCACACTACTTGGAGCTTCACAAATACTTTGAAGATTTAATGTCCTATCTTTTTTTGTTGTTTTTACTGTCTCTGGTCTACTGTTCTTCATTTTGATTAAACATGGGAAACTATATGGACCAATTTCTAACTGATCTTTGTTAGAAGGTTCTCGTGTGTTCAGGAAAACGGTATCAGGCTGAGTCTTCTTTGTATTTAAGTTCATCTTGGAAGATCAGCTTGAAAGAGGAGCTTGAAGCTGATATTTTCCAGTTTTCTGGGTGTTAATCCACTGGAACACATACAGAGCCAGACCAAGGAAAGTCATCCAGTTCCTATCAAACCCCCAGCTTTAGACTGCGCTCAGGTGTGGACTTGTTCTCAGGTTGAGCCCCAATTTATCGTAACTAGCCCTGCTACTACCAGGTGTCTCTCAAGGCCCGTGTCAGGTAGACAAAGTTGGCTGCACTGCTCTGAGAAGGATCCAGAAACAATCTTTTGCAAGAGCCTATGAGGCAACTGAACGTAAGGCAGGATGCAAAGAGAACCTGCAGGTCCTGGCCATGGCCTGCTTCAAACCACTTCCAGGTCTGGCCACCTGAGGAGGGAGAGTACAGAGGGGTAAACCAGGTGCTTTTGCCTTCCAAGAAAGCCAAACACAATAATTAGGAATTATTATTCAGGGAAGACAAGGACTGCTCCCTGCAACCATGTTCAAAATTGCCTCAGTATTTTTAGTAATTTTTTGGCCTGTGTTCCCTCCTGAATTTCCGATAGTACTCCTGTGCACTGCCCTTTTCCCTCATTTTCAGTGACGTTTGGCCACAAGGTTGCATTTCCTTAGAAACATTTTAACCCCTCAGGTTTCTGTATTTTCTAACTTTTTTCCATCTCACAAATTTCCTAGTTTTGCTAACCGGTATCATTCCTTCTGAAACTTTTTTTACTGTTTGGCTTAACTACTTAGTTACTTTTTCTCTTTTTTTTTTTTACTTTACTTTTACTCTTTACTTTTACTCTTTCTCTTTTAATTTAAGCCAAACAGTTAAGCCACTGTTTGGCTTAACTACTTAGTTACTTTTTCCCTATGACTGTGGACATCTTTGCATTATGCTCAGTCCTTTTTTACCTTAGCACCTGGGAAGGTATTGAATCCCAATTTTGAGTGCAGATCATTGCACAGATGTTCTGTTTCTAATACACTGTTATTTTGGGCTCAAAAACCTTGGTTTTATCTGGAGGATATAACCTGGTGGTGCAATAAATCAACTAATACCAGGTAAAATTCTTTTGGAAGCACAGAAATTTTTCATTTTTAAACAAATTGATAGGTCAGTTTAAACCACATCTCCACTGTAGGGCGTTCTCAGTATTTGTGCAGTTCTTACTCATTAGACAGATGGAGCCGTCCTGTCTATGCATGCTGCTACATCCCTCTAATCCATATGGCCAGCTGTTAATATTACCTTTGAAAACCCATTGATTGGTTTCTCCATTTTGTTCCTGTAGTTGCCAGTTAGCAATCTGCATTCAGATTCCGTTAGTTCACAGTGTGAATGAGTGTTTGCGTTGACGACTTTATCCCTTACATGAAAAATGAAATTTTATTTGTTACTTTTTGGCAGCTATATGCTAGTCAGTGTAAATTGATCACGTGTTTTAATAACTTGAATCATAACTGGGATCCTCTGCGTTGTTTTGAACTGTTCACCGTTCTGGTAATGTGATAGCTCATTCTATCCAGGAGAGCTTGGAAATAGAAAAAGAAGAACTTAGGGGAAGAAAGGTAACAAATAATTATGGAAATATTCTTTTCCCCTTCCTTTCCATCTCCTGGGTCTGAACTGGAATTTTTTACTAGTATTACATTCTATCTGCTAACTAAATTATACTCAGCTATAATACCAGAATGGGCAGCTGCTTGCAGTAGCACATACAGGTTCACATGTGAAATTATAACTGTGTCTTATTTAGTGCTAGGGCAAAAAACGTATAAGAGGTATGTAATTTCTTTGGCTTAGCAGCCTTAGGGATGATTTTAATTGGTTAGGTTCTTCTGAATTGTGCAATGCCTCTCAGTATTGTCCTACTCTTCAAAAAGGCACTGAGTTAGTATTACAAGATATCAGTGAAGTCACAGTCCCCATAGAAACGAATATACAGATCTATTGTTGTACTAATGCTTGATGGCAACTGAAAACATGTATTTGGCTTACCATGTGAAAATGTGTTTTTAAAGATTTTTAAAATATATTTCTTTTAACTCTATAAACCTTTCACACTGCATTTTCCATATTAGGTGTCTGTATCAGGCCATTTTTTTTCATTTCAGTTTAGACAGATCAGTTATTTTTGAAGATTAGATTAAGGCAAAAAGTATTACTATGTTTAATAGGAGTTTTTACATCTTTACTTTGGAGGATAGACTAAAAATTTGGCAGAAGAGTGACTGAATGGATGTATAAGTGTTGTTTCTAGTGTCAGATATCTATCTTTCATTATTTTGTTAGAATTGCAACAATCTCTGCAAAATAGGAGTTTCTAAAAATAATAGATTATATGCCATAATATATGTCATAATATGTGTCATAATATATGGGTGGGAGGGACAGATAAACCTATTTGGAAAACTTAATTCTGGCATTTCCTAACACCAGATTGCTTAATTAGGTAGCTTTCTGGTCCTTTGGTAACGTAAGACAGAAAACAGCCTGGTTCCTAAGCCAGCCATCAGTTGATGGAGTATAAGAAGAGACATTTCCTCAGGACAGCTTACTCCAACTTTGTATTCTGCTTTTGTTTTTTTGTGCTTTCTTCTCAGTAATCTGCTGTGGCCATGGTGGTTTTGGGGAGGATATTGGCCTAGATGGACTGAATCTATGATAGGAATTCTTACATTTGTGTTGTACACTGAGAATTTGAACTGTTCATGTTTAATATGGCTTTTTTTTTTTTTATTTTTAGGTGAATGTAAGAATTTGCAAGACTTAAATCTCTCTGAATGCCAGGGATTAAATGTAAGTACTGCAGACTTTTTCCACTAACTCTAATTTATACTGAGAAGGAAGATTTTTTAAAGTGCTGTGATTATTTGGGTACACAAATCTTCCTGATAAAATTAGAGACTTGTGTTCATAAGTACTTTGAAAATGGAGTTTAGTAGGATTCAGAGATACTCAGTGAAGTTCTTATTTGTTTTCTACTGTGCCAGGGCAAAATGATATATTCAATCATCCCAATTAATTTAATAAACAGGCTTCAAAACTTCAGCGGTCTGGAGGGAGGGGTTTTTTCTTATTTTAAGTTTGGAGTTGTGAACAACAATACATATTAATCCTATATTGTTTCCAAGTTCCTTTATTCCTTCATTCAGTAGTACACTTGGGCTCTAAAAATGTCTCACTAAATTTCTAGATATTTGTGAGAGCCTTTATTTGAAAGGCATCTAAATATGCGATCACCGTTATATATTTGTCCGTTCTTTTTCCTTCAACATTTTCAGTTTTATCTTGCTTCCATTAATGTTTAACGTTTTTTTCATTGCTCTTCTCTGATGGAAAAACAATGTTTGATTCTGCTTTAGTTAATAATTTCTGAGAAATGACACTGATACATGCAAATTTTTCTAATAATAAAATAAATCTAAAAATATAATCAATTTTTTTTTAGAAATTATGGTTCTTAATAGATTCATATAATGTATACATCCATTTATAGGCTATTTATAGTGTTAAGTAGATAAACAAATAATTTGGTATAGTTTAGTTGTCTTTGGAGTGAAGTGTACATCCAACAGTCCAGCCCAGAAACACACCAATATTTACACACAAGGTTTTAAAAATTACCATGGATAAACTACAGCTTATGAACTTCATACAAAAATGGCATATGATGGTTGAGTTAGAGAGGCAAGAGCTGCAGAAGAATCATGATGTTCTAATTTATAATACGCTGTTTTGGTTCTGCTTTACGTGTATCTTCATCTCTGTCCTATGTTGATGTTAGCTTTATTGCCAAATATCTTGTTCCCACCATTTTCACAGATTATATAATTTTCTTTGCTATACCAGCTACAAGGAAGGGATAAAGAGATATTGTATTATGAAGGTCTTTCAGTAACACCGTAGAATCACCTTGCTACATAACTTAATACTTGCTATATGATACTATAGTTACAGCGTAATATTTAGAGGTTGTATGCTTCTCAAGGATTGTGTTGATTGTAGGTTCCTGCATGAAGGCAATAAATTAAAGAGGGCCAGGGCTTGCCAAATTGTAAAGACTCAAACACTGTTTCATAGCTGTCCATTCTGTTTGGTTGTTAGCGTGCTTGATAACACATATTTGGAACGTACCAGCAAGCACATTCCTAGGTGTTGCCAGGGCCTGGTTCATGGGATAGCAGGGTCTTGCTGATTACGTTTTTGCCAATACAGCCTAGTATGCAGTTGGCCACCTTTTTCAGAAGGACACACTGTTGACATACATTGAAATTGTTATTGACCAGGACTCTCAGGTCAGTGTGTTTGATAGCTGCTTTCTGTCCCGTGTCTAGACTCTACTGATGCATGGCGTTATTCCATCCCGGATGCAGGACATTTTGCATTTGCCTTTGTTGAACTTCATGAGGTTTCTGTCAGCCCATTTTTCCAGACTAAATCTCTCTGAATAGCAGTTCTAGCCTCCAGTGTATTGACACTCCCCCCCAGTTTAGAGTAATTTGTGAATTTGCTGAGAACGTACTCTGTTCCTATAATCTAAACCATTTATAAAGACATTTAACAGTACTGGTCCCCGTATTGACCCTTGAGGGATGCCAGTTGCCACAAGCCACCAATGGGACTTAACACCATTGGTGACAACCCTTTGACCTGGCAGTCCGGACAAATTTTCACTCACCTTGAAGTCCACTTATCCAGCCTTTATTTTACCAATTTGGCTATAAAGGATACTGTGGCCTGTGTTGAAGGCCTTGCTGAAGTCGAGATACACAACAGCCACTTTTCTCCCCTTATCCATAGATCCAGTAATTTCATCAAAGAAAACTATCACCTTAATGAGGAATGTTTTGCCCTTGATAAATCCACGCTGGCTGTTCACTATTACTTTTTCATCCTTCATGTGCTTGGACAGGGCTTCAAGGAGGATTTGCTACATAACCTTCCTAGGGACTCAGGTGAGGCTGACTGGCCTGTAGTTTCCTGGATCCTTCTTCTTCCATTTCCTGAAAATGGATATGACATTTCCTATCTTCCAGTCATCAGGAATCTCCTCTGATTGCCATGACCTTTCAAAAATGAGCAAGGCCTCTCAGTGACAAGAGCCAGCTTTCTCAGTACTCTTGGATGCATCCTGTCTCGTCCCTTTTCCTCAGGTGCTCCCTGACATTATCTTCTTCTACCATGGGTATTGCTTCACTCCCACGGACTCTGCTAGTAGGCTCGTGGGAGGCACCTGGGAAGCCTTAAGACAAGCCTTAGCAGTAAAAACTGAGGCAAAAACCTAATTGAGTACCTTGGTCTTGAAGATGAACCAGCTCTCCTGGGCCCCTTTGCCCTCCAGGACTGTCTACCATGAGAACCTGTTAAGTAGATGCCCAAACAAGCCAAAATCTACTCTCAGGTTCAGGCTTTTCCTTTACAATTTGTCCAATTTTCTTCTCTCAGGATTTTGAACTCCTCATTTTCACGGTTGCAGTAACCAAAGCCACTCTAGTTCTTCACATCATTGGCCAGTTTTTCCTTGTTTGTGAAACAAGTTCAGAAGAACATGTTCCCTAGACCACTCGTCAGTCACCTGGATCAAGAAATTGTCTTCAACACACTCTAGAAGTCTCCTGGATTGGTTGTGCCCAGCCATATTGTTCGTCCAGCAGATATCAGAGTGGTTAAAGTCTCTCACGAGTAACCAGGATAGGCAATTGTAAGGCTTCCTTCAGCTGCCCAAAGAAGGTTTCATCTACCTTCTTTTCTTGATCAAGCAGTCTGTAGCTGATACCTACCGCAATGTAATCTTCATAGGTCTACCCTCTAATCCTTACAAATAAACTCTCGACTGATTTGTCACCCATTCCAATGCAAAGCTCCATGCATTTAGGCATAACTTTGCATAAAGTGCAACCTGTCCTCCCCTTCCTGGGCTGTCATTCCTAAATATTCTGTAACCATTCATTGCAGCTCTCCAGTTGTGTGCACTACCCCTTTGCATCTCTGGAATCTCAATGAAATCATAGCTCTGCACCTGTGTGTGGACTTTGATCCCTACTGGTTGATTGCTATGCTACAAGTGTTTGCATTCAGACACTTGAGATAGACCCCTGGTTGTGCTGCTTTCACATGGAAGGTGTCAGAGTTTTCCCCATCATGCTATCCCCCAATGCTTTCTCACCACTCCCTATGCCTTCAGTTCTCTTCAGGTTATGGTTATCTTCCATCAACATACCTATTTTTACTGATAGCACCTCTCTCAAATCCTTTTTTGCAGGTCAAAAGCACAAACTGTCCTCTTTAAAGTTGATTGGTATTGAATTTCCAGCTATCTTGATGGTCCTTTTGCCTGATAACTGAAATAGTGAAAAGGTGACCACAACATGGCAAAAGATACACACTCAACTATTACATTTCCATGTATAAGTGCTGACATTTGCCTTTCTATTACATTGACATTTATTGTGAAACATTCTTCATACTAGGAGATTTGTTCCCATTATATTCTAATGGAATGATATATAGAACAATATAGGTAGTACCACTTTTGCAGGTCAATAAAACATGGAAGCCTTATAATTACTCAAATCCAATGTTCCACCTAGAGGGTAGAACTAAACAGGAAGCATTTCATAAATGATATTACTGTGTACCAGAGTTTATGGAGAAAATTAACCGGTGGTTTTAGATACCAGGATTGGCTAACAAGAATCTTGGTTTCGCAAAATACGTGCTAACCTTCAATCATGTGAAAAGTCCCCTGTGCTCTGTAGGACTGTCTAGTATAGAATGTTTCCTTGAATTGGAATGTTAAAATTACCATACTTCAAGTGAGTAACAGCAGCATCATGTGTCTCTCAGTATTCTACTTTGAGGCTTCCAGAGAAACTGGCTTTGATGTATAAAAATTAATATGATGATTTAAAGATACTTATTCATGGTTTTTCCCGTTACTCTGTATAAAAATGCAAGATAAATTAATACAAATATAATTTTAATGTACTTCTGATTTTTCTTTAATTATTCAGGATGAATCAATGAGACTCATATCAGAAGGTTGCAGAGCTCTTCTCTATTTAAATCTGTTGTATACAGATATTACTAATGGAACACTACGACTATTGTCAAGGTAAAATTAAACAGAAATATGAAAGTATGTTTGTTTTAATGTTGCAGGAAACTTAAGAGCATATGTAGTAGAAATACTCTTTTTGAGTGATTTACAGGATTCTGTCTGCTATACAAAGTAAAAAAAATGCCCCATACATTTGACTTAGATAGCAGTTCTTTTCTCTGATTCACTTCTTAGTATGATTAAATATATATGCTAGATTACCCCATATATTTCACAAAGTTTTACAGAAATTTTTAAAACACATGCTAACCAAAAATTTCTTGGGCATGTCCAGTTACTCATGATGATGCAAGAAGTTTGCAAGTTAGATATGTTCTTAAAAATTTATTTTTGCAAGAGAGGATTGTGGATAGATGTATTGTGTGAGCCAAGTCCTTCCATGACAACTGCAAAGAAAGAGTTATTCCAAACTCTTATTTGAAAGATCAGTGAGCTGAAGGCAGAGAATTTACATTCTTACAGAGGTCTGCCATTCCTCTTTTAGATGTATCCCTCCATGAGACTCGAAGTCTGCCTGGTAGGTAGAATTGCTGCATTAAAAGCTGCCATAAAGGAAAAGAGGCGTGCTGGTCCAAGATAGCAGCCATCACAAAGATGTATATAGATTTGAAGACAGCTGTACATTGTTTCTCTTTCCCATGAGGAAAATTAATGTCTTCTTTTCAACACCAGCCCCACAAAGTCCAGAAACATGTTTTTCTTTGACATTTGCATAATATATTTTGACTTTTGTTTTTCTTAGTCTGTAATGCCATATCCTCATATTACTAACATTTGTTTTGGCAAAGTTTTCCATTTAGAGTCTCCAATCTTACCACTCATCTCTTCATTAGTATTATTCTTATCATAATCTGTGTTTTCTCCATGTTGGCTGATATTTTTTCTTTTTAAATTTCCACATATTTATGTTGACATTTGGAACAGCTATTCTATAGGTAATCTCAGCATATATTATTCTGGTTACTTGAGCATCCTGTTGCCACCAAAAGTCAGAATCATTCATTTCTTTTGATGCGTAAATAGCACCCAAGAAAGAATTCTCCAGAGTAGGTGAAGCTTTCAATGCAATAAAATGTTTAAAACAAAAAGAAAAATTCTCCACTGACAAAATATATTTTGCAGTTAACTTGTACCTCATTAATAAGAAGTTTTCCCAGTCATGTATGATGCTTCAGGATGAGAAGAAGTGGCCTCAAGTTGCGCCAGGGGAGGGTTAGATTGGATATTAGGAAATTCTACTTCACTGAAAGGGTTATCAAGCATTGGAACAGGCTGCCCAGGGAAGTGGTTGAGTCACCATCCCTGGAGGTATTTCAAAGACGTGTAGATGTGGTGCTTAGGGACATGGTTTAGTGGTGGACTTGGCAGTGCTAGGTTAACGGTTGGACTTGATGATCTGAAAGGTCTTTTCCAACCTACATGATTCTGTGATTCTGTGATTCTGTTATTCTTATTTAAAACCATAAGATACCACTGTTTTTATTGACAATTTTTGGACAAAAAGCAAAGCTCATTGTTTCTGACATTATGGGGATGTACAAAAAGTTGCTGTCCTGTGAAGATTTTGATAGCAGACAAATTTCATAAACATTTCACATGCCATCTCAAATGCATTAGCTCACCACAGGTCCTGTGTAATAAGGTAACTAATAAAAAGTTCTTAGAGGTGGTAGTATTGCATTTCATAATACTGCATGTGAAGTTTGCTATTGTATAGCAGATGTCTGTTATTGGAACAAAGAACAAATGAAGTGTAGGCTGAGTGTGCTCAAAGCTGTTTGGTCATTTTTGATTCCCTCCTACTGTTGCATACAAGCTTTTTAACCTCCATATCACACACCACTGATCATCAGCTACAATTTCCCTCTGAAAAGTTCTGTTGCATATGGTAGACATCAGTATTGTCTATCAATCAGGAGTAAATGTCAGAAGGTGATTTTTTCATATTGCTTTAAAACAATGATCCTGAGTTTACTCATGCCAAAATTAATTGAATAACCCGTATGACAGAATTCCTGCAGAATTTAGGTGTAACACGAAACAAGGATTTTTTAGTAGTCTGTGTGCTCAAGCTTAAGTTTTAAGAAAGCTGTCACTTTCAAAATGGCAGAAGGCGGCATGTGTTAAAATTCCCAGATCATAGAAATGGGTCATATGACCTGTAAAGAAAATCAGTGTCTCTTCAAGAGTATTGGAAGGTTTTGATCACAGTCTTCAAAATGCAGTAAGAAAGGCTTCCCTGTGTCTTAAGTTGTGCAACCTTGTAGCAACATATACTTGAAAAAGACTCAGAACTGCCAGAGTATAAAAGCCAGTCTCTTAATCTATTATCATCTATTTTGTCAAGTAAGTTTGGAAGTGTACTCTCTCGGAGTCTGATTTTCCCCACTCATTTCTGTGGAATGTCACTAAAATGCAGAAAGGTTTATGCCTCTACAGAGAAGGATACTTATATTCCTGTATTTAATATGAATTAAATGTTTTCATTTAAAAAAATGAAACCACAAACACATGCCCTTATATTCTAATATCTGGTTCTGATGCATGTTGTCTGTCTTTTTTTTTTCCCCATGAAATGTAATCTTATATTTAATTTCTTAATATTTCTGTATTATCCTTTTTTTTACAATAACATTCTTTTCCAGCTTCCTATCTCTTTTTTTGTGTGTTCAGTCCAAGTTAGCGTGTTTCCCCACTCTATATTGAAAGTATAAAGTTAGTTCCAAAAACGTATGCCACTCCTTAAGTAGGCAACTCCTCAGTGGGTGTTCCCGTCTTTCTTCAAAATGCCTACTTTTGCTGATTTGCAGGACTGCATGACTATATCCCTACAACTAAATGTCTACCAGAGCAGTAGGTCCTAATTCTAGGTTTTGATTTTCTGTATGCTTTCATTTGTGGTGCTTGTGGCAATTGCTATTTATTCCAGTTAGAAATGTAGTTCAGTAAAATGAATAGTTTTCAGTATGTTATGAACCAAAGCTGCAGATGGAAACTGAAGTATATTCAGCATATAGATTCTTGCTTTTACAGAGTGCTGCTGACTAACATTTTCCATTTATACAGTTTGCTTTCTTTTAACTAATGTTTAGAATACAGAAATGTTTTCCAAAAGAACTGATCAAAACCTAACATTGGGTAATTCACTTTTGGATAATTCTCTTTTGTATCTCTTTCAATTTTTCAGATTCTTTTAAAAGTCCTCTTCTAAATTATATGACCAGAGAAGCTCTAACTGTACTTTTATGCTTTTAACGTCCTTTGATAGAGTTCTGGTTTTCATTTCCAGCAGGCACTGCTTGTAAAATAAATGGCAAAGACAGTCCAGCAAACTTATACTGAAAAGTCTATTAGCTTTCAAAGTATGCAGACAAAAATCCCAAATAATTAAAAATGTATGCTTTTGCAGTTATTTGAGATAACTTTAAAATGATACTGTTTTCATATTGTGAAATATGTTGTATGATAGTGCTATTCTCCACTAATTTGCAGTACAAGGAACAGAGGAAAAAGTGCAGCAGAAGAAAGGGACTTTCAAAGTTCAGCAAGGAGATAATTCTATTTTATATCTAACATCTTTTCTTTACAGTAATTTTCAGAATACTTTAACTATGGTATTTTATGGTCTTTCGATTCTGTAACATACCCTTGTAATAATTTGCTCTCTATTTTGTTTTTTTGCAAAGCAGCTTCCCCAATTTACAGTATCTGAGTTTAGCTCACTGCAGAAAATTCACAGACAAAGGTTTACTCTACCTGGGCTCTGGAAGAGGCTGTCACAAGCTCATCTATTTGGACCTTTCAGGTTGCATTCAGGTTTGTAGTTCACGTCTTTCTTTCATTCTGTGAAGAAGAGAGTCCTTTATATGACTGGCTGCATCCTGCATTCATGGTATACTGAAGTAGAACAAGCACTGCAGCAGACTTCCAGGGTTTTGAATTACATGACTACAGCTGTTTAAATTTTGCTAAGGAATAATAGCACTATAGGTTTGGATCATTTCCAACAAACTGTCAGATCTATAAACAGCTAGTACTTACTGCATAATGGGAACAAGGCTTGCTTTTTGTAGCCATAAATAGACTAATTCTATGTCATAATTAGTTGGGATTTTAAATCAGGAGCTTTGAAAATGCAGTTTTTACTAAGATATCAGAAAAATAAAAGCCACTCTGCACTGGAAAAATATGAATTTACACTTGATTTCCTGAGAAGGAAATTAATTAAAAAGTTAACTTTTGTTACTATTTTATACTGGTTTAATATATAAATTGAAGTAGTATTTATTACTGCAATCTAAAAATAGTTAATATTTTGGATTATTTCAGTCTCCTACTAAACTTCTAAAGAAAACCAAGGTTTTAGAATCTGATACTATTTTAGAAACTTTCAAGTATATACTGTATCTTGAAACATACTTCAAAAGCAATATGAAATGCTAAACTGTAAGGCAATAAAAGTCTGCCAATGTTTTAATGAAGACTCCCACATATATTTCTTTATACACTGAGAAGATTCTCCAAATTACAAATTACATGTGAAATGATAAAGAGATGGAGTCTGAGGAATATAACGGTTTAACTTTCCATCTAACAAAACCTTTTCAGAACCAAGGATGAAGGAAGACAGGGCAACAATCTTGTTCTGACTGCTCTTTACTGTGAGCGTCTGTTTCTTGTTCCTGAGAACCATGCTGAGACTATTGTGCGGTGACAGTGTGAAATTTGAAATGAGGGCTGAGGTTAGAGGAAAGTTAAGAACCACCTACCTCTGATTACTCTTTCAAAATGCCAGTAGTTGGTTATTTTTTCCAAAAGCAACATTCCTGCTTTTTCAGAAGTGTGATCATGAGCTGTAAGGATCTGCCTCTAGAAAGCATGATCTAATAGTAGTCAGAGAAAAGTGATCATCATTGAACTGGAAAAACCACAGCCCTCCCCTTTCCAGAGGAAGCTGGGCTTGCTCACCAGTGTATCTGAGAGCTCTGAAAGGGATTCCACAGCTTCCTCCATTTTGGGTTTCCCCATGATTCTGGAACAGTGCTTAATGATTATGACTGAGTACTTAAGTAAACAGTTAAAACCAGAAAGAGCATCAAATTGCATCACTGTTGCAGAAAGCACTTTAATAAGATAGAATTCTTTTTTTTTTTCCCTCATTGGATGAATTAAACCAAAGAGAACTTCTGTAAGCCTAATGTTTCGGAATGAGTTAGAAAAACATAGTGAAGCTATAGTACAAACATTTAAATTATGCTAAAAAGTGTTCTATAGAACAGAATATATATTCTATAGAATATATATTTTTCCTGGTTTTTCATGTTTCCTGTTTTTTCCTTCATTTTAACATTATAGTTCTTTTTATATGAGTTCTTATATTACCATTACTACTGTAGGATTTGAACGTCTATTTAGAAAGCCCATCTGTAAAATGGGTGATTATGCTAATGATTTTGTGAGTGGCAACTTAAGGACCAGGGCATTTAAATAGCTTGTTAAAACATAGTTAGGCAGAAAACTGAGAATTAAGCACACATTTTCTAGTCTGTGGTCATAAAACAAAGCAGTCTTTCTTTTGACTATTACATTAATACATGGTGATAATACTGAATGAATTGTAGGTATGGATCTTTTGCATAAGATCTTAGTAATTAAGGTTGTATCTGTATGATATGCGTGGTAAATATTTCCATTAATGAGTTTCAAGATATTTTCATAAAAATATAGAGAGTCTCTTGTGTCCTGCTCAAAAGGTGTCCCATTACACCACTGATATTCTCAGAGAATTACCTAGAAAGCATAAGATTTCTTTGTCCTGCTTCTGAAGCTGAACAGTATAGGTGGAAACTTTTCTGCTACTAGACTCAAAACTGAAACACAGAAAGGTATAAAGCTATTGCATGTCATTTACCAACATATTAGACTGAGATTATACAACTAGAACAGTTTGGTGAGAGATTATTTTCAGTTAAATTAGAAACATGGAGATTTTCAAAGAAATTGACTTTTTATTTTTGGTGCCAACATCTATGGCTGATTTTCAGACTGGAACTATACTGGCCCAAAATGTGTTAGAGCGGTCTATCAATTGCTGTAGTTTACAACAGCTGGATAAGAGGTCACAAGCCAGTGGGAAAAATGAATTTGACCCTTTCATTTCTTGACATTCTGCAGTGTTTGTGGGGATGTCAGAGAAGCTATTGGCAAACGTGTAGGCTTCACCAGTTTTCACCATCTGAGTTCCTCCTGCTCGGGCTTCATTGGGAGAATTCTCATTTTGTCAGCTACTGTCAAATTCTGTCTTCTTCAGATGTACCAAGCAGCAAAAAAGGGCCATCACCTGGGGAGAAAATCTGAGCCATGTTCTTTATTTATTGAAGAAGAGGACTCATTGTTTACATTTCCTGAGTGCAAACTCGTGTAACTGAAGAATACTTCATTATAAGTTATACTACACTATTCTGTATTTTTAGAAATATGCTAATGCAGGAGTATTGTTAATATAAGCTTTTTTTTGGACAGTGGAAAATTAAAAGAAAAATAACATGTGGAGGCAAGCCATCAGTGTAACGTGCCCAACATCTGAAAGGATGTCACAATTCATTTTATCATTCTTGACAAACACAGAATAAAAAAAAAAAGATAGCCCCTTGCGCACCACAAGAGTACTTCCTCAAGCCTGAACACTGATTTTCAAGTTTCTGCACTCACAGTGCATTGACAATACTAGAATCATGGAATAGTGTTTCTTCAAAATCCCTTCTGCACTGTACACAGCATTCTGCCTTGCAGGGTGGGTTCCACAAATGCAATCGGTTCAGGGGAGAAAGAAGGAATTTTAAAGTAGTACTGTATGTGTAGCTAATAAGCCAAAACCTGAATAGAAATTCTGTATATTCCTATTCTTTGGAATTAAGAGACTATAAAAAGATGAAATGAAATGAATTTTGACATTCTTTTCATCATTTCACTACATTTATTTTCTAAATCTATTGGGACAAATCTTTAGCTGTGGTTTACTCCATGTTTGTTTTGATGTACTTTCATTTCAGATCACAGTATACGAGCATACAGTTAAGAAGAAAAACAAATCAGTCATTTACATACTAGACTGAAAACTCCTCACAGACAAGGAATTACATTTTATATATGATCATTGCATTGACTTCTGATCCTGTACGTGCAAGAAGAATAATACATTTATAAAATGACCTTACTGAGTGAAGGCTATAACCTTCAAAGCATCCTCCCTCACAATTGGTTTGAAGGAAGGATGTTTAACTGGGATTTTACTGATCCAGGGCAAAGAATGCAGTATTAATTCCATATGTATCCTAACATCGATTCTCAGGTCAAGCTGTTCACTCTTGAGGCAATCTATTAAACACTGAAATTCCAAGTGAGTTGAGAAAGCAACTAAAATGTGCACAAATTTTCATATTTCTACACCTTATCTTCAAGAGTGCCTGAAGTTTCATAGATAATCCATAGGGGCTTTAGAAAAGAAATTCAAGATTAAGATTTTATTATTCTAGGAATAAAGAAAAATAAGACAAATGCATATGATATTGCAGCAACATCTAAATGTTGAGTAAATTTAGTTGAATCTTATCTGAACACGTTTCACACTGAACTTTCTCAACCTGATGGCTGATATCCATTATCCAGCTTTAAGTTCAAAAACAGTTAAAGTGAAAAAAATTTGAAACAATCTGTGCAGGGGTATTATTAGCTGCTTCAGTGTAATTGTTTTTGGCTTGCATGGAGGAAAACACTAAATTGCTGCTATTTGTGGTATCAAATGGCTATGTTAAGCAAACAGTGTTTTTCCAGACAAAGAGATTAAAAGTCCTTTAGACTGCAGCTAACATTATGCAATCATTACTGAATTCCAGAAACAGATATGCTACTTCTGACCCTCAACATTGTTGAGTTTGATCTGATTACCTGCTACCTATTATCTGTCCTTTTGAGAATGGGAATTTCACTTAATTTTAGGTGTCTAACCTAAGGTAGTGCGTAGAAAATCACCTTCATTTAGCTGTATAACAATTAGAGAGGGAGAGAGATCTCCAGAGGTTATTCAGACTTTTTCAGGTCTGAGCTGTCTTGGCATCTTTCTTGCTCTTTGTTTGCTATACAGGGTTCCCAGGTTTCATAATTGTCTGACATAGACACCTCAGTTATATTCCTAATTTCAGTGGAGTAAACAAAGGCTTTATCATTTGCAGTCTATTTTTTAAAACATCATCATGTCATTGTATTATGACACTTTCTTGACTTAGCATTTTTCCTACCTATTTCCCTGATTTTAGTGTCTTCTCAACTGTGATTCCTCTTCTACGATTATCAGAACAACCTGTAAGTCTTTGCAAATGTAGGTAACATTTGCAAAGTCGGGAGCTTAAAACTAAGTCTGGATTCAGTTTTTTTCAGTGATATTTTTAAAATCTTGGACAAAGCAACAAGTAGTGTAATATAACTAAGATCCATCATTTAATTTTATTTGCATCTGAATTTTAGGTACCTAGACATGAGGGATCTTGTATTCCTACTGTCTGTATCTAATTGTGATCACCAGCCTAGGCAGGTACTCTTAACAGTTAACAATGTGTTCACGATAAAAAAAAATCTCAAGAACAATTGGCAGCAGGCCCCATTAAGCCCCGTACCTTCCTTTGATTAGCAGTCACAGGAGTAAGTTGTAGTTGGTTACAATTGATGCATGCATTTGAACTGAGTCAAAATCTCTTCAGTTTGGACAATGAGCATAGCTGAATATGGCACGATCTGCACTATCTCAGCTTTTGAGTGACTGTTCCTTGGGAACAGAGTTATTCCTCCTCATTATAGCAAATCTGTTCAGCAGTTACAAGGGGAAATCCTACTGTCATAACAGCTAAAGCATACTCAAACTGCTTAACAAACTGTGGCTGATTTTTAGAAGAGTGAAAACCTCAGTCTTTTGAAAAGGCATCATGTTCAGATTATAATGGACAGTATTATTACCATGTATTACAACAAAGTGTATGATGTAACGTACCCTCTCTTCTCTTGGGAATGGTTTGCTCTTTATAGTATATGGACCAAGAACAAGACTCAATTACCAGAAATTCACCTCTCAAACTGAAAAGTCTAGGGGGTGATTTGTTTAACATATTAAACTACTTGGTCCGTGTTGTAGAAATGTGCTGTCTTCTGTTGTTGCACTGCTTGAGAGCCAACAATGAGGAGGCCTGTTGCAGAGTTAGGTAAACTCTTGCTTGAATGAATTGGTCATGTCGTGTTAAAGTAATTAGTGCTTCTGACCAACAGACAATGGACATTTCCCAATACTTCCCTCAGGCAGCTGCTTGCGTGATGTTCACAATTTAAACTAATCCCTTTCATACAGACCGGAGGTTTTGGGCTGAGGAAACTGGAGATAGGATTACATTGTCCTACATTACATATACCAATAGTGAGTACAAAACTGTAGCATTTGGATAACTGAATTTCATATTGTGTCCTGAGAACTAGCACCCATCTTTCCATGCCGACATTTTACCTTCTAGTGATCACTACCAGTTGAAAAGAGGGTTGCCTTTGCCATAGTAGCCCTACGCTAGTACTGGTTGTTTTGCAATCATTTGGGGTGAGCAGACACGTCTCAGCTGGAGGGGGTGTGAGACCCTGGAGTGCACCAATAGGCTCTACCAGCTTGTGGTTGCAATGTGGTTATCTTTCTGTATAATGCTTTTCTGCAGCCTTCCCTCCTGCCTCCCAAGATTTTGCTCTTTTTTCTTCTTCAGCTCTTTCTTACAACGTAGCTGTTTTCAGAGGAGCCTGATCCAGGGTTACACAGCTGCACCATATCACACCTGACCTTGAACACAGGCAGCTGACAGAGGGTAGTTGATGGGATTTATATCACCATGCATTACCGGTAAAATATTGCCTTTAGTTATTTTGATGGTAGGGTTTTCACTCTGTCATTTTGCAGGCTGTTACAGACCCACTGTAGGAAAAACATTCATGCTACACTTGTCCTGAGCTTAAAACACATCAGACTGTTTGCATCCACAGTGCTAACAGTGCCAGTGTGTGTCATGACCCACACCACATTCTGTCTGCTTGGACATGAGACCTGCACAAACACTTTAAGCCTAAGAACACATTTAACAGACATGTCGCCAGTTCCCCTCTAGTGCTGACACCCCCCTGCACAAGGGAAAAAGTGCAAAGAGTGCCGCAATCCCTTATGAAGGAGGGACAAGACATTTAACATCAAAATACTTAAAACAATTTATAAAGAATCTGTTTAAAAGGCCACTACAGCCTGAAGATAAAGAGCAAGCCAACGTGGCCATAAGTTAAAAGATGGGGCATTATGCCAGAAAAGAAAAGACAGTCTGCCTTGATTATAACTTAAAGTCAGATACTCAGTTCATGAAAAAAAAAATCTCACATGCAAAAAGAAGCCAAACGTTAAGTTTGCAAAAAGAAGAAGATCCAGAAACACAACGTATTAACCCCTTCACTCAATGCTGGAGTGGAAGGAAAGCAGGCTTGACCCTTGTTTCCACTGATAAGTAGTTGTGGGGAGCAGTCGGATCTGCTACAAAGGCTGGAGGCTGCAAGTGCAAGAACTGGAAGCATCTGCTGGTGCACTGCTACCATACGGATGTGTGATGGGCGATTAACTGCTGCTTAGCTTCTGGCTTGCTTTTCTGTGACTATCTCCCGTCTGCTAACAGTGTCCACTGTCAGACAACATATATACCCTAAGCAAAGCCTGTGTTTTACGCTGCTGCTCCGCTTAGACAATGTAACTAAGCAAATCAGACTTCTGCAGCAGCGGGAGAGGTGGGGCACAGCAAGAATCCCGCCCAGTATACTTCATCTTTGAAGTTTCCTCCTTTGGATTCTTGCCTCCACAGGCCTTATTTGGTACCCAGGAGGATATGCCAGACTGCTTTTTTTGTGGATATTTTGCGAATGAATTCCTAGTGTGCTGTAGTCTGAGCTGCACAAGATTATTATATTATATAACTCCAAACCCCTGGAAATAGTGAGAACTCTACATGCAAATATCAGGGGGGACTATTTCACAGGGAGGAATGGTTTACATCCATGTTGTCTGTAGAACATGGAGCTAAAAGGAAACTGTCCTTTACTTTACACAGGATTTACATGTCAAAGGAACTACTTTGTATGCCCAAGAGCGAAATGACATCTATTGAATTTGGGCAGTTGAAGAACTGACTCCCTGGAGTCACTCCCTGAAGTCACTCCCTGGAGTGATAAAGGGAATGAACTGAGTTGACAGATCCATCTGTCCATTCATACTTTCACTGAATGTTGCTCTGTTAGAGTATGCAGAGTTGGTGATGTGCTCCTACATGAAGGATTCTGTAAACAAGCTCCATGTTATTGTGATTGCATAGGATCTTTCTTTGTATCCCATCTGAATTTAACACACATTTTACTATGGATCTGGAAAAAAACAATGAAGATATTTTACCACATTCAGACCTTGCTTCAAACTAGATGTGAGCATTTGCCATGTGTGAATACCTCATAAGTTTGGGAAAACAAAGGTAGAAGGATGTGACAATGACATTCATTGCTACTCCCATAAATGGTGTTGACTGTAGAAATTGTTGTTGCCTTACTCTTGCTTGCTTAGTAGACACATTTTTGGAACAGATCCTGGCTTTGGATTATGTTGTTAAAATTTCAGAATAATATGTATACCTCATGGGTCTGTTTTTCCTTTAATGGGATGAATGCATATTGTTTATGTTAGGTTTGCTAAGACATACATATTTTATTTCTTAGATTTCGGTTGATGGCTTCAGAAATATTGCCAATGGCTGCAGTGGGATTCAAGATTTGCTACTCAACAAAATGCCAACTCTTACAGACAGATGTATTCAAGTAAGAAATTGAAAATAAATCTGTGTTTTGAGAAACTTTCTGATGTTGGAACTGTGTTATCCTCTCAACTGACTTTAAAGAAAGTTATGCAGATACAATTTAAGAGGAAAATTTCTCCCTGAACACATTTTTTTAAACTATTATCTAATTAAGTTTATAAATCTTGCTCACTTGCAGTCACTTTCAGAAAATTTCATTTGTCTTGTCTTCTTTTGCTACATGGGTATGGCTGAATTATGGTCTTCCATTTTATAAATGAGAGGTTTTAAGTTTTTTCAGTGTTACAGCAAATATAACATATGGGAACAGCATTCTGCTACTGATTTTCTCCATCAAAAAAGAATTTTCAGGCTTCTGCAAAAGTGATTGTTAACTAGATCACTGTCTCGGGTGTCTGCCATGCTTCATGTCTCCAGTTACTTACTTCTTTTCCTTGTGTTCCCAAACATAATAAATATATGGAGAATTTCAGTAGTTTATATACTGCTCACTGTCTAGAAGTTACCTTAAAAAGAATTATAACTATTTGTTTGAAATTGTAACATTCAGTATTATATGCAGAATATTTGCTGATCTTTTGTTATGTGACAGCATAGGTATATGAATATTTTATTTCACCTATTCCCTTTGAAGGCTCTGGTTAAAAAATGCCAACAGATAATGTCTGTTGTCTTTCTTGACTCTCCACATCTTTCTGATACAACTTTTAAAGCCCTTGCTGAATGTAAACTTGTCAAGGTCAGCATTGAAGGTTAGTATAATAATTCACAAAATTATTAGGAAGATACATTTTTAAAATTCATCCAGATAATTTGAAATAAATCTTTCAGCTGATTTCAGTGGGTATTTGGATCAGGCCCTTAATGTATGTCAGATGTGTAATTTACATCTTTATATATTTCAACAGGGAATAACCAAATTACTGATTTAAGTTTCAAGTTGATAAGTAAATGCTGCCCATACATCAGGCACATTCATATGGCTGATTGCCAGAAGATTACAGATGCTGGTCTTAAGATGATTTCACCATTGAAGCATATTCTTGTACTGAATGAGGCAGACTGCATAAGGTACTATATCACATCCAGATTTCTGTAAACCATCGCAAAGGAATTTTGGTAAAGTTAATTATACTTGTAATAAGTCCTGCTAACACATCTTTCAGTTTTAAAACTAAATTCTTAGAATGTTAATACATGTATCTTAATATTTAAAAAAATATTTTATACAAGTAGTTTTTCTTTCCTGTATCGTGTTTTCAAAAATCTGTCATTATTACTCCAGTTCAAGCAAAAAAATTAAATGTAGATGTAATATTACTTAATATCCATGGCATATTTTAGTGCTGGAATGTGGCTATGAAGAAGATGAAAATGATAACCAAAGACAATTCCAGTGCCACAACTATTTTAAAATTTGAATATCGTTTAAGTTTGTAAATATTAAAATAATACTTTATCTAGTACTAAGATATAAACAAAACTGCCAATTTTTTACAATTACCAAGACAACGTTGTAATCTATGTTGCAGAGGAAAGATATATTTTATGTGAAGACCGTTTTCCACTTCAGGTGTGTCATGTATCAGTAGAAACAAAGACGAATGAAAGGGCTTCCAAAGCTGCACGCTTGTTCCCTGTTTTGTGGCACGCTGGGGGGGTCAAGGGTGGGAGGGAACAGGGAATGCAAAACCTCCAAACATTTCAAAATCAACAGACCTATAAAATAATACAAAGAAGCTAGAATTGCTGCTTATCTTAAAATTTCTGACACCATGTGAAGTTGTAGGGGTTCTGCTTCAATGTGTAACTGAAGTGCTTTTTATGCCTGTTGATGCTGTATAAGAATCTGGTAACATTGCATGTAGACGCGCTGAGAAGTGCTGGAGTAATACCATGACATCATGTTGGTAGTTCAGGTGGGCAGATGGGACAGCTGCCTGCATTTTCTGGTTTAACATTCAGAAGGCTGGATTTTCCAGTCTGTTAGCCCAATCTTGGCCTGTGAGTGTGTTTGCACATGTGTCTACTGTCTCTACTGCTAAAGAATTGCTGAATTACCTTAACAAAACTTTTTAAGCAGTTGTAAAGCTATTGTAAAACTCTGTACTTACTGTATTGCTTTTGCAGACACTTGTAAAAGTTTCAGCATTAACAAAGCTATAGATTGTAACACATCTAAGCTTGCGTGGTGGGTTGACCCTGGCTGGACACCAGGTGCCCACCAAAGCCGCTCTATCACTCCCCTCCTCAGCTGGAGAAGGGAGAGAAAATACAATGAAGGGTTCGTGGGCCAAGATAAGGACAGGGAGAGATCACTCACCAATTACCGTCACGGGCAAAACAGACTTGACTCAGGGAAATTAATTTAATTTATTACCAATCAAATCACAGTAGGATAATGAGAAAATAAAACCTAAATCTTAAAACACCTTCCCCCCACCCTTCCCTTCTTCCTGGGCTCAACTTCTCTCCTGATTTCTCTACCTCCTCCCTGCCAGCGGCGCAGGGGGATGGGAATGGGGGTTGCGGTCAGTTCATCACACGTTGTCTCTGCTGCTCCTTCCTCCTCAGGGCGAAGACTCCTCACACTCTTCCCCTGCTCCATGGGAGACTCCCATGGGAGACAGTCCTCCATGAACTTCTCCAATGTGAGTCCTTCCCATGGGCTGCAGTTCTTCACGAACTGCTCCAGCGTGGGTCCCTTCCACAGGGTGCAGTCCTTCAGGAACAGACTGCTGCAGCGTGGGTCCCTCACGGGGTCACAAGTCCTGCCAGCAAACCTGCTCCAGCGTGGGCTCCTCTCTCCATGGGTCCACAGGTCCTCCCCGGAGCCTGCTCCAGCGTGGGCTTCCCATGGGGTCACAGCCTCCTTTGGGCATCCACCTGCTCCGGCGTGGGGTCCTCCATGGGCTGCAGTGGATATCTGCTCCACCATGGACCTCCCTGGGCTGCAGTGGATATCTACTCCACCATTAACCTCCATGGGCTGCAGTGGATATCTGCTCCACCATGGACCTCCACAGGCTGCAGTGGATATCTGCTCCACCATTAACCTCCCTGGGCTGCAGTGGATATCTGCTCCACCATGGACCTCCACGGGCTGCAGTGGATATCTGCTCCACCGTTAACCTCCATGGGCTGCAAGGGGACAGCCTGCCTTACCATGGTCTGCACCACAGCTGTGGGGAATCTCTGCTCCGGCGCCTGGAGCACCTCCTCCCCCTCCTTCTTCACTGACCTTGGTGTCTGCAGAGCTGCTCCTCTCACATATTCTCACTCCTCTCTCCAGCTGCGCAGGTTTTTTTCCCCTTCTTAACTATGTTACCCCAGAGGCGCTACCACCGTCGCTGATGGGCTTGGCCTTGGCCAGCAGCAGGTCTGTCTTGGAGCCAGCTGGCATTGGCTCCATTGGACATGGGGGAACCTTCTAGCAGCTTCTGACAGAAGCCACCCCTGTAGGCCTCCACCCCCGCTACCAAAACCTTGCCATGCAAACCCAATACAACTTGGTAAAGAGTTTCTCTCAAGAGATAAGAAACTACAAAAGGAGAATTGTTAGGATTTATGTTTCTCTAATTTGGACAGTGTATTGCTATAAACATTCACATTGTGAGTTAGAAACATTTAGGGATTTCTCACAGAATCAAGGGAAATGCCATACTGGTGGTAGAATCTTAAGAACATGTTTTGAAATGCTTAGCCATCTTAGTGCTCTTCATCAGTTTCCTTTTTTCATTGATGTTTTTTCTTAGTCTAAGCGTCTAAGTTTTTCTAACTTAGTTATATGGAAAATTTTTTGAGAAAAGGGACAGAAAGAGCAAATGTAACAATCCAGAATTCTTAAATTACAGGAAGTATTTGACTACATGTGAAAAATGAAGAAAGAAAATTAACTGATCATAATCATTAGAATTAAGAAATAATAAAGACATGAGTAAAAAGGTGGCTAAAAATGGACACAGGCAATGTGGTGGATCATACCCTTGGCACATTTTTACAGTTTGTTATCTTCTTGTATGACAAAGCAGTGTGTAGCCTGTGTTCTTATATGGTTAATCAGCTGACTAGAGAAACTTAGCAAGTGTATTCACAGCACAATTATTTTAAAAGTTATAATGTGGCTATTTCAGCCCTCAAGCCCCGTGTGGTTACAGAGTATCTTTTTTTTTTTTTTTTTTTTTTTTTTTAAATTCAGTTGACTGTATTGCCAGGCTCTGCATTCCTTACAGACTTTATGCAAGTTAATTATTCTGAAGGTATATTTCTTAAATTTATCTGTCTTGAATGAAAAACAACTGCACGGTGAAATAACACCAAAACTACCACAGTGGCTGAATTATTGTAGAGTGATTACTTTAACACTTTATGAATTATAGCTTCATCTGTAGCTTGTGGTCACACAATGAGGCTCTGTTCAGGTTATCATTTTATTAGTAGTGCTATTCTTACCCATATGTTTCTGGGACTTTGGGATTTGCAGTGATTCTTTGTGCTGCAACAAACTGTACAAGCCAAAATATCATTCTGTCCTACAGAATCCTGGAATTAATTTTTTATTTGTCCGGGAACACAAAAGAAATACTGGGAATGCATTGAAAAGCTAAGCGTACAGTAATGTTAAACATACCAGAGCTATGAACTGTATTGAAACACCCAAGTTGTAGTCAGCTCTCCAACCCTCTCAACTTGTCTGAAGGATTTTCACAGAATCACAGAATCACAGAATCATATAGGTTGGAAAAGACCTTTAAGATCATCGAGTCCAACCATAAACCTAACACTGCCAAAAACCACCACTACACCATGTCCCTAAGCACCTCATCCAAACGTCCTTTAAATACCTCCAGGGATGGCGACTCAACCACTTCCCTGGGCAGCCTGTTCCAATGCTTGATAACCCTCTCGGTGAAGAAAAATTTCCTAATATCAAGTCTAAACCTCCCCTGGCGCAACATTTTCTATCCCATTTTCTATCTATCTACTTAATTTTTATAACCTTTGTGTATATTGTAAGTTAGTGATTTGTGTGTGAGATACGCAATGATTAAGTGAAACACTCCAAGGAAGAACTCAGGTTAACTCTTCACACATGTGTACAGAACAGCTACTACATACATCTACTACCCATGACTTTTGCTTCTGTGCTAGAAGTTAATTTTTCCTTTAAATTATTTCAGTTCCTTAAATTAACAGAGATATCAATACTAATATTACTCTGAAAATTTTAAACAGGTTCTGATACTTTCTAGATATGTTTTCCAAGCTCTGTCTTTTGGAGTGCTGTCATATCTTAGTGTTGGAACTAATGGTAGTTCTCATAATCTCCAACAGACTTTTTTTCAGAAAGTTCTGGTTTTCAGCAGTTCCAAAGAGCAGCATCTTTCTAATTGAGCCATTAATTATTCTGACTCCTTTTGGGCTTAAAAGGCTATTTTAAAAATACCATTATTAATTTCTTCTTATCTACAATGTAGGCTGCTGAATGCAAATTGTATATGACTTGTATGGAGTAGGAAAAATACATATTATAAATATTGCCTACATTTCTCTTTTAGAATCAGTGATGGAGGTGTAAGGCCATTTGTACAAGGTTCTTCAGGAGCTAAGCTGAGAGAGCTGAATTTGACTAACTGTATTCATGTCACTGATGCTTCTGTCACAGAAATAGCACAAAGGTACCATAGTCCAGTACAATATTTTTCTAGTGTGGTTAGACTCGCAGTATATTTCTAATGTTAAAGTTCTTAATATGTTAATAAATGGGTAAAATTATACAGCCAATTGTATATAGAAAATTGTACTAGATAAATGACTAGTCCCTTTTGGCATTGTGAATCTCTTAAAAAATGATCCATCATATAAAGGGAAATTCATCAATATAAATATGGAAACCTGAGAAGTCTTAATTTTAGGGGAAAAAAGTGCTTAAATGATGGTTGTCAGTGACAAAACTGCATTAAAAGATTAGTGTGTATAAGTAACATTTTTTGTAAACTCAATAAATACTCATGTCTGCACAAACAAAAAGCACTCTGTTGCTAAACCTCTTGAATTCCAGTTCCTCAGAGGGTGTATTGGTATTGGCAATCAAAAGATAAATTTAAATCTCCAGAGAAGATTGGAGTCAGTCTTTCTACTCCTTACCAGATCTCTCAGAAGGCTCCTGTTTATGCTTTTGTAACAGTAGTTATGAATAATTGTAGCATGCTTGCTGGTAAGCTAGGGGATGCCTTCCCTTTTTTAATGCTGGAGTGTTACCCCTAAGGCTGTGAGCATAGATACACTGCTTGAGGAGTCAGATTTCTTAGGTCTTCTGGTTTGGTTATGGGAAGATACAGTTTACGGTGCTTACTTATGCAGTAAAATTCAGTTTTCTATGTATGGTCAGTGAGTGCTGATTTGCAGAACCTGGCAATGTCTTCATTTGCTGTGTAGCATTATCTGCACAGCTGTAGTTGGGTGTGGGTACAGCCATGGGGCCCTGAGTTCTGTCGTTGCAGTGAGCTTTGAAGTTCCTGTGCAAGATATGAGACATATGGAGATGGAGAAAAGTCAAGCATTAAACTAATTTAAAAAATATTTTTATATAATACAGCTCCTTGATTTCCATAGTTTGATTTAATTTGATTGCTGTTCATTATTTGAAACATTTGTGATGCTTATGCATTATGAGTGGAAGTGCCTATGTAAGCTAGGTATCAAAAGTCTAGAGTGCTTATTTTCATAGGTCCCCTGAAAAAAACTTAGCAAGGGTTATTACAAAAATGTACTTGCTGTACTACATTTCTGTAACACAAGTGGAAAGCTGACAGTTCTGGGTTTTTTATTTAATTCAGATGTCATGAATTGACCTACCTAAATCTGTGTCACTGTGAAAATGTGACTGATGCTGGAATTGGAGCCTTGGGAAATATGCCGTCATTGATATCCATTGATATCACTGGAACCAGCATCTCAGATACGGTACATATATGATTAAAGAGTGAAGAATGTGTTTACTATTTATCTAGGCTTTCTGAAAAAAATGCCATAAAAATCCATTCATTTAAAAACCTGAAAACTGAAAAATTGGTATTTTTAACATTTAAATTTGTAAAAACTGTGTTTTCCATGAACAAGATTTTATGGTGAAAAATCCCGAATGTTAGCTCTAGCAGAGGCACTGCCTTATGCTGTGGTCTAGAAAATAATTGCTAGTGAAAGAATTACTAACAAGGTATCTTCAATGTGTCAAGTTGCTACAACTCTGGAAAGCAAAACAGCGAGCATGGGAGCCAGGTTAAACATTGCAAGCCTCCACATTAGGTGTTCCTGGGAGGTCCTGCCTTGTCCGCAGGGTTCAGAGCCAGTTCTGCTGTTTCTCTTACTTTTGGGGCAAACTCTTTTCACTGAACACAGAATCTAGGAGAAAACTTGCTGTAGAGACTATTCACTCAGTCACTGTTCAAACAGCATTCTAAGAACTTTATTATTTGGCTCTAACACAGAGTTTGTGCAAAAATAATCAAAATGTGACAAAGTAATTAAAATGCCTCTATCTTTTATGGAGGCCTGAAAATAAAAAACAAAATTAAGCTAAATAAAGGCAGTTGGGAAATCCAAGAAGACTTCTTTTAATGTAATCATTTAAAATATCATAAAATTATATCTGAATGAAATTTATGCTGCCTTGAATTACAGTCCCACAACGTTTCAACATAAATGTTTTCTTTCTCCTTGCCTGCCACAGCTAGTCTTTTAAAATGCTGTGTTGCTTCTTACTCTAGTTTTCACATAGCACAACCCGTGACCTCGGCAGTAAGTCAAGCTCTTTTGCTTACACTGCATTTCTGAGGCTTTCAGTTTTCTCTCTCCCACAAGAGAGATAAATTAACCTGGAAACTGACCGTTTGTCATTTTTGTAATGTCTGATCTGATTGCTAGTACTAGCTACAAAACTGTTACAGTTTTTGCTGTTTGCTGTGTTTAAGTATATAACATTCATACATCTATAATAAATACATTTTCTAATCTTAAAATGTTATTTGATAAAAGGAAATCTAGAAGTCTGCTTTGTAACAAGCTACTCTTTGTATGCTTTGACTTTATATTATGCCTTTTATTAGCATATAGAGGAAGTTGTATTAAGATCTCTTTTAATTTAGACTTTGTAAGCATTGCTTTAAAAATGTAGCAGAGAGCACTGTGTTTTATATGCAGTAATCAACACCATTACGCTGTGCTCATAAAAATTGTAAGGCTCATATGCTTTCCTGCAGTCTGTGCAGTAGATCTCTGTTGCTTTTGCTGTCTTACTATTTAGTGTGAAAAATGTAGAATGTGCAACATCACAGATTTGCACTACACAAGAGAATTTTCCTTTCTGGTTTTTCAAATGACAGCAGAATCATTCTGCCCACCAAAGCAGAGCAGAATTTACTGCAATAAGGATGACATACTTAAGGGAAGGATAGGGCAGAAAAGATACAGTAGAGTCAGATTTTCGTACAGATTTGTGTCTCAGGTATGACTGACGTAATCAAAATGGAAGTTTTTTTCCACTGTTGGTGCCTTCCTCTTCTGTAGTTACTCTGATGCCCAGCAAGTGAATGTTCCTGTTGCGATCTGTCTTTCATGCAGGGAATTTGTTGCATTTGGAAGAAATATATTGACTCTTAGAATTGTCTCTGACAAGAAATCTTGTTAATAATAATAAAAAAAATTACAGTACCCTGTAGACTCACAGTAATTAAAAAATGTAGTGCTAATGAGAAATACATTAAAAGTCTCTCTCGTGTTTGGAGAAGTTTATTATCCTGGTCCTGAGTCTAATCCTCAACAGAAAGACTGGAAATTGAATAAAAACAATCATTGCATATATTCAGGTTTTGGTATTGTGTAGAAAGTTACGCATTTTACATAGAGAGAAAACGCCTAGGCAAACTTCTAAACACAAGCTAGAATAAGGCAAGTAATTCATCGCATGTTTAAGTTGTATGCGTGCTTAAGTGTCTTGCTAAATAAGTCAAAGGCCATTCATTAAGAAAACCAAGTATCATCCAATGAAGAGGATGTCAACTTTATGCATATGAGAAACTGGCGGCATACTGAAGAAGTTACTGTACTTTTCTTCTTAGGGCTTTGACCATATTGCTCTTACTTTCATAAAATATATAACATTTAAAAAATGCCCCCACAATTACATTTTAAATATTAATTTATTCAGTCAGTTATTTTAGCATTCATCCTTTTACACTTCAGAAAATATTTCCTTCTTTATTCAAAACTGATTTTTTAAAAACAAATAACACAATTTTAAGTCTCAATAACTTTTTTTAATAGTGGGAAGGATATTTGTTCTGTTTTTGTCATTCCTGAAGTATTAGAAATTGGTTTCTTACAGTTATAAACAACTTAAAAGTGACTTAGAAATTAAAAGATTCGCAAATTAGTGACAGCGTTTCTTTTAAAAAAAACCTGCAATGACAGAGCAAGATGTTGAGTTCTTTGAAAAAACTACCTTTAAATTCTTTGAGAAAACTCCATTTTTTTTCTAGCTAGCCTCCCATCCCTCATTGTTTTCCCTCACGTTTTGCTCTTCTAAACTCCTTGGAATAGGGACCATAGTGTTTTAAATTGTGAGTATGGTTAACATGTTCATGAATGCATAGATAATATCACAAGTCATTTTAGATATCATTGTACAGGTATTTACAATATTTGCAAGGTGTTTAAGCTTCTATTATGGAGCTGGAAACATTAGCATTTAGGACCAAAACCTATTCGTCTTTCCTATAAAAGCAGACTCTGGAAATTCTTCCATGAGTTAGAGAAGCAGTTTTAGTTATAAGCTTTATTCTCATGCTCTCCATATTTTTGCTAAAATGTCTTGAACTTTTTCTGATGTCTATATGATACAGCTTTGGCAGCTTTGCTCCAAGTCTGAGAGTCTGAAAGTGTGCAGCTGCCTAGCTTTCCTTGTTCTGACACAAGCTGCTGATGCATATGGCCTGGACCACCCATCTTCTTGGGACATAAAAAAAAAAATTAAGTATAGAAGTGTCAGGACGTTTGAAGAAAGTGTCTTAAGTCAAGCAGGATTTAGGCAGAAAAAGCATAGCAAAGAATATGAACTGTTAAAGAAACTTAGTTGACTCCTGAGTTATACAGAGCATGCAGCAACAAAACCAGCAGATGCCCTGACATAGACTCAGGGAAGCTTAATATCAGTGGTGAATTGTATGCAGTGTAATAATGAGAGAGAAAAAAATAGCCTAAAACATAAAAAATAGGTAAAATACTTTAAAAATGGGAAGAACCCTGATACTGTTCAGAAATCAAAGATTAAAAGGAAATATGAAGTATACAGAGAAATATTCTTTGCTTCTGCATTTTCTTCTGCAATGACTGTCATGCCTGAAATTCTCTCTCGTGATAATCTAAGGCCTCATTCTCTCTTCTGGCTGAAATGCATCCTCAAGAATTATCTGTGGCATCAAGTCAGCTAATCAGTCACAGATTTTTTGCATGCTATGTGTAGTTACTCTTTAAAGTTGAGGATAATTTGTAATCACTGGAACTCTGGAGTAGTGGTTATATGGATGTATAAACAGTTAGCTCAACTTTCTTTTCTTATGTGTTTGTATTTAATAATCTTCGGATCCTGGCTGGTCCTGAAGGCCAGGCTGCAATGTAAATATTTACTAATATTTTAACAATAATTTTCTAAATAGAAAAAAAAAAAAAAAACCAACAAAAATGGCATTTTGGCATTCCACAGTTATCTAGAGTAATTTCTTTGCATTCGTAGTGGGATTCTGAATCTATGGTGACTTGAATCCATAGCCCGGCTCCACATTTTATTCTGTTAGAAAATTAGGCCAGTAGGACTGAGGAAGAGCCTCGTAAAGGTTAAGAAAAAAATATTATCAGGTCTAATAGATATAACCAGCAACAGACTGCAAATGAATTAGTTGCATCTGATTTCCAAAGGAAAGGATGTAACAAATCACATGCATTCCCAAGGCACGGAAAAGGAAATGTTAAAATATATTAAAGTGGGCTCCGAATTCATATGTTAGCACTCCAGTTTGCTTGGGAGAATAGAGAAAGAGAGAATTTGACCTGGAGACTTAGAAACTTAATTCTGCATAGAAATAGGAAATACTAACACAGAGAGTCATTACAATGGATGCCAGATGTGCTAACACCTTGAGTCCCAATGCAAATCAGTAGGAATTAAAGGTACTTAGCAATGTTGAAAACTGGGCTCGATATTTTTACAGGACATTTTGTTACAATGGAAGCCCTGTCGTCTGGACTTAGTGTCAAGAAATGTTGGCAACTGTATTTCATAAGTTATGCTCTGGTCTAACTGCAAATGGTGTTAGGTACAGAAATTAAATTTTATGGCATGGATTATACACAGTCATACAGGGGGATTTCTGCACTGCAATAGAAAAATGTCTTTACGGTTCCAGTAAACAGATCTGACCCACGTTTATATTAGCCCAGGTACTGGAAACAGTATAGTTACATTTGCTTAAGAACTTACCCGTTTTCCAGAAGGTTTTTGCTATCTGAAACTGAACTTTGTTCTGCCACATATGTATTGTTATTAGCAAAACGATACTGCATGATAGGAGTCATATTCTTCTCTTCTAGTAAGTGTTTGATCCGTGAAACTGGTGCCTGACTGTGGCTAATCTGTGCAGAAATCTGAGCGTTTTAGAGGATAAACTGAGTCATTTCATATTAAATGGCTCAGAAATGGAAGGTGGGAGATACCTCTTAAGAGCTGTCTTCCAAGATTGGAGTCACTTTGAGGTCAATCGCTTTGGTTTGGGGTATGAACAGGAAGTAACATCTGTATATCTCTGGAACATAAAGATACATTACAGATGCTGACCTTTAAGGTTTCAAAGAGATATGTGAACAGAAATCTCAGAAGTTGAAAATAGCATAGCACATGGTTATTGTTAGCGAGAGACGGTACATTCATTGCAGCCTGCAGTTGAAAGGCAGAGACTTGCAGCTTGTGAATATAAATAATAAAGAGTTGTTCTTTGCTATGCCATAGCCTCAGATGACTTTTCTGTCTAGCAAGTGAAGACCCTCACCAACTGGTACAGTCAGTACTCATTTTCTGATCTACACAAACCGTGGTGAAATAATAGTAAACGGTGCCAAATGTTTGTAGGCCTCACGTAATAAAGTAAATGAAACAGAACAAAAATGTAAAAATTGCTTGAAAAAAACAGCTGTTGGAGAGGAATAAGAAGTTTCTTTTAAAGTTGTTTTGTAAATGGAAATGGTAATATACATGCTACGCAAGAGATGCAGGGCAAAGTCTTCCCTTTCTCCATGGCAACAGAAGATTGATCCAAGATATATGGGGTGATTTCTTTATGTTAAAGGGGAAATGTGTTTTTGGAGACACATAGAGTGGGTGATCCTAGTCTGTATGCTGCAGAGTATTTGTTTTGCTAGCATCTATTTCCAGGAGTTCCAGTGATAATATGATAGCTCTGACCATATCTTTCAAAAATGTCTGGAGGCTTAGTACAGAAGATAAAAGTCTCTAGAAATAGGTCAGTATCCTGGATGGGGATCCTGATGTTATTTATCAGGGAATACTACTGAATAAATCAGGAAGTCTAATAAAACTAGTGATAATTGGCTCCTTTGTATATATGTTAGATACAAAAATAATAGTTTAAAAATTCATATAGATTAGAATTCCTGCGTAGAGCTTGTTTGAAGAGGTTTATTTTTGGAAACGTAAAAGTTTTGTAGTTTTTCTACGCAATAGACAGTTCCTAATAACATTCCTTGTCTTCCATGTCTTCACTCTTTCCCTTCTCAAATCTCAAATTATTAATGAAACACCTCAAAGGAGACTTTGATTTTAATTGGAAAAAAAAAAAAGTTGTTCTGTGATTCAATGTCATTCTAGTCATATAAAATGATTATAAATTAACTTTGAAGTCATAGCAGCATTAGTTGTCAAGTAGCAAAAAATCTTCATAATATTCTTTAGTATTTCATTACCAAGTACATTAAAGTTGTGCCACTTTTAAATAAAGAAAAATGCAAGAAGAAATTATGTCCATAAGGTCACACCTATCACTATCAGTCTCTGCTGTAAGGAATTCAAGTTCTGACATAAACCCATTTGGGGTTTAAGTACATAACCGTTTTTTTGTCTTGAATAGGAGTGCTCTGGTCAACAAAAATTTGAAATCTGTAGATTTTCATGAAGCTGTTGAAAGTAATGGTCACCACATAACTGTGTCTGCTGAGAAAAATGCAAATTTCTTTGTTTTCATAAGTAGCCAGGATTGGAAATCTTTTTCATTGTTCCATTTTTTGTTTTTATTCAGCCTGTGAGATTTCAGGAATTTGCAAAATCTGAACTCCAGCCGCACTCTTCCAGCACTATCATTGCAGTGTCCACATCTGGATTCCAGACACTATTTACATGTGCTTATTTTTTCAAGAAGATATTTCCTCTCTGTGCAGTGCTGTTTGCTGCTTAATTGTAGATAATTTATTAACCATATGGAATAAAGTGATAACTTTGTTTTTCAGTAAAGTTTACTTTATTGATAGGAAGCACAGACATATTCTGCTGTGACTATCAAAATACATTTTACAAAATCAACATTTAATTCTCCTTCAGATTAGAGAGTTTAGGATCATAATGTGGTTCTGTTTCCTGGTCTACGAGCAGTAAAAATCACAAAGCATCTTCAGATCCTTTTGCGCTCCTAAAATAGGAATTTACCAAAGTTTTCACCTGCCTATTGTCTTGAATATGGGGGTTGTTCATGCACCTGTGAGTGTGACTGCACCATTTCAAATGTTGTCTTGTACCATAGCTGTAGCTATAAAGCCCTTACTGGTAGGCAAATCATAAAGGCAGCAATTTTAAGATATTATTTGGTCGTAGCAAATAGTATTTTGTTCTTCCAACAAAAAAAAATTGTGAACAGTTCTTTCAAACTCAAATTTTGGAGGAGATCTGTAAATGTATTTTGCTTTATGAGAGTCCTGGCCTGTATCCTGTGGAAGTATTTCACACCACGCTACTTTTCTTCAGTTTCTTTCTTTCTGAACAGGTCAGAAAATCTAATTTTTTGCTTTCTCAATTGAATTATTTCTGCAAAGAATTCTTAACCCTTGTACATACTTCAAGCAAAAATCGGAGGATAAACTATATGCATTCTGCTGAAGAGAATGTCTTAAAAGGTGCTGTAATTCTTAGATAGAAGCTTTAATATATAGGCATTGGATATTATTGACCATCTTAACATATTAAATGTAATTACATGTAATTACATGTATTGATTTTTAAGATTAATTTTTCTGGCATTTTTTAGGGCTTGAGAGCCCTTGGCCGCCATGGAAAAATAAAGGAACTTTCTATATCAGAATGCAAAAACATCAGTGATACTGGGATTCAGGTAAAACTTCACCTCTTTTCTTGGTGTTTCCTGGAAGCCTCTCTATTTCTTCCAATTAACCACGTCCAAAACTGATCTTATTTTCTCTGCACGTCATCATTCATTCTTCATTACGCCATTCTACACTCTCACTCTTACAAATGATTCTCCCCTTTCATTCCTTTCCATTTCTTTTTTCATTCCTTCCATGAATTTTAATGTGTCTTGAATTCTGCTTGACTCTGAAATTCACTCCACAAGAGCCTTACTGCTACTGAATTGTACTGTGCCAATTGCAATCTAAACTGCTGGTACTATTATTTCTTTCTTGCTCTACAAATCCTTCACCAATTTCTATCTAAAACATACTTTTCCCATTGCTGGTATGGGCTTTCAGGTCTTGCTTTCTGCTTCTTTAGTCAGTCATTTGTTGAATGCCATATTTAGATGCCTTAGCATGCCTAGCTCAATGGAAAGGTTGAATTTCTTTAAGTCTGTTACACTTGGTTCCTCATGTGCTGCTGATATATTGCTACATGTCATTATCTCTCAGTGACACAAAAATATGTCTCAATATACCTCTAACGGCATATTTCTTACCATAAATGGTATGATTAAAAATAACAAATTGTATTTCAATAAGAAATGCATGTGCATCTTCTCCTGATTGAATAGATGTCTTTCTTAGCTGTTTTATGGGAAAAATAGCACAAATTGCACGGTGTCCTTATTTGAATAAAACCTTTGAAAATGTTCTATGAAAACATCAAATGCGTAATTTATTCGTATCTAATGATGAAACTAATCTGCTAGAAAATGGACTACATGTATTTTAAGCTAGATGTTTGAAATACTGAATTCTTATTCTAAAGATCTCATCATGCTCACAGCAAGACATCTATTGAATCTCACTAAACTTCATTTTTTCCATTGTTTTTCTTTTTAAAATTATTATATACAGTGGTTTTGAAATGTAAATATTGGATCTGGGCTATATAAAGCTAGATATTGTTCTTAAAATAAAAGGACTATGTTAAAACATGTATTATTTAGTGTTCTGATCTCATACATAGCCTATGAACTTAGAAATTTCCCAGGGTCAATAATCTTTATAATCGGACAGGAAATTAATTGATTTGTAGAAAAGGCAACCCACAAATTGAAGTTGCCACAAAGGCAGTTATTTACATTGATGATAAGTTATGAAGTTACACAGTGAGAAAATACTTTCTCTGTTGAATAATCAGCAATTATCATAGAAATATTAACACTAATACAGTATTTTCATTTCATTTTACAATGCTTATAAATTTTTTTATATTTCTGATTTACTGACTCTTGCTTTTTTTTGACGAATGTCAACAATGAGGCTTGCCATCCAAATATTTATTAGACTTACACTATCATCACAGCAGTAACTAGATACTGAATTCTGACTTATTAGTACTCATTGTCTTGTTTTGGTAAAACCAGTTATTCGGTGTTCCTGCAATTCTTTTTATGGATAAAGCATTGCATTGGAAACTGGAAAAGATTCAGAGAGGGTAACAGGGATGATCAGAGCTATGGTACAATCTCCATAAAAGGAACAGATAAGTAAGCAAGGAACCTGCGGTCTGGAAGGGAGGTGGCTGAGGGAATACAACAGAGATCTTTTCAGTTGCAAGTGGCGTGAAAAGGGTGGATAGGGATCAACTTTTTGCTGTTTACTTCCATACATAATCTAGTAGGCATGAAATGAGCCTAGTTTGAAAATTCAGAATGAAGAAAAGGAGATGACTGTTTCCAAAATGTATAGTTAAACTGTGAAATTTTTTATCACAGATTGCTTGAAGTTTACCTAAATCCTTATGGAGATTTGACAGATTCAGTACGATTGCATAGATTTACTGCTCCGTGTTTCAGAACAATATAAGAAATAAACACTGGTTGGTAACTTTACAGTAGAAAAAAGAACCATCTGTCTTGTTAGGAAGGAGAGAGGATTTACATCCAAATAAGAGCACTTTTTTCTGTAACTGAGAATTGTTCCTAACCATGTATAACAGAAACGCTTAAATCATGTGTTTTAATGATACAAATTTCATGCCCATAAACACTTGCAGATCGTAAGTCTGCAGGTACAGGCAATGCCATCACGTAATCCCAGTCTTCAGCTTCTACATTTTTTCCATTATAAGCTCCAACATCCATCATTTTATAGCCATATATTGTAAGAATGAGTCAGTTGTTGCTGCACCACAAGGGATGCATCTGGATTGAATCTTGTTACCCAACACACACGTCAGGCCATTAGGATTTGCTTCTTTGGGGATAATTCTGACTCACCTTTCATGAATGTTCTGTGTAAAGGTCCATGTTTTTAATCAAAACAATGACCAAGTATGTACATCTTGTGTATATCATGGAAAGTCAGGTAGTGCTAGCACTGCTGCTTTCAGAGAAGAATATTCACTTCTGTGTTGTGCTATGCTTACAGCTAAGAAGCCATTTCAGTTGTCACACTACATAGAGTAAGTTCAAAAAAAGACTGTGAAAAAAGAAGTGTTTATGCTTTCCTTGTCTGCTATATGAATTTGAACTTTTTGAGGAAGAGAGCATCCGCAGGGAGTACATGTAGGAGTTGCAGAAGCCATGTTGTCATGGATCTAGGGAGGGCAGGAGAAAAAGGAGGTAAGGAAGTAATTTGAAACAAAACGGCATGTCCTTTTTTGTAAGTTGAATCTAAGGATATTATGGAAAATTTTTAGAGAGTAACCCCATTGCATGCTGCATATCTTGGTTATCCTTTGATTATATAAAGAATATTTAAATTATGTGAAAAGAAAATGCATATTAAGAGAGCTTTACTAACACCGTTAAGGTAAATTGCTCAAAGTTATAAAATGCCAAAAATAATGTTGACTGTACAGTGTTCATTCATTTACTTGTTCCCAGGCATTATAACAGTATGTAAATGCTTATGTGATCACATATTTTATAAATAGGATCTTTGCTCAATTCATAACTCAGATGATGCTCAATGAGCAGCAATTTAGTATTTTATATTTTCATTGATGCTTGTGTGTGTCCTCAGGTCTTATTTATGCAGAATTAAAGTTGTGCAAATAAGTTAGAAAATGATGTTATTTCCTTCATCTGGTGTTCAATTCTTTGTAGTGTCTAAATGTTTTGCAAACTTTATTTATCTTCACAACCTCTTCTGTTATTTTCTTTATAGGCGTAGAACCAGGGATACAGAGATGAAGAGAGCAAACAAAGCTCCATTTCCTTTGATTGCAAATATAATTTTAGTACTATTTGCAAAATAATGTAGGGGTAGACTTAAAGTTATGAGCAAATTCAGAACCTAACTTTGAAAGATATTTTAAATATGCATGCAGGCAAACTATGCCAGTAAAAACAAGATAATTGTATCTCACAGGCATTGAAATCTTGGCTTCAGCTTGTGCTACATACCCTAGCTGAGAATGTAGTGATTAAGCCATCACATCTGAGGCCTGATTCTGAAGGGAGTGCAGTTTCTCTTACACATGGATAAAAAACATTCATTTATTGGGTTTAGAATATTTCTGTATTGCAGGTAACAGCCTGTAAAGCTAGGACTGAAATAGGAAAGGTACAGAAGTCAATTTTTATAAATTCTGAATTGTCCACTCTAACCAGTCCTAAGTTAAAGCATTCACATCCTGCTATTTGTAAAATAAAACAAGCCCAAGAAGCACTGCCTTGCTACAGCTATCCTGATAGATGGAAAAAAAGAAGATAGAGTGAGGATACAGAGAAAAAGTTCTAAAATTCCAATCTATGAAACAAATTTCAGACTTAATAAGTTTCTTTGCATCTGTTTGGGTAAGACTTATGAAGATCACGCACAATCATATACTTTTTGGTCATCAAAGAGCTAACATTTACCAGTGATCAACCATATGTTAGTGGCTGAGTTCCTGTTTTACATAAGGAAAAAATAGCTATGTGTCAAAGGCAATAGCCTGATTACTATGGAATTTTTTTCAGAATGATAAATATGTAATATTTGTGCATGATAAATATATGCATTTGCGTGCCTCTGTGTGCATGCACATGTGTTAGTTATCCATGTAGCCCTTAGTCTTTTTACCTCAGGACTAATTATTAAAAGTTTTGAAAAACTTCATACAACCAGTGTTTTTTATTCAATCTGCTACATAAGTATTCTTTCTTTCCCCTATAGAGGTAGAATTTCCATTCCAGTAAATGACAAATTACACTGGCCTTAGGCCAAGATTAGCAGGCCTGGAAGATCAGCTCAGTGACAAATTTAAGGCATCTCACCATGGTTCTAGTCTGGACATCACAGAAGAAGAGAGCTTCTCACTGAAGCTAAAGCTTTGCTTGAGCCCAAAATATTCTGCGATGCTCACATCATGGCACTATTAGATGAAGAAATATGATTTTAGGTTGTTTGGCTCTTGAGTTAACAGATCTGCAGGCTCTTCAAGAGAAGGTTTCCACAAGCTCAAATCATGGTCTACCTTCTCCTTCTCTTTGTAGGCCTAGAAGTGAATATTTTCAGGTTTGAAAACGATTCAGGCCAAAAGGTAAAAAAAGTTTCAGAGTGCAGAGGAGAAATGTGTATTTTATGAATCTATGTGGCCTTTCATACGAGTTTCATTGCAAACAATAAATGTGCATTGTATGCCAAAGTTATAACTACCCATGTTTCATGAGAAGGAAACTTCTATGTGGGATTCTCTGATACTATTTAAAATATACACTTTAACGTGCATTTTGCCAAAAATTTTCATTCATATGATCACCTGTCAGAGGTGTAAGTATCAAATGTAAGATGAAAAATGCATGAACACATTGCATTGGTCAAACTGTCCCTTTGGTCTTTTCAATTGGCCTTGTAGAAGAGAACATGGAAAAGGTATTCATGTAAAAGTTAAAAAAACTCAGACAGAAGCTAGAAAGTCTTAGTAGTAGTAGTAGTAGTAGTGATAACAACAGTAATAATAGTAATAATAATAATACCTTACACCTATTTATCACTTGCCATCTGCAGGTCACCAAAATGTTTTGTAAACAGCTCTTGCAATTTCATAATGTGTGAAGTTATCTCCACTCCATTTTATAAGCCGGGAAAGGTCACTGAATGGTTTGGTCTGTTATTTTCCAAAAATGACCTGTTTTACACGGCGTACGTGTAAAAAGCTAATACCTGAGTTACAAAGCTGCTGGAACTGAAGTCAGTAGGATCTGCAGGTGCTTATTCACTCTAAAAATGAGGATAGACATTGTAGTCAACAGGTATCACAGCAGGAATTACATGGCACTTCAGCCACAGTTACCTGGCCTGAGCTCCACAGAGCAAATCAGAACCCAGAACTCCCGAGTGACAGTCCTGAGATTCTTACCCATTGCTTTCCAAGAAAATAATGTAATTTATAGAGATACAGTTGTTTGTTTATTTTTGAAAAAAAAAGAGAAAATTTAATATACACAAAAATCGGCATTTGCAGAGAGTAGAAGAATAAATGTATTTGGGGCTGGTCCTTTAAGCACAAATCTTTTAGGTTCTGGGTTGGATTGTGCTCAATTTAAAGATCCCAAATTCAACATATTTTAATATATACAGTGGCACTTATATAAATGTTAGTCTAATGAACACATAGTATAATATATAAGCAATGGAAAATAGCCTCTTCTTTTTCTAGTGACATTCACAGCCAACAGCTGAATGACTTCACTTCTAACAAAGGGTACTTAGAAAACTGAAGTGCCTGAAGTGGATCAAAGGGTTGATGTAAATATATCGCGAATTGATAAAAAATAGAGTAGGCATGTCACCTAAGAATGATTGGGTTTTTTGTTGCTTTTTCAGGAGTTCTGCACGGGCACAAAATACCTGGAACACAGCCATGTCTCGTACTGCCCTCAGCTGACGGATGAAGCTGTGAAAGCAATGGCATTTCACTGCCACACACTAACGTCTGTCAACATAGCAGGTTGCCCAAAGGTATGTATGAGAAACGGGGCAATAGTTCTGGGGTTGCTATTGCAAAGAAGTACTTAGTATTTCATTCAGAAATTTGACCTGCTGGCATCTGTGTCTTGTCACAGTTCTACAACATACTCAAGTAATTTAGAAATCAAAGCTTAAGTTCAGCTGACTTTCCATGTTAAGTTCTGAGATTTGAGAGTGTTTGGTGTTCTTCTAATGGTTGCAGTTACAACACAAAGGTGTCTGTATCAGGTAAAAGTTTGTCTCTCCAGGGGTTGATGTCTAGGGAAGGGTGAAGAGAGAAGGGCTTTTAAGTGATACTTCTGCAAATGCTCTCTCAGCTTCTGGTGTTTTGGGTGCTTCCAAACAGTGGTGTCTTTGTTTTAATAACTCTTGGTATTTTCATTCATGAAAAAGTTGTTGTAGTGTTGCTTCCATCACTATTAAGTGGGAATATACTGAGTTTATTACTACTTTTGGAAAAGTTAATCTTGAACTATCCTTCAAAATGTCATCATACTCATTTGACAATTTTCCCCCTTTTTTCCTACTGAAGTGCCCATGTCCTGCTTCCTTCCACAATAAGTCTGCAGCCATCACTTGTCCCTGCCTTTCTCCTCTCCAACGCCATCTCCATAACCCTTGACTAGCCTTTCAGGCCTCCACACAGTCCTCATGTCCTCTTATTCACTGCAGTGGCTGAACACCTTAGCCTCCTGGCCAACTAGATTGAGCTGATCCAGCTAACTAGTTAGCCAGCCCTAAATTATACGTATTCTGATGGGTTCGTTAGCCTTCCAAAAGTTCATACGTTTCTCAGCCTCTAGGCCAAAACCCACAGGCTGTCTCAGATCTGGCAGGCCAAGGAAGTTGGTGTGTGTCTTACAATAGCCTTTGGTTTATAGCTTACAGATACCTACTGTACAGCATTAATTCTTACATACATGGGGCTCAGTCTCCTGTATCCTTTGCTTTTAGATAGATATTAGGCTATTTTTCCATAATAACAGTGGCAATAGAAGTTGTGCATGGCGGTCTTCCCAAAGTAGTTGAAGTTAGGTAGTTCTGCAAGCAGTCTCCTCTGCCATGCTTCCATTACACCTTATAGACTAACACAGAAAAATCCAACCCCAAAAAACCCATTAAATGGCAGGCTGGAAATTGGGAGAGTTTCTGATTATCAGAGCAACGAATTATAAAACAGCATCCTGGGAAGGGAGTCGGTGGCAAAGTATTAAGGAATGTTAGGATGGCTCTTGATAAGGGAATGAGCTGGGTCGTATTTTGTAGTTCCTTCAAATAGGAAAAAGAAGTAGACTCAGTGACCTAGTAATCTCCTTCCAATGCTTTGTTCCTAGATGGTATCTTTTCTTTAAACGGTTACAAAGCCAATCTGTTAACTGCTAATACCCTACTATTTTTGGAAAAGAACATCAAGACTCTTTCATATAAACCTACACATAAGTTTACAAGTCTTTTTTTGACTTGAATCCAGCTTGCAACTCCATAACATGAGATGGGCACACCTGTGGATGTTAAAACTAATGGGTCTTTCAAATCCTTTGGCAATCTCTAGTGTAAATTGAGGGTGTCCAGCTGCTAAGTAAAGAAATATTTTCCACTCAGAGACTGTTTAAAAATGGTCAGGAGGTTAAAGTAAGAATGAACCTGTTCCAAAGGCTATATGTTAATACGTCTGACAGTCACGTCCTGCAACATCAGCTATATTATATTAAAAAAAAGAAATTTAAAAAAAATTGTAGAAAGAGAACATGGAACAAAATCAACATACAAATACATGTCCGTTAAGAATGTTTTGGCATGTGCTACACGTACACAGGTTACTCTAAGATTAGAAGAGCTCATCACTTTAATCATATCTACTGGGGCAAATTAATTGTCTTTGAACAAACCCCACTGGCTTCAGTGAAAGTGCAGTGAGCCTCCCTGTCACGTTTCTGTATACCTAGGACAGGTACAAGTCATTTTGCAAATGCTGATACTAAAATATTCAGCAGTGCAGTTCTGAGTCTTACTCAGGGAATGAGCCTGATTCAAGAGTAATTCTTATTTCATAGGAAAAAAATGAAGTTGCTGTGGGAAACATAGCCTACCCATGAAAAAATATAGCAAGAACTGAAAATAAATCTCTGGTTAAATGAATGAATCAGCTATTTAAATAGCAAAGTTCTGAAGACACAGTTCAATAGACAATGAATTCTGTAATTCAGTCCTCTAAAGGGAATAGGATTGAGTGTATGATGAATGTAGATTTCTCTTAAATGCATCTGATACCGATTACTGCATTCAGTCAGCACCTTTGGTTTATTTCAATAGGAATATTAATCTATTTATTAATATTTTAATCTACTTAATAATCTATTGCAGATTTAATATTGAGCATTTAGCTAAATCTGGAATAAGCAAAGCACAGAATTACCTCTATATTCCAGGAGGACTGCGTCATGAGGTAGTGTGCTAATTTTCTGTTCCACAACCCAAGGTCCCAGCTTCATCTTGCCTATTTGTCCCTTTTAGATTCTCATGAGATCGGCTGTTTAATGCAACTGAAACTCTCATCTCTCTTTCCACCATCCCACTCCACTGATTTTAATCAAGTGTCTTTTAAAGGTCTTTAGCATGTCCCCTCTTGATTTTTGGTCCTGACTGAACAAGGTAATTAAAGTATGCACATAATTTATTCTTGACTGTTTCCACTGAGGCCAGTGGAGCAATTAAGTAGCTTGCATGACTGCTTACGTACCTTAAAGACTCTGTCTCGTGTTTCTAAAATGCAACTTCCAGCATTAATGGCAATGAATATCAGCTTAGAAAAATGGAATTGTGAGGTGGAACTAAGCAGCTCTACTTCAGAGCTAAAGAAAAACAACTATAGGTTAAAAAGGTCTTGGTGCGAGATGCTTGTTTGTAACAGAGGACTGAGATACAAAACTGATATAACTAAACTGTAAGTGCAGCCTAACAGTTTAGCAAGAACAGTGCAATAGCAGGTCAGGCTAAAGGCTTATATGTGCTACACACAAAATGATGAGGTTGGGAAAGTTAAACCATTCTGATTAGGTGAAAAAAATCCCACAATACTTTAGACTGTACTGGAATCACAGTTAACTAATACCTCATATGTTCCTGATATTTAAGTGATGGTTCCTGTAGAGCCCCTTGCAGAGATTCAGAATTATCGTGTGCCAGAAATTTACTTCCATGAAGTATTTTAAAACATAGTTTTCTCACAAATCAGACACTAAAATTGTGCTCTGTGGGGTTTTTTTCCAACTATTCAATAATCTTCTAACTTCTGCTTATCTTGTTCCTTCATTTACAGATGACTGATACCTGTATCCAATACTTGGCTGCAGGCTGCCATTATCTCCACTTCTTGGATGTCTCGGGTTGCATTCATCTTACTGACAAAGCACTGAAATATCTTTGGAAAGGTTGTAAGCAAGTCCAGATTCTCAAGATGCTGTACTGTAGAAATATTACCAAGTAAGAGGATATTTCCTAACCTTAATTCAGAGGTGGTTGTAAACCCAGAAACATGAGGTTTTTTTCCTTCACTGGCATCATGTTGCCATGCTAGGTATCTGGCTTGAGCCATCTTGCTCCTTTATCTAGGGAGTGTCCACACTGCTGGCTTAGGATTCCTGTGGCTTGGTGCGGGTATCTGTATATTCTAGTGTCAGCCAGAAATGAAGGGAAATAGGGACCCCATCTATCTTTATGGCGGACAACGTCTGGTTAGGGAAATTCCCTACTGGTGTAAATGGACCCAGCCTCTTGATTCCCCATGGCGTTTAAAAGCCAGTCAGTTCTGGTCAGGTTTAGAGCTGAGTTTTCAGCTCTGTGTCTCCAAGATGCAGATGCAATATCCATCAGCCTTCCATGGGGGTTAAGAGCATCACAGACCAGGCGCCATACACCTAGAACTGCACAGTGGCCAGACACGCTGAAGGGACCAAACTGTTTGGAAAAGAACTAAAGTTTAAGCATGGTTGGTTGATATATCCGAGTATATAACTTAAACTTTATGACTTCAGTAAGAGTAAGAAATATATAATCACAGAATCACAGAATCACAGAATCACAGAATCATATAGGTTGGAAAAGACCTTTAAGATCATCGAGTCCAACCATAGACCTAACACTGCCAAAACCACCACTACACCATGTCTCTAAGCACCTCATCCAAACATCTTTTAAATACCTCCAGGGATGGAGACTCAACCACTTCCCTGGGCAGCCTGTTCCAATGCTTGATAACCCTCTCGGTGAAGAAAAATTTCCTAATATCCAGTCTAAACCTCCCCTGGCGCAACTTGAGGCCATTTCCTCTTGTCCTATCACTTGTTACCTGGGAGAAGAGACCGACCCCCACCTCTCTACAACCTCCTTTCAGGTAGTTGTAGAGAGCAATAAGGTCTCCCCTCAGCCTCCTTTTCTCCAGGCTAAACAACCCCAGCTCCCTCAGCCGCTCCTCATAAGACTTCTGCTCCAGACCCTTCACCAGCTTCATTGCCCTTCTCTGCACATGCTCCAGCCCCTCAATGTCTGTCTTGTAGTGGGGGGCCCAAAACTGAACACAGGATTCGAGGTGCGGCCTCACCAGTGCTGAGTACAAGGGCTCAATCACTTCCCTAGTCCTGCTGGCCACACTATTTTTGATACAAGCCAGGATGCCATTGGCTTTCTTGGCCACCTGGGCACACTGCTGGCTCATATTCAGGCGGCTGTCAACAAACACCCCCAGGTCCTTCTCTGCCAGGCAGCTTTCCAGCCACTCTTCCCCAAGCCTGTAGCGTTGCATGGGGTTGCTGTGGCCCAAGTGCAGGACCTTGCACTTGGCCTTGTTAAACCTCACACAATTGACCTTGGCCCATCGATCCAGCCTGTCCAGGTCCCTCTGCAGAGCCTGCCTACCCTCCAGCAGATCAACACTCCCACACAACTTGGTGTCATCTGCAAACTTACTGAGGGTGCACTCGATCCCTTCGTCCAGATCATTGATAAAGATGTTAAACAGAACTGGCCCCAACACCGAGCCCTGGGGAACACCGCTTGTGACCGGCCGCCAACTGGAGTAAACTCCATTCACCACCACTCTTTGGGCCCGGCCGTCCAGCCAGTTCTTTACCCAGTGAAGAGTTCACCCGTCCAAGCCATGAGCAGCCAGTTTCTCCAGGAGAATGCTGTGGGAGACCGTGTCAAAGGCTTTACTGAAGTCCAGATAGACAACATCCACAGCCTTTCCCTCATCCACTAGGCGGGTCACCTTGTCATAGAAGGAGATCAGGTTGGTCAAGCAGGACCTGCCTTTCCTGAACCCATGCTGGCTGGGCTTGATCCCTTGGTTATTATAATACTATATTATATAGAGAGTATCCATACTAGGAGAGCTCTAACCCCACTCTAACAGGACCACTGTAGATAGCGCACTCTGTGCTTAATCGTTTCAGGGTTTAATAGTCACTTTAGAGACCACAAGAGCCATGCAGATGCTTAGTAACTTAAAAGATATTTCCAGTGTGCTTCATGTTTTCCAAACCCTCCTTGGTTTATTTCCCTCTAACTGTCTTGCCACAGACAATTCTGCTGTCATTACTTTTATTTTCTTTACTGCCTCTGACTTCTTAGTTTTCTTAATGTCATCTCAGAACTTCCATCTCAAAACCTCTACTTCTAATTAAATACTTCTTAGATACATAAAGTGTTTTGAAGGATTGGTATGCATATGAATTGAAAAAATTATTCTAAATTAACTATACTTTTCATTCTGAAAAAAGATATTTCAAATAAATACGATTAATTTCCTCATAACTTTCTGATTTACAGTTTTTCTCATAGTAAGCCTCAAGGGATTTTCTTTTACCCCTGGGTTACTGTTGTTGACTTGCTTTTTCTGTGACTTCATATCTCTGTTCAGAGCATTAAACAGTGTGTCATCCCTTTCGGGCTCTGGTTGCTTATACATCTTCCTGTAGAAGTGAGATGTAGTAGGAACAGAAATTTGGGTTGAGTTCCGATTTATGTTGGGTGAGCCATGATCAAAGAGCTGACCTGACTTCTCACAAAACTGTTTGCATTATTGTAGCCTTTGCAGGATGACCCAGGAATATGCCTCGGCCTCAGAGTCCCATATGCTATGGGTTCTCCAAACATCTAGATTAAACTCTTCTGACTTAGCCAAGGAATTTCCCAACCACTTATTTTTACTGTAAAGAAAGCCCTGGAGAATTATAGATCTTTACAAAACAGAGAGCAACCATGAGACACACATCTCCACCCACTGTTATCTTTGCCCTTTTTGTGATTTTTAGAACTAGGCAAACTTTGCCAATTTTACTTTCTTAAGCCTGATTTTCTGGTGTGCGACGGTGGATGGTTCTTTTCTTTGCCAGCCTCGGTCTCTAACCCTTTGCACCGAATGTTCAATGATAGGAAGCTCTTACCCTGTGCCATTTGAGTCTGGGACAAAAACTATCAGGTGGATTGATCATGTAGAACAATTCAGCACTGATGATTTTTTGTTTGTTCCTTCCAACAGGTCTGAAGAGCTTCCCTAGACCTTGGCAGGCTGCAGAGTAGATTGACCACATCAAGATCAGAGTGACTTTTCAATGCAGACCCTAAAATTGTCATTAGACAGAATAATATTCAGAAAATAAAGGAGTTCACAGCTAGATTCAGATATATTCCACATCCTGTATGTGTCACACTTTCGAAAAATCTTTTTTTATTGTAGTTCAAGGCCAATATTGTGAAAATTATAAAAAATATATTTTCTGACAATAACTACATCAAAAGCACAGTCAAATATGGCAGTGACACTACACTGTTAGTCATCTTGCAGCAGATTTTCAGTAATGACATCAAAAGCAATGACAGTACTGTCACTTGTATGTCACTATATTTTTATAGAACTATGTATTTCATTCACAACCTGTATGTTTTTAGTAATGAATAATAAGCAACAGATTGTCAGAAAAATGAACAACAGGGCCTCATTCTCTGTTTTCAGACTAACTCTTACAACCTTATTTGGGTTCTTGGATTTTCACATGATGTAGAGGAAAAGGCTGTTTTCAGGTGTAATTTATATTCTTTAGGTGTGAAACATACATTTCAGAGACATTTCATTCCCTGTTTAAGGAGATGGAAGAGGACATCTATGTAAAATCAGATTAATCTGGAGAACTAAACATGCTAGTGGCTTAGTGTTGCGAATAAGTGATTTAGATTGCTCAAAAAAAATCACCATCAAAGGTATTAGCAAAAGTAGTTTTAATGTGATTTATAAAAGTGCGACTTAATAAAGTTTGATGGCAAGGTTCACTCTATTAATTACTGCATGGAAGAAACATACACAAGAAAATTGGGTTACACTTGAGTTAAAGTGGCTCACAGAGAGACGGAAGATACAAAGGGGTACAGAGGACCCTCCCGTTGAGTCACGAGGTTCAGAGTAGACCCCCTTGCTTTCTAAACTCCTGATGGAGCTTAGATGCGGCTAGGTCCAATCTTCGTCTCAGACTTGGACAACGGTTTATGTCTGAGGGATTGCATAAGCAAGATTTATCCATTCAGCACGCAATCAAAGTTACCAAGACAGAATCAATGTTACCATACTGTAAGGTTATACACGGTTTGGTCGCTTACCAAAGATCTGCCATTGGTAAAAGGTCTCTCTGCCTCGAGGAGCAACATTGAGAGGTGTCCCTGCTCCAGGGGAGATCACCGCCATGCAGCCACACTGCCTAGCAGGGAGAGCTCAAAGAAGGCTCACTTTGGCTGTCATATTTATAGATAAAGTGGTTGGCTCGTAGTCAAATTACATGCGATAGGAATGACATGCATGAGAGTCTTTGTACCCACAACTTTCTTTGTTCCTTGATAAATGGATCTTGGAAAAGCCACCCGCTATTCATGCGTTAACTGCATAATCGGTGTTCCAAGCTCGTACGCGTTGATGCTCACTGTGTCACTCTGCTCCTTTGTGGGTTTTCAGAGAACAGATCGGGACCAGAGGAGCTCTTGGCCTGGTCACGGCTCAGGCCTTTACCTCCCTTGGAGCCTGTACCAAACTACTGCTAGTTTGGTTAAGAGGTCGAGTGCATCTGTCACACTTAGGTTCTAAATAAGCAATAGAAGAAATATGGTTTTAGTTTAAAGTTTCCCTACAAAATCTATAAATCATGTATACTTCATTTTGCCAAAGGAATTCCCCATTACTCATTATTAACCACTAACCAGTCCTAGCAGACATCTCTTAATAGACTGAGCCTTGCAAATATCGAGGCATATCTCTTGTATTGTGTCACATTCTTTTTCAAAGTTTTATTTTTACTGTTTCATAAGATTAAAATAGAAAACATATGGAGCCACAAAGTTCTTCAAGTTTCAGTCCAATACAGCTTCATAGGAAACAGTTACGAGCATATAAATTGTCCATTCTTTCCAGTATCAGGTAGTATTCAAGATTATATTTGCCAACATACCAGCTTGGTTCCAGGTTTATTAAATGTTACAAGAAAAAAAAGGTCTATGGCCTGATATCTTGCTGCATATTTCTGTATCCAGAGGCTAATGACCTTTCAATTAATCCTGTTTCCAAATGCCATAAAGAATCATGGATTACCTACCTGTGGGAGTAAATGACACTGGTACAATTGATTTCTTCTACTAGAGGAAAAGAAAGCTAACTAACTGCTTTTGAAAATGTGGCTTCTGTAGGAAAAGGTTGTATCGGTTGTGCTTCACCTGGGACTAATCCTATGAGAAATAACACAATGGCATCTTTAGAGACACACGTCTCTTCCCTGTAAAACATTCTCCTCAAACTTCAAAACACAAACACCATCTAAAGTCAGCTGCAGTGCTGAGAAAGGTGTGGTGCTCAATAGAGCAACATTTCTGGGTGCAAAGTGAGAGATGAAATCTGCCATTGCCTTGAGAAGCCAGCCAGCCTTGTGCTCTCACCAAACTGAGTCTCGTCTGTAACGGTTTGGTTCCACCAAAAGCTGTTCTTTGAGAGCAAAAATTAAATGCTTCCATCTTTCTTGTCTGCACTAATACGAAATCAGTTACATTTCTTTTAAACTAATACTACTCTGTTAACAAGTGACTCATCAACAAATACTATTACAATTTTTGCCTTTTAAACGGAAATTACATTGGGTCTTAATAGCTACAATACATTTGGAGAACATTCTGATTTTTGTTTGGGTTTTGTTGTTGTTGCATTTTCTGATGGTTGCTGTCGATTAGAAAGGCAATTGCAAGAACTCTGTTTTCTTGAAAAAGCAGAATTTCTTAGGTATTATCCAAATATTCAGGTCTCCAGGCAGGAAGGATTTGGGAGTCCAACACACATGTAATCAGAAATGAAGACAACCTACACATGATTTGGTAAAGGACTAAGAATCATTACTCTTAAGTTTCCTCTAGAAGAAGCAACAAAAAAACCATAGTACTGTCTTCTCACTGAGCTGACCTAGACCTCAGAATACTTCAGATTTTACGTAGTCTTATCACTGTTTGTAACCTGGAGCACGGTTGCAGGATGCTTTCTGCTTTTGCCATGAGCTGCCTGCCTCCACTTGCCTCTTTGGCTTAATTTCTCCTGCATTTGCACTATAAACAGTTCTCCCATGTTTAAGTTTTTATTTTCCATTACTTTTTACTCTTGATTGGTTTTTTGTAACCTCATCTCAAAAAGTCTTTTTCAACACCTCTGCTTTTTATTATGATGGACCCAGTCACACATTTCTGAATTTTGGAATGGCTCAGGATTCAGACTGTGATGCAGAACCGTATTTCCTAGCTACCCCCTCTTACACTTTTTTCAATCCCTTTTACTAAGGGATTGAAACTTTGCGTAAGGATTCAATTATATATTCCAGTGCCGCTCAAGCCATGTGTTTGGGCCAGTACTTTTGTCTGACTTATACCAAAAGATATTTGCTTTGCCAAAGATAATTGTAATTATTTGCTGGAATGCTTTTATTCATCAATGTGCTCATTTAAGACACTATATAAATAAATTAGCAGGCTCTATCATAGTACAGTATATCTTAAATAAATGATCTATTTTGCCATGTGTTAATGATTAATGAATGACTGTTTCTGGCAAACTAATCAACTGTAGCTCCAGGCATGGGACAACATAAATGTCCAAAAAATAGTAACAGCTCCCCTTATACATGCTTCAGACAGCCACCATACATTGCAGTTTCCATGAAAAACAGGAATTTGGACTTGGATGAGTTGATTTTTATTTTATAGCTTAGAGCTTATAGCTCATATAAATTGTGCACACATTCCTCAATGGCACAGGCCTCCCTAATATAAAAACAGATACAGCCTTGTGTTCATGTGGTTCATACAGTGTCTCAGTGTTAGATTTTAAAAAAAAGTATCCCGCAGCGGTTGAAAAGGAGCCCTCCTTGCTTCATTAATTTTGTCCCTTTTCCGCCCCTCCTCGCTTCCCCTTTCCTGCTGTGGTGGTGCAAGCATTACAGCCCTGCATGCCTGCCTCTCTTGGAACCCTCTTCAGCATTTTCACTTGGGGAAAAAAAATACTCTAGTAGCATTACTGGCAGGTAACAGACCATTTTAATTTGGATTTTTTTTCTAGTATTGTCTAGATGCCATACATTATATTGTTCGAGAGCTTAGGAAATTGGCTAGCCGGGAGCAAGGCTACCTTGCTGCGGCTGTGGCCCACCAGATCAGGTGGAATCTCCCGAAGAGGATGGGAGACGTGGAGAGCTGGCTCTTCCCCGACGCGCACATGAGGACGCTCAGCCCGGGGGAGCTCTCTGCAGTGCAAGAGCCGGCGATGGGGGGAGGCCGGGGGAGGCGGGTGCTCTGCGCAGCTGGGAGCGGGCCGACAGCCAAGTGCAGAAGCGATGGAAAGAAAGACACGTTCAAAAGTCTGAAAGTGGCGGGTTGAGTTTCTTCAGCTCGGGAAGGCAAGGAAAGTTGCTGGACCGATACTGCCTGGGAAGGAGGGAGAGGACAGAGTTGCTCTTCAACTTCTTTTTAGGGCGTCTCACTCAGCAGGCCTGACTGACTCCTATTTCTGTGTCACTTTGCTCTAGTTCCTTGTTTTTGTGTTCTAACGCGGCAAAGGCGCGGTGGCCACAAAATGCCGAGGGAGATCAGAGGGGCCATGGGTGTTTTTGGAAATCATCAGCAATTCTCTTCTGGTTCAGTTATCAGAGAAGCTGCAAAACACAGCCTTGGGGTGAGCTTGGGGCCAGTGCGGGTAACGGTAAGGCTCCGTAACGCTGCCTGTCGTGTATTCAATTAAGTTTCAGAAACAATACACTTTAAAAAGAGGTGGGTGACAGAATATAACTACAAGTGAAGAGGTTAGCCAAAAAGAAAGCAGAAGGTGTACCAGGAAAGGGTAAAAATACTTGGAGATGATATAGAGACCGTTCAAAGAGAAAAGTAGAGATAGGGACCTGCACAGTTACTATGGCCTCCTATATAGCTATAAAAAAAACACTCTGGAGACTCTGTGATCTTTTGATGTAACTGGTTTATTTATCTTGTTTGGTGCTATGTTTTCGTCAAAACACACTGCTATTATTCCAATGGCATCACCTACTCAGTCCCAAAGATCTGTGTTTTAGGCTCCCCAGTCAAGACAGCCACTGACACACTAGAACAAGTGCAGATGAGGGCCACCAAGACCATTAAAGGGCTGGAGTACGTGATGTGTAAAGAGAAGCTGAAAGAATTGCTTTGCTCAGTCACAAGAAGAGAAAGCTCAGGCTGCGGGAGACCTTATTGCTGTCTATAATTCTGATCAGAGGATACAGAGACGTGGCCAGACTTTTCTCAAAGGTGCACTGGCAGGACAAGTGGCATATGTGAAGTTCTGATTACACACAAGGAAACTATTTTTTAATCAGGACGCTGGTCAAACACTTGAACAGGATCGCAGAGAGGCTGTGCAATCTTCATCCCCAGCGATATTCAGAACTCAGCTGGCATGAGCCACCTGGTCTAGTTAGATCCATTTAGAGCAAGACCAGGATTAAATGATCTCCAGAGGCCCCTTCCAACCTAATTTATTCTGTGACTCTATGGCCTCACCCATTATCTTGGTTTTTTAATTTCCACATCTCTTATAATATTGATAGCTTCAGTTAAAACAAGGAACTTTTGCTCATTAAACAGATTTTAGTGTTCTTTGTAGAAACAGCCTCTGCAATTTTTCTTTTTTCTATTTTTGTTTTTTTAACTCGTTGCAAACAAGCTGTCTTGAAATACACAGCCAAATCAGAGAAACAAGAACATAATGATGCTGACCCTCCTTCCTGGCTCAGATATGACTGGGATGGTAACATACCTTCACCAAAAAACATACATCAGAGCCTGGATAAACAAATTCTTCAAAATGAAAGATGAAGAAATTGCACACCACCTTCTACTGTTCAAGGGTTTTTCACTAGAGCATGAAAAGAACACTATATTATTTTTCTTAAAACTAATCATCCTTTAATGAAAGACCGTTTGTTGAATTAGTAAGGAAGCATTGCAAATCTTTCTCGCAGGAGTGTGTACACCTTCAAGCAAGACAGCCGTGCTGAAACAACATTACGAACTTTCAGACGTTGATTCAAGCTGTCTTCATCTTTCAATAATGAGAAGTTTTGGTAGTCCCATGCAGAGTAAGCAATAAATAAATCTGCGTGTGTTTGGGGTTCTTGTTTGCCATGAAGGTCCTCTCCAGGACGTAAACACTCTGACTTCCCACAGAACTTCACACTTGACACGGCTGGTACTCATCAAGTACAGTTCCTGAGCAATGCAGAACAGCAAATAGGTAGTGCCTACCGCTCCCTTAATACACAACTCCACGTGCACATTTAAGCACAGCTCTCCTTCTCAACAGTCACTTGTGCACCCAGAGCCCTAATTCTCATAAAAGCCTCTCAGGCTGAGTTCAACTCTCTAAGCGTTTTGATGTTTACATTTGCAGATCTGAACTGCAGGCTAGCTGGCAGCTGACACAGTCAGAAGAATCAAATTAAAAGGAGCACAGATGGGAAAAGTGTTAAAGGATAATTTTTCTCCAGTTACAAGAACATGTCTTCTCATCAAATGGACAAAAAAAATGAGCACACATGAGATTTGCCATTCAAATCCTAATTACTGATAACCCACTAATCTTTCCTTGTCTAGAGAAAAATATAAATCCTTTGGGGAAACTCCCAAAGATTTACCTTTCTTCAGCTCATTCTTGACCTTTACGTTAAAGTTCTAGCTGGTCTCAACATTTATTAGCTTGAAAAGAATATAATCAGAGTAGCTTTAGTGGTAGTGCAATTTTTCTGATGGCTTATTTAAACTTCTTTAAGCAAATAACTACCAATCCTAATGTTTAATTCCAGCTAGGTTTAGAATATGAATGCCTTAGCTTGCTTACTTTTGAACATGGAAGAAATAACATGTTTTTGTACTACGCTCTCCCTTAAATTGATGATGCAGCAGTTCCAAAAAGCATGACCTTAAGCACAGAGGCTGACAGGGTGTGTAGTCCGGGTGAATAAGGGAACCGTTAAATGGACTCAGGTTTGTGAAATATCTACTACAATGTTTTTATTTTCAATGCAGTGTGAATTTAGAGGTGCTTCTTTCACTTTGTCTGCAGCAGTGCACAGAAATCATTAGTTTCAAAAATTTTTCAGGAAATCTAAAACCATTACACATTTATTAATTTTGTATCTTTTAAAAGTAGTATTATAATTACTAATAACTAGTAACATCATATTGCTTTTAGTAATAATATTAGTAATGTTTTATATATTAGTGTTTATTAAAAATACATATAATTTGCCATACACATCAGTGCCCATGTCATCCAAACAAACAGCACACACAACAGCAAACAGAATGTGGAGTTTTTAACCACCCTGAATTATAGCAAAAATGCTGCCCTTGACTATTGAAGTCCATCAGCCAGGGGCAATTATACTTCTTGGGGAATCCTGTGGGAAAGGAGAAGTCCATTTCATAATGTACCTTTATGATCTAAAGTACATACACACATATACACAACTTAAAACCTGAGCTGACACTCTGAACTCTTCTTTGCTACTCTCCATCCACTCAGTTGGCAGGAATTCTTACATCTCAGTTTTGAAACACAAATTTCCGTCCTTCTTTTATAAGGGGATATATATATATATATATTTATATATGGAAAGGCTTTTAAAAGCTCCATTTACTTTACTGTGTGCTTGTATTATGGTAACATAAAATCCTCCACAAAAGTCATGTATGTCCTTGTGCAGGGCTTACACATTTCCCTCATCTCCCTCCTCTGCCCCTCTGCCTCAAAGGCTGACAGTAAGTCACTGGAAATGTAGCAAATAAACAGATCACAGCTCTCATTTATTACGCCAATACTTCCATTCTTTGGTAGCTTTTACTTTAGGGGAATGCTCATGTGAACTCTCATCTGACGTCCAGTTGGTAGAGTGTTCCTCCTTGAAATCAGCCAGACCCACTGCACTGCTGAGTATTTATTTTAAAAGCTTTTCTTTGCAGATGAACAGTGGTAGACACAGCTAGAGTTCTTATTTCTGTCCACAAATAAGTGGTTCAGGATGACATGGAGCAAGTTCTGCCATTTCACAGAAGTAGTTTTACATGTATGGTACCCCTTGACAGGGCAGAAACTGCTTAGGGGTCAAACACCAAACGAGAAGACCAAATGAGAACTACAGATCTGAAAGTGGTTTTATCCTATCCATGATACAAATAATTTGGTTGAAGAAAATTCTCTGCATTTTGCATAAACCAGTAGAATTCTCACAGTACTGAAAGTGGTTTTATCCTATCCATGATACAAATAATTTGGTTGAAGAAAATTCTCTGCATTTTGCATAAACCAGTAGAATTCTCACAGTACTGAGACATTTAATTTAAAAATATAAAATAGCTTGCAGAGCATGTCATCTTGGAAGTAAGTTTTCCTATTTTCAAATACCAGATGTGGAAAATGCTTTTTATTTTTAAATGACAAGTCCAACCTTTTGTTTAACAGTTACCAGCTTTAAACTGATGTGGTAAGTGGGTCAAGTTAGACAAATTGTGAATATGTAAGATCTTGGCGTTCCTAAACGGCACTGTAAGTAAACCAGACCTGTTAAGCACCAGCCACTGTCACAGGCAAATCTTGGGTTAAAACGCCCTCATTTTTAATATTCTCTCATATTAAGAATATACATCAACAAAGTTTCATAATTTTACAGAAATGTTCCTTTACAATTTCTTGATTTTAATCTCTTTGGCCTATTTCACCTTTAGGAACTCTTCAGCTTGACAGACTGGATCCAGCTTTGGCTTTTAAGACACACTTTGCCATTTTGTGTGTCAGCCTTAATCCATTTGTCCGTTTCATTCCTTTGATTCATGTGACCTGGAAAAGAGTTCTGTTTAGTTTAATTTGACACACAGTAAACATATCATCTTCACATTGCCTATTTTTTCCAAGCTCCCTGAAAACATTTCTAAGACTTTTATTTGGTAGAACGAACTTACATATTTTTAACAGGGGCTTCTGACATTTCATTCTTGATACAGTTTTTTGCATTAATCTCATTTCCCATAATATGTTACTACAATAAAGTTGTAGTTTTTTATTATATAGTACCGTAGTTTTTATTATGGGCTAGGAAATATGTCTACATTAGACATTAATCTGGCTAAGTAATTTGAAAAGTTTTCATCTTTACTGTAAACATGGAAAAGAGACATGGGTAAGACCTGATTTTCCAGATGACCAGACATGTTGCTACTATTACTGCTTTCTTATGATAATGGATTAAAGAAAAAACCAAACCAAAAAACACCCTGACATGTCTATCTTCTTACATGTTTCACATAAACTTAGTATGCATGGTCATGCTCTGAGAAGCTCCCTGTATAACAGACAAAGGAGAAAGTTCAACTTGCCCTCATTTTACAATTAAGAAACTGAGGCCAAGAGAGAATAAGTGACCTTCCAAATTTATACAGAAGATTTATGACCAAATCGGGAATTAAACTGGGATCTTTTATGTCCCAAATTGGTGCCTTTATCACAAGATCAACCTTCACTTTTGTTTATCTTTACAAAATATCTTTTATTATTACTTTAGTGTTCGTGTCACTGAGTGAGTTCTAAGTTTAGAACTAATTTGAGCCTGGAATAGCATGAGGGATGGCAGGGAAGCAGATTCTGAAGCAACTTTGCAAACATGCTCTGCTCTGACCTGTAACACAGCTGAAGTTAAATTTTGGCCACATCAAACACAGTGGCGAAACTCCAACTGACATCACTGCATCGGTTTCCACAACTGAAGCCTATGTGCCAGAACTTTTCAATAGCGCTTCAGCGCTTTGGTACTTCTAAATGGGATTAATTTAAGGTTATGGGCCAAACCCACATCAATTCACTAGCAGGCTGAGGTACTGTTTAGAAGTACAGGATTTTCAGAGGAGTCCAACACTGACTGAGTTCTCCCACTGAACGAAGAGGTATTTCAGTGTCCTTTGTCATCAGACTACAACATGCCTTCAAGGCTCTCCATGTGGATGTCCTAGTACAATTTCTCTGCTCCTGATTGCTCCAGGCAGCAGCAGTCTCAATCACACTCAGTCTCAATATCATTCCTACTGTAAGGCAGAATCCACAGTTCTGCTCCCCATCTAATTATGGACTTAAATCTATGATGATCATCACGAAGTTGGACAAATGTGTTACACATGAAATCTGCTAAAATCTGAAACTTCAGTTCATCAGAAAGCTTTCCTTAATCATTGATTTGCAATAGTATTGTATCAGAAAATACAGAAAAGAAATGAAAACAAAAAATCTATCTTTTAAGTAGAGGTAGCCGTTAAAACATTAGATCAGTCTGAATTTTAAACAGGAAATAGCCTCCAGGTGTCAAAAAAAAGAACCAACAAAGAAGTATACAGGAAAATTTCATTTGATCCCTTAACAGAGTTGTAGAGCACTGAAAATACAGCTTTTTTTCCTAAGGAGAGAAGACACAAATGTAGGGCAGAGATATTTCCAGAAAGTGCATATCGGAGAGCTTGGTCCCAGTTCCCCTCTCATGTTTTTGTCACTATGGCTTGTACTTCCGTACAAGGAACAAACACTGAAGCCCAGGATCAGCCCTGTAAATGAACAGTTTCATGCACTGCTTACACCATACTACACTTTTGCTAAAAAGTTAGAGTTTTGAAGAAACACAGAAACAAATTAACAAGAGCTCTTTTAAAGCTCCGTTGTTATCTGAGCTGTTTCTCATTTTGCATTTGCTATGTGAACTTAGAAAAATGTTTTGTTCCTTATGCTTCTTTTGGAGATTTGCCTGTGAAGGGAATGCAGAAAATATCAAAGTGCTCGCAGGAAAGCGTGTGTCAAGTTCCACTCCCTAGGGATGAAGATCTTCAAACTATTTAATGTTATTAAGCCTATCACCAGTAGCAGGTTCAAATCAAGCTTAAGATATTTAAATAGCTTTGTGTATGAGGTGCTAATCAAGCAACAAGGTTTAGTTGGAGACCTTTTGATGACAGTTTGGTCTTAACTGTACTCACTGCCTGTACTCTGAATACTGTGGGAACATAAGTGGATTTTGAGGATGACTTTGCTAGTGTGATTAAATCACAAAAGCCAACAGCCTGCTGGATTGCAAATAAGGAAAGCGGGGGGGAATTTTAATTTCAAAACCCACCAGTCAAGACAACAGCATGAGCTCAGGAGAAGACAGATGTACCAGTATGCTGTGTGGCCACTTTTTCAATTTAATGCCCAGGAAAGTTTTTTTCCCCCCATGTGTCTAAAGGCAGAGAACCTTTGCAGAACATTATGCAGTGAAGCACTGACTGTTTAACTTCTCCAGCCTCTGGGAAGGCGAGTGAATAGGGAGCTCTATTCTATCATAAAACACATGAAGATGAGCATATTTTAAATGTTTTTCACCGGTATTGTTAGGACTGTGGTATATCTCAAAAAGGCTGTGAACAGCTTGAGTTAATGCGAGCTGAAACCAATAAAAATCTGTAGGATAGCATCTCATCTAATGTGTTTTATAAAAGTTGGATGAACTTTCTATTTGACTTGAAGGAATGTAATCTTTTCCAGATACAACCTGGGTCTTTGTTTGGTTTTTTAAGATACTGCTTAAGGATCAAGGCTTCACAGAGGGACAGTGTTTAGAGGGACGCTGTAAAACTGTAAAACAAAGCTCTTCCCACTCGGTTCTAGTGGCAAAGAGTCAATAAAAATTGCTTCTTCAAAACTTTCCTTCTTTCCTAGAAGTGCCTTGAGAAAAGAGAAAACAGGGAGGGACACGGCAGCGGATAGCGTTACTCCTGGGATCAGAACCATAACTCTGAATGCAGCAGACCCAAGTCAGCTGCACAGTGGGAGAAGGAGTACAACACTCGGACAGCTGTTAAGTTTCAGAAGAAACTTAAGTTTCAGCAGGCTGCCATAATATGAGCTCTTTCAGTTATTTCCCTTTTAAAGGCAAGTTGTTTGCCTCACGTTATTCACTGCCCCTTCAGCTGTGTTTGTATTTAACCCTGGAACTCAATGCAGCTAAAAGCACAGAAATTACCTTAAGGTAAACAATACAGAATTTCTGATAACAAAAGCAGTTAAACGCATCTGTAAAGCCTTGTACGCAGTGTACGAGACTCATGCAGTCAGCTCCCTCCTTTCACACTGGCTTTGAAGCAATCCTACAGGGTAAGTCCACAGCACCTCATAGGCTGCTCTCCCAGTACTACTGGATGAGGAGCCATTCTGTGAGCAGTGAGAAATAAATTATTCCTGAAGGACATCAAAGTAGGAAATATCTAAATCCGCTATGTTCCAGAGGGGAATCCAGATCTGACCTCATGCAGACATGAAAGCCTTATTATTTCAGTGCATGCCTGAGCGAATGATTGTTGTAAGGAGGAAGGTGCTTCTCACCACAATCTACTTGGAGAACCAAACAGTGAAACGACTTGAAGTTATTAAGAGAAACCCAGAAAGTCAGAGATAGGACGGTGGTATTGTAGTCTAACGGGAGCTGGTGGAAGGCCAGGACTTATGTAAAGTTGATAAGGGTTATTCAGACTGGAACGTGGAATGTCTAAACAAGAATTACTGCCCTTGGGAGTAAAGCACATCCTGGAGAAGTATGTAAGCTAATTAAGATGTTTTGGGAACCATCTGAAACAACTGGAAGTGGGATAAGAAGCACCCTCATGCAAACTATCCTCATTATAATACTAAAAATCACACCCCTCGAGCTGGAGACCCCAGCCCAAGCAGAGACCACTCACCTCTGAGCGTGTGCAGAATATTAAAGTCGCACCGTAGCTTTAAGTGGAAATAAGAGAAATGTAGCCCAATAAAAAACTGCTTTGTGTAATTACTTATGCATATGCATAACTAGACTGTATAAATACTTACCTGTATGACCGAACTTTGTGCTAGCTTTGTGGAGCTACCACCTAGCACCCATCTCTGCACAGACAGGAAATAAAATACCTCTGCCCTGTGAGTATATTGGCGTCTTGCACACTGAGTAAAGAACCTCACACTTGTGGGATAACAGTATCAATGCCCATCTTTTCAAGGGAATCTGGTAATTAGACAGGCTGACTCCCTCCAGAGGCACATGAGGAAGAAGGCCATCTAAGGAGTTTCTAGTGATCAAAAGAATAATTGGATGCTGGACCAACCCTAAAGGTAGACACAACATCTATTCCTTACACAGGAAAAAGGGGGGTTAGAAAAGACAACAGGAGATTCCTCTCCAACCCCAGAACATACATCTGAGGGAAAGCATAAGTTAACATGAAAGACAGTGCCCTATTACCTGTGTGCATGGTCACCAGAAGACATGGTTCGGAGAGGAACACTGTTGAGATGTGGCTCAGCAAAGCTCTAGTGCTGTAGATGGGGTGGCATTAGTACCAAAGGCTAAAAATCCTGTTAACTGCTTCAAGTGTTGTCATGCTGGATGAAATAGGGAGCAAGAATGTCTCGACCTGGGAGAAGACAATCATTCCCAAAGATACGTTCTTTGTAAGAGCATGGAAAAATATGAAGAGGTTGGTTTGCCAACTTGAGAAAGTAAGAATAGGGAGACACAATAACCTACAAGGACAAACATCCACAGCCTCTGAAAAGCACCTGTGACACTGTGGGACTTTTACCAAGGAAACTCATGCAAGTGCTGAAAGCCGGATGGAGGAAGCGACTGCCAAAGTTAAAAGCTCACTCGGCACCAAGCAGATTCATGGCCAGGTCAAAGGTTGCCGCTGAATATGAACTTGGCACTAGAACTGGGGCCAGGGATGGAGAAAGATCTGGAATCAGATGAGTCCCTGGCACCAGAGATGGAAGATTTACATGATTAAAAAAAAAGCGGGGGTGGTGGTGGTGTTATATCTCAGACAATTAGATTTGGAAGTTGACACCATCAGCTACAAGGATCCAAAGAAAGTCTCTGAATGATTCCAAGACTTTTTCCAGCAAGCTTACAGTTGTCAACACACAAGCTGGCAATGGAAGTGGGCGGAAGCGTGCCCACTGGCTGCATTCATTTAGTCCCCAAATTTATCCATCCACATGCCTCAACCTTCCTTTGGAGTGGGTGGGAGCAGATGGTCACATCAACTTAGGACAAGAGAACACAGGGCTGAAAGCAACCACCTGAGGATGCACTGTATTTAACCTGAGAGGCTTGCCTAGCCTGTTCTTCACCATATGCAGTACTGACAGTCCTATGGCCTCACCAGACAAACGCTTACTACCAGAAAGTTTATCTTACTATTTAGCTATTTACTTTACCACAAGGTCAAATCATAATTTCTAGTCCTATCACCAGTGGACAGAGAACAATTTATTTCTTTCATCTCTGCAGCAATTACTTACTTACTGGAAAAGTGCATCTTACCTTCTATCAGTATTCTCTTCTTTAGACAAAAACAACACTTTTTTTCAGTCTTCCCTCATAAACCATTTTTTAGGTGTCTGATCACATGTTCTCCTTCAGAGTCTCTACAGTTGTCCACATCCACTGTACTGAAGTACAGTACTCAAAACTGGACACCTCCCAAAGTATTACTAATGCTATGTAAAGCCAAGGGATTATTTTGAGTTTTACAGAACAGTCGTGTTAATACACTGTTTATTTTTTGCAACTGTGTTAACATTATTGTTTCCTGTTTACTGATGTTTTTATTGAAATATTCCTCCCCTTGTGACCACACAGGTAATTACTCCTACCTTTGTACTTTGAACTTAAAGGACTTATTAGAAAAATGGCCTAAAAACCATATAAATCATGATTATTTGAATTTTAACCCTGCCCTTTAACATGTTTGTAACCCTTTAGCATGACAGTCTCCTAAGCTCCTTTTCTGCTTGAGTATTTGACACTTTTTAGCCCCCGCTTCCCCTCCTCCTACCATATATAGTTCCAGATATAGTTAGTGATCTCTACAGGCTTCTTGAATCAGCTGATTTAAGAATACAGGCAGACCTGGAGACACAGGGAAGGCACAGATATCGAGCAGCAAGGGGTAAGCAGAATCCTCTCTTCCTACCCTCTTTGCCAGGGAAAGGAAAAGAATGCCTTGACTACTGGAGTTACTCAAGCATTCTCAAACTAGACAGCCAAACACACACTTTCACAGATGGAAGCTGGACCAGTGCTTAGCATAAAAAAAATCTGGTTTTATAACAGATTTCATTATACCATACATACTACTTGTAAGAGTGCCTACGGATGTCAATGGAAACAGATGCTTTATCCTTGCAAATTTCTCTGAAGAGTAAACTCCCTGGCACTGCTCTCTAGTTCCCTCCCTTTCCCAGCAAGTGTCCCAATTTTGCAGGAAAGTCCCTTCCTTTTCTAAAGGAGCAAAACACCTTTTCACACCCTCATCACTCTGCCTCTACAGCACTTGCTCCAGGCTTTCATCTTCTTGCTTTGACTAAATCTCGCTCTGTTCCTTGGCTATCTTGCAAAACCCTGGATATAACTGCTTGTGGGATTATAGTGTACTGACTTCCCCACTCAGCGTGGAAACGGGAGCTGTGAAGCAAAGTGATGACGTACAGCACAGCTACTGTAACAGCGGCAGGGAAGGCTTTCCTAGAGCAGGTGATGGACTAGGTGCATGTTTACCCAAGTCACAGAACTCTACCCTGTCTTCCCACTGGAGAGCCTCCTCTCTAACATCTCTCACAATAATCCCAGAGGCAACTAAAGCTTCCTGAAAGCAGCCGGTTCCTGTGTTATCCACATGAGAACTGGCCGGTTTCTGAAAAATCATCTATTTTTAAACTAACCTTTGAGCTCACAAGCATAAAAATCTAAACTGCCATGCTCTTGTGATACAGTTTTTTTCCACTTGGCAAACGCCCTCTTTTCTCTCCATTTTATATTTCTTTAGTTGCAGCAGAAGGACAGCTATAGACTCGGTACCTAAAACTTCAACAGTGGATAAAGTTTTCATGATATAGAAACAGTATTAAATGATTTTTAATTATTTCACAATCTACTTGTACAAGAAAATTCTCAAATATCAGCTTTAAGAAGAAGAGACTGTTGAGAATGAGGGGACAAGTGCTTGGCCTGCAGAAAGAATACACTGTCCCCATGGGATAAGGTAAAGAAGGAGAAGCAGGAAGCATCTCCCTTGCCATGCCAAAGGAATATTACTGACTTGGCAAAGAAAGGGGAGGCACCGTTTTCAAAAGGGTAAGAAAAGGAGCAAAGCACAGGTTAAAACCAACTACTTCACCTCCCTTCGGGTTTGTTGCTTCTTACTGACCAGTGAAGAAATGGGAGGAGAGAGCTGCGATAAATCATTGGTTACATTATGTGAGAAAACACTCAAAGCTAAGTGCTGGGTATAAAGACAGATGAAGATACGTTACTTCAGGCCAGCACTAGTTTAGCTGAATTGTATCCTGCAGAAAATCCATTCTACCCATTCCAGGGTATATTTTTCATTCACTTGTATTATGATCAATTTAGATCTATGTTTAATAAATTCTTTGTGCTTCTTGAAACAACTGATAATCAGTGGCCTAACGCTGTTGCCTCTGCATAATTCTTGCTGATTTCCATGCCTTTGGGATATGTATATTTGAGGCCTTTGGGATATGCCTTTGGGATATGTAAATTAGAGCCGCTTTTGGCCTCAACTGCCAAGATCATTTCCATATGGAATGGTGGGTTGAAAAATTGCATCCGCTTCAGCAATGACTGTCCTACATAAACACTGACTGGGTCATGAAACCAGAGAAGCCATTCAGCTGTGTATATTTGAAACACCACTCTTATCTTTAATATTGCCAGAACAACAAGATGATTGACCAGCCAGTGGTCCTCCTTCACTGGGAGATGTGTTGTTTTATTGCTGAGGCAATTCATTCCATAGAGCCTCGCTGGAATCTGGGGTCCTTCCACAGGTTTCTAGCTTGAAAACTTCTACCCATGGTTTTAAAAAAAAAATTGTAGTTAATAACCACTAGTAAATTTAAATGCTAGTTACTGTTCAAGACAGGAAGAGATACACCTATACATTTCAAGACTAGTATTTTATATAAGCAGGCTACATATTAAAATTATGTACATACACTTCTAACATTTCCTGACTTTGAGATTATAATCTTACATGGGGGAGGAAAACAGGTTTTGTGCATATTTTCTTAGGTTTAAAATCAGAGAAAAACTCAAAGCCTCACCCAATCTGCTATCATAGCAGGTCATACTGACATAACACATTCAAAAACAAAGCTGGAGCCTTCAGACACATTACGTTAATCTTTCCTCTTGAGCCAACTGAGAAACTGGTAACAGCAACAGACTTAACTATCTAGATAGACACGTCTGGAAAGGAGGAGAGAAATACACACCCTGACAATGAATTGTACAACTGTTTTCTAAAGCAGGAAACAGCAAGACTTGGGATTCCCAAGTTCAATTTTAAATGCATTAGAAGAATGTTTCCAGTAACCACAGGCACCTTTCCGTGTACTCTCTATTCCTCCATGCTCCAGCTTCTTCTACTCTTCTCCTAGCTATCTCCCACCCATCATTTCTCAGCCTATCCTGCACTGTTTAACGTTGATACTGTACGTTTATAAATATACCATATACCCCTCTTACTTCCCCCTCCCACCCAACAGAGATACACAGAGAAAACTTTTCATTATATTTTTGACAGACATTCCCTGGGAATTTATTATATGTGACTGTCTAAGCCAACAAAGCAATAGGTCAAATTCAGCCCTGGATTACCTCACACATTCATTGGAATAATGCTGAGGATGAATTTGGCTCTAAGACTTTTGTTAGCAAAGCAGTTGTTTGCATTCACAAGTCATTTACCAAAGAAAATGAAAAAGTCATCTAGTAACATGGGGAGTACAATGGCACAAGCAAACATTTGAACCTGAAACAGATGAAACAAGAAGAAGCCAAGAGCAATAAACTCATAAGGAAACGTGGATGCCTTTGACTAAGGCCAGACAGACATTTATTGGGAGCCAAGATTAGTAAGCCTTACCACTTATAGTTACATGATCATCTTTGGAGGCACTCTGTGTTTCTTTTAACTGGATCTCTGAGCTCACATCCACTTTTCTTCCAGACAACTGTAAATAGGCTTTGAGAGAGGCAGGTACCTTGACTGTAATAGAACCTGGTATAAATTTAAATGAAAGCTAGTTAGTTTAACATTGTGATCAAAGCATAAAACTGGCAATTATTTAGCTAACTTGAATCAAATAATCTTTTTTTTTTAAGAGCCTTCAGACACAGTAACCTCTTTTTTTGTCTCTGAAAGGATAAATGAAGATATCTTAATTTATCATAACCAGAATACTATGCCACACGTAAACAATGGTGTCACAGTATTACCTTTGCAAACATGAAAATTAACATTGACATATACCTCTAGCAACAGCTCTTGCTAGAGGATCTTCTTACAGGAATGATCGGGAAGCAAATCTAATAGATCTCACAAGTATTATGACTTTAGTTTCATCTTCTAGTTGCATATTTACACTCCTAAGCAAGGACAGGAGATTGAATTTGATGATTAATCCAGCCACTGCATGGCACATTATGAAAGAACTGCTCCTCTGGAACGATGAGATGCCGCTTACATACTGTTAATGCTAGCAATTGTCTTTGCTTTAGTGCACAGGGCCAGCTGTTCACATCATTGAACAGATACAGTCTCAAAAGTGACTAACCAGTTTAGACTATGTATCACTAAAATGTAAAATACTAGTAAAATTGCAGCTTTGGTGGCCTGAATAATTCTACCCTTGAGATTAAAAACAGAAATTCTGACTTCTGCTTCCCCTAAATATGTGCTTCTGAGCATCAGACTGAAGGCAGATGCTGGGCCCCCAACCTGCCCATGTTAGTCATATTTGGAATTACTCAGTCACAATGTTTGGAAGCTGAGCCCTACACATTAAAACAAAAACCTACCAAAATTCAGAATATGCTTTCTATATATATGCTCTTACTTTTTGCCCAATTCCAACATTCACTTTAGAAAAACATTAAAAAGTTTCTTTAAATACACCCCAAAAGCTGAAGCAGAACATGATAAGAAAACTGATGTTATAACAACTACGTAGCAGTCAGAAAGCAACCCTAGCTATGCAATTTAAATTCAGCAGAATCACTTGCCTGTGACAGTCCTGATGAACAAGTAACTGTCAGTATAATTTAGGCCTAAATTTTGCTGGATACACAAAAGCCTTGGGATAAGAAAGGGAAAAGGTCTTCATCTTTGGGTCCTCCTTGGAGACTTGCTCAGTGATGTGACTCATAAAACCCAACACACATGCAGCTAATTTATCACGAATGGGACATTTTCTACGCTGCAGCTGTCAGCAGTTACTCTGAATTTACGGGGTAAACAAAAACAGAACTTCATCAACTTTGCCTTTACTAAACTGTGCTGCCAGAAGAGATGTCAGGCAATGTTTCGAAAATAACGTTAATTAGCTTTTATTAAATACATTCCTCTTCGCTACTAATTCAAAGAGACATAACTTGGTATTAAGTGATTCAAAAGGTAACCAGGAAATAATATAAAAATAAATTTCTTTGCACCAATGGAACCAGAAGAGCTTGCACAGAAGAATGGCACACAACTGATTTCAATGCATTTCCTTCATTATTCCCCACTTGAGTAACTGCCAGGTTTTAATAGGGCACAGGCATTGTCTCTCAGACAAGAAGAGAAGGGTACCAAATACAATGTTCATTTAAACCACCTGAAGTGTCTGACATGATGTTAAAGTCAACTATAGAAATGCTGTAGTGGGTTTGGTTTTTTTTTTTTTTTTTTTTTTTGTTTTTGTTTTTTTTCAAAACTAGGACTAATGAGATGTATTCAGGGCTTTGTTATTTGCCATTCAGAAGATATGATATTGTAAAACTACGAATGCAACTTTAGGAGTGAGCTTTTAATTAAGAAGTGAAATTCTAGTGTTTAACCAGGAGAAAAAAAAAGGAAGAATGGTAGGGTAAGGCCCTCTCATCTTTGTTTTTATGCCTTCCAATTTCAATAATGGAACATTTCACCAGGAAAAGGCAGGAAAAAGAAATGTAAATATGTGATGGTTGTCACTCTGCACATAGATATATCAGCACCATGCAGTAAACTGTGCTCAAGGCAAAGGAAGATTGTAATCTAAGTCAACTCTGCAGAATTCTGCTGGGTAGATTGCCAGGAAGAAAAGAAAGTATTGAAAAATAAAAATATTCTGTAATCCATTTTAAGTATCATTGCCCCTTACAGAGTTTACTGTGTTATGAGTATTTATACACATGTTCTAATAATGAGATAAAAAAGAACGTAGATAACCAACAATCACAAACTTATTTTTTCCAGACAGATAAACAAAAAAACCCTTACCCTCTTTTCTTTTACATCATAAACTGCCACAAAAAAAATATTTGTTTTAGTTTGCTAACCTTTCTGGGATTTCAGATCCACTTTTCTTAATTGACTGACATAAACATCTATTGCCCCATGATGTGTAGAAGCTTTTAGACTCCCATCTGATGAATCTAAAAAAAAAAAAAGGAAAAAAATAAAAGAACTTGTGTATCATTCACTCTTTTTAAACAAAAATTTGCCAGAATCCTTCTTTGTACTTTGAACTGATTTTGTCAATTCTTCTGTGTTTGAGAAGTATCTTATATTCACTTACTGAATATCAGACTTCTCTTAGAAAAACAGGTTTCTGAACAAAACTTATCTCCCCAGTCCAGAGCTGCGGCATACACTGCTCCCAAGGCCATAGCCCTGCAGCTGTTACTGGACTTGCAGCATCTACAAGGCCTCAACAACACTCCCCTCTTTCTACAAGGATGAATTCATCTTCATGCAAAGATCAAGCACAAGGTTTGAAGACTAAGATCTATTTTAGTTTCCAAAAAAGTTCATTTGCTCAAACCGCACAGAGAGAACTTTACCCAGAAAAGCCGCCCCATGCAAACAACAAACAGTTGTGTATTGTAACACGTTGTTACACAGAAGAACTGTGTTATCAGGCTTTGTAAAGTCTGACTCACTACATCTGAATTTTAAACAAACGTTTGAGATAACTACTGCACTTTAATATACACAGGAAAACAGCATTCAACCTTTTCCCTGGAATAGACACCCCTACATTTTCTTCTATATCTTATCAGCTGAAATTTTTGATAACAAAGTTTTCTGAAGAAACCTTTTTACAAAGAGAAAGCCTTTAAGAAACCTTAATTGCATACTTGAGAAGTAGCCTTTAATTTCTTGCAATGTATTCCAGTTTTAAATACATGAATTTTCACAATATTACAGTGAAGTCCTAAAGAGTTAACTTTTGAACTACTGAACAGACCTATAGCTGATAAAAATTGCAAAGAAATTATGAAGCCACTCTAGAGAAGCATAAAACACCTACGTATGTAAGTGAGCAAAAAGCAGTCAGTGAAATATCTTTAGACACACTGCTAGAAATGAAAGTATTGGCAAGAACTCTTGAAATACTGAGAGAGACTGTTTCTCTTAGTTTCTGGATGTGTATAGTAAAAGAAACACAGTCAAACTTTCAGAACTAGCCAAAATAACAAAATCAAGCCTGAATGAAGCTTCCCATTTCAAAAAGTACAAACCTTAATGAGAGAATGAAATTGATTAATCATAACAAGGATGTCTAACATTAATGCCTTAAGCTTGCCATACAGTTTTAGCTCTAAATACACTCATCTGGAGCTTTTCTGATGCCAGATCTCAAGCACAGATGTGGAAGATCAGTGTATTACTGATTATTTCAAAAGTAAAAACATAGAAAGGAGTTGTTATCCCACAGCTAAAACGGATTTCTTTGGAGGGGAAAGTAATTAAAAAAAAAAAAGTAGCCAGTCCATATCTAGTCAGCTGAGAAACTGAGACTGTCTTTGACTAACAAGAAAACAATAATGACTAGAATTGGATGGGAATGTTTTTCCCATCTCACTAGATTGTGTAAAAGAAGTTCTGTTCCAAATCTGAAGGAAAAAAATTAACTCTTCGTTAACTGAAATTAATAAACTGGGGAAAAAAGTTTTGCTTGTGTAAGTCACAATGAAACATTTTATTAATAACTTTTTAAAGTGTTCATAAGTTTGAAAACGAAAGTCATAGAAACAGAAAAATTTTATATGAATCAATCTTTTTAATGAAATTTTTTGTAGCAATAAATCAACATTTTCATGTAAAAGCTATTTTTGCAGATATTCCAAATCAAATTTAGTAACAGCCAATCACTGAGACTGCACATAACCTTGACAGAGATTTTTGTTGGCAGCAGATACAGGAAATATCCAGCCTCTGACTCTTCTGCTTTAAACAAAACATGCAATTAGTTCCTTTATCTGCACTATGAAGAAAGAAGAGTCTCCTGTGATAGGACAGCAACCTTCTCCAGGGAGAGCAACTGCTAACAGTTTGTACAATACCACCAGCTGATGGTACTTTACAGGGACAAACGTTTATTCAGTGAATCCTTCCTCTTCCCACTCTTCAAATGCAAAAGTAGCTCTTCTGAGATTCTTCACAGTGGAAAGATGCCTTTTGCAAATCTATTAGCCCCACTTCAAAACTAAACAGAGAGTTCCTTTCTAGATTTTCAATTTTATATACACACACATATATATATGTATATACAGTAAAAAAAAAAAAAAAGAACTCTAATTTCATGAGAGACTGGATTCCGTTTGCAGAAGGCATAGGCTCACCAAGGCACAGATTTACCTTGAAAATAAAATTTAAGCAGAACACTGTTTTGGGAGGATGACTTGCCAGATTTTGACTCCCAGAGTACACCACTGAACGGACGTTTCTTATGGCAGAAGAAAATACAGCAAAGTTTCAAAAACACTGAGAACTTTGGCAGCATTAACCAAACACTAAAGCTGACATTACGATAGCTGTTTAGCTTTGATCTATGGAAATAACATGAAATATATTTTTATTGAAACAACTGAATATGATTTATGGAAAAAAGTTATGGATATGATATATACAAATGCTATTTAGATACAAATAAGAATGCCAAGAGACTTAAAGTTGGTCATCACTTCTACAAAATCTATTAAAGACACTGCTAAGTTTTATGTCGCTATAACTCTAAACAAATGAGAAGGGGGGGAAAAAAATGGAAAATGGATTAAAACTAAAGACGGGTTATAAAACAAAAAAGGCCAAATATAAATAAATACATATTTCAACAAGAAAAATTACACTATATTAAGTAACACAATCTGGTAGGACAAAATACATAACTGAAATAATAATGGAGACAACACATTTTAGTTATGACAGAACAAACCTAAGACAATTTATTTTTAAATATACACCCAGTGTTAGCTGAGATCAATGTGAATAACAAGGTAAAAACAAGAAAAAAGTGCACAGTTTGAATTCAGAGTTTGCTAAGGACTTACAAATCAAGGGGAAATACAAGGATGGATTGTTCTACTGGAAACGGAACAGATGGTAACTCTTGAGCAACTTCAGCTATTTAAGAATTTACTAGTACAGGAAAAAAAAAAGGAAACAAAAAAAGCAGTGAAGCAAGATTTCCTTGACAAAGTTTGTTAAGCTTTATGAAAAATAAGTACAGCTCGAAGAGTAAGACTTAAGTCACATAACTTGAGAAAGACTATACAATTGAAGATCACCGAAAGGCCCACAAAGGTGACAAAACTGAAACATAATTTGCAACATTTAGTGTCTCTTCTTCCTTCATTTTATAAAGCCAAGTACTGAACAGAAGTTTCTTATGGCAAAAGAAAATACAGCAAAGTTTCAGAAACACTGAGAACCTCAATTAAATAGTTAAGTGATCTTTCCTTAAATCTAAGCAAAAACATATTTGCTTTTCCTAACAGCACACAATGACTGACCTTGCTCACGTTAAAATCAATGACAAAACTGATTTCAATAGGAAAACACAAAATATTTATTATGATTTGGTTAAAGATAGGAGAAAAGAAACATATCTGAAGTGTGAGGAAGATTTAATTCTTACTTAACTGGCTATTTAGTATCACTTGTTGATAAAGACTGGTCAATTTTCTTGTTTTAGTTCATTGTTCTAAAACTGCCACATGAAAAATATTATTAGAAACTGAAATGTGTACATTAAATAGACTAATTGCACATACTACTAAACAATCATTAGCAGTCCATACCATACTCACTATCCAGACCTGGCAAAACAAATGATGTAACACAGAAAGCAAAGAAATCTCTCATTAAAACAAATCCTTTGCTAACTAAATTGTCCAGATTATCCTTTTACCTCTAAAGGATCTATTTTCTACCTAGATTTTGAACTTATATCCATTGGTTTTAAAGGCCAGTCTCTTTTGTGTAACTTATTCTGTTCCAAAAGAAAAAAAATGATTACATGCCACAATCCTGCATCGTAATACAATGTGCCAAGTACAACTTCACCTTGATAAGCCTCTGACCTACTGTAGATCAAATGGGATCTTCCCCTTTGAATATCTATCCACACTGCCCATATCTATACATCTTCTTCCACAGACTATATCATACTGTGTTAATCATCTCTGCAAAACAATTAGCTATAGATCTCTACTATTTTAAATGTTTAAGAGACTAATGAGGTGGAAGCAGCTTCTGAAGAGATATGTGCATCTAGTCAGGAACACGGTTGTCAATAATATGAAATCCCCACAAAACCTCCTGCGGAAGTTTCAATAAATTATGTAAAACTGCTCATCTGTGAGCCTCAAGTTGGAGGCACAGTAACTAGCAGTGAACTCCAGAGTCAATACTGAGTTCAGTACTGTTTAACATCTTCATTAATGATCTGGACGATGGAGCAGAGTGTACCCTCACCAATTTGCTGATGACACGAAACTAGGAGAAGTGGCCGATACGCCAAAAGGTCATCTGTCATCCAGAGGGAACTGGATAGGCTGGAGAAATGGGCTGGCAGGAGCCCCATGAAGTTCAACAAGGGCAAGTGCAAAATCCTGCACCTGGGAAGGAACAACCCCAGGCACCAGTACATGCTGGGGGCAGACCAGCTGGAAAGCAGTTTGACAGAAAAGGACCTGCGGGTCATGGTGGACACCAGGTTGAACATGAGCCAGCGATGTGCCTGTGCTGCAAAGAAGGTGGATGGTATCCTGGGCTGCATGAGGAGGAGTGTTGCCAGGAGGTTGTGGGAGGTGATCTTTCCCCTCTACTCAGCATTAGTGAGGCCATACCTGGAGTACCGTGTCCAGTTCTGAGCTCCCCAGTACAAGAGAGACATGGACATACCGGAGAGAGTCCAACAAAGGGCAAAAAGATGATTAAGGGACTGGAGCATATTTCCTGTAAGGAAAGGCTGAGAGAGCTGGGACTGTTCAGCCTGGAGAAGAGAAGGCTCAGGGGGGATCTTGTATATACCTTGGTATATTGGCATATCCTTGGAGATATTCAAAGGCTGTCTGGCCATGGTCCTGGGCAACCTGGTCTAGGTGACCCTGCTTGGAGGGAGGAGGGCGGACCAGATGACCTCCAGAGGTCATGTTCATTAAACATTATGCTTTCTTTTCTACAACTTACTTTTTATTACAGATCAAAACATAACAGCCTCCTTTTAACACCAGGATTTCATTTTCACAGTTTCAAAATTCATAGCCTATAACACTTGTAAAGGAGTAGTAAGAAAATGTTAGCCTCAATTTTAGTACGTTTAAGGAGAATGCTGACCTACTGAGGAAAAAACCCTCAAACTACAGAGTGATTTCTTCAGCATCAATAGTATTTTATCCCAACAGGAAAAGCACTTTGAGTTTTGCATTCCAGATCTAATAAATAAGTAGTATTCTACAATATTAAACACAGCCCTGTATTTTAATATGCATGAGACATGCAGTTTTTATATCATAGCCGCTTCTTTCCAAGAAGGATGAATATGTTAGTGTAGCTCTCCATAGATTCAGACTTTCAGATCTGTTCTCTTGATGTAAATCCATGAAAATTATGTCTTCATTAGCCAAATTTCTGTAGATTAAGAGTGGCATATGTGGGAAACTTATGTTTAAAATATAATGAACAAGCCTGATATTTATAGGATACTGCATTTCTTAGAACATAGCTAATGTATATTAATTGTGATTATATAATAGCATTTTGGATTCAATTATGAAGAGCTTTCAGTGCACCCCAACTAGTGAGGGAAGGAAACAATTTTTCAGAAAAATCAACTGTTTTTCCACTTGTGGCATCCTATGAAAGACTTTCAGACATCATACCTGTAGGAAAGTACTGCCTGTTAGAAGTTAGTAGAATTGGATCATACTTGGGTGTCTAGTTATATTTCTACTGTCTGGAATGCAGACTGGTTAGCTCTATATTGGAACAGAAGCACCCATTTGTGGATGAAATGGGTGGTTTAGCCCTTCATTTTTCTGCTACAAATAGGTATTGACAACTGTAGCAAGATATACATTCTACAAATATAAAATACATATCTTATCAAGAGTCAGAAAAAAATATTGCTCCAAAACCAATATAAACTTAAATACTACTGTAACATCCAGAATCTTCAGTGCCATTATATGAGATGCTATAAAACATACATGATGTAGCATCACCAGAATTGTTTATTGCTAATAGAACATGTACAGAAGTAAAAAAGTTTATTCTTTTAAACCACAAGGAAAACCCTATTGTTCTCAGGCAGCAGCTACTTTTTCTGTATGCTCCAATTTTAAGTAGTTTCTCCAGGACATAAGATCTGTTCAGAATGCTATATAATCTACGTTCAAAAGGATGCAAAGAAAGGGAAGGGGAACATGGAAACAAAGACCGATGATAAAACCAAATAGTAACTCAATAGATATTAACTCATAGTGGGCTATTTTTTTTTTTTTTAACTTTCATTTTTCATAACCTGACACCTGGGGGATAAGAAAAAGCAGTGATTCCAACCTGCCTGGAGAGCAGCACCCTTAGTATAGGATGGCACGGAAAAAAGCATGGGAACAATGGGGAAAAAACATTACAGGTCTGTCATCAGCAGAACACAGAAGAAGGTCAAGTTCTGAGATACAAGGTTGGAAGATGAAGGACACTTAATGAGAGCCAGAACATTAACATACTTCAAGCAGATGGCAAACACTGGATCAATAGAACTAATTGCTATTAAGAGACAAATGTGTGCATGGGTATTTTTTTTAAAGTACATAAGAGCTGTACTTTATGAAATACAGTAAATACCTTTAATAGAATTCAGAAATGAGGTTTTTAATTTAAAAATTCCCTAGATCACATATTAAAAACTGAACCCTCGAGACAAAACTCACAGATGCAGCATTACTTCTAAATACACTAAGTTTTTTATTGTTTTATTTTTCAGTTATCCAAAACTGTCTTAAATACCATAATTGTTTTTCATAATTGATTCCCTTCTTAAAATAAAACTTTGGTGTTTTGTCTCAGTACTAGAAAATTGCCTTATGATGACACTCATCACAACAGAGGATCTCAGACACCTCAGTTCACTTTCATGTCAGGACTATACTAAAATTCATGTTTTTAAGAAAGTTGAAGTGTTCTTAATTGTTAGGTTTCAGTTGATTTAAGACAGTGAGCATCACAGCAAGTCACTGAAGCCTTTAGGTTGTCTAGTGTGGGTTACTGAAGAAAGAAATGAGCAGAATAAGGCAAACTGACACTGACATATTTACCCCCAAAAAAAAAAAAAGTTTCTTGGATCTCAGTGAGAGTTTTCCTCACCAGAATAAGTCCCTGCTGCCCATAAGCTGGTTAAGGTTGTTTCCTTCCCTCTGAAACAAAACAACCACCATAGGCTTTATCATTTCTGACTATACCAAACACAGAAGATTCATTTCTTCAATGCATAATTGGGTTAAACGTAAGTAATCCAGTAAGGAAAAACAATTTTTTTTTGAGCTGGTAGGGGAAAATTTGGCTTGGCAGCACAGTAGAGAATACATAATCAGACCATACCAGTAACATTGAGAAATAAGCAAATTCTAGCAGGACTGAACATGAGCCAGCAGTGTGCCCCAGCAGAAAAGAAGTCCAACAGTATCCCTGGCAGTATTAACTGGAACATGGCCAGTGCATCAAGGGATGGGATTATCTCCTTCTACTCAGCACTTATTAGACCACACCTGGAATACAGCATCCAGTGTTGGGGCTCCCAAGAGAAGGGAGACATCAATAAACAGGAGGGAATTCAGCAGAGAAGCACCAAGATAATCAGGGCACGGAACACCGTCCCTATCAGGAGAGGCTGAGGGATGAGGGCTTGCTCAGCCTGCAGAACAGACTGCTTCAGGACCTGACAGCAGCCCCCTAATCTCCATGAGGAGGTCATCAAGAAGACAAAGCCAGGCTCCTCAGAGCGGTGCGTGACATGAGCACGATAGACAACAGACATACATTGAAAAAAGAGAGTTTCAGTCTGGATAGGAGGAAAATCTTTTTCACCCTGAGGACAGTCAAGCAGTGGAACAGTTTGCCCAGAGAGGCTGTACAGTCTGCATCCTTGGAGGTTTTCAAGACCACAAGATAAAGTCCTGAGCAACCTCACAGTTGGCATGGCTTTGAGCAGGAGGTTGGAGACTAGAGACTGCTTGAGCAGGGGGGCTGGACAAGATGACCTCCAGAAGTCCCTTTCAGCCTCAACCATTCTGCAATTCTGCAACTTCCTGAGGTCTCTTCCAACCCGAGTTTTCCTACAAATTTACTGAATAAAAATTTAAAAGATTAAGCTAGTTCTAAAAACAAAGTACACCATTACTTTTTGTAAGATTATTCCGATTTCTAATGACTATCTTAAGTAGTAACTTAAACTAGAAGTAAAAATAGGTCTGGTTGCTTTAAATTAAGAAGTCATTCAAGACACATAGAACATTTGTTAGAAGTAGGAAGCTTCTGGTATAGCTTCCTATATAATTTGTCAGTGACTAACAAAACTCACATTATAGGAAAAAAGGGAATAATCCTACTTTCATATTTTAACAATGTCAGTGTGAAACACTGCCATATGCCAGACGCTTAAAATTGGACTGAATTTTGGACGGTCTTCAAAAAATAAAAATAGATTTACACAAACAAGTAATACCAAATTACAAAAAAGCCAAATAAAACAAAACTATTCTATAAATAATAAAAAAGCAGAAAATTAAAGGGAGTGAGACACAACACCATTGGCTTCCTGTTTTAATGCAGAATTACACAAGAATAAGGAACCATCAATAAGTCGCTTATATTTTCCCAAAAATATTTTGGAAAAAACCATCTAGCACACTCAACTATGTTTTAGTTTGACTTGTAAATAAATCTCAGAACCTAAGGATACATCCCCAAAATCTAGAGATGAATACATTTTTTCAGTTAACTGATAAAAGTCTGCCTCCAGTGAAATAAATAACTACATCCCTATAAAAACCCAGCCAAGGAAGTTGTAAGATCTGAGCTGTTCTTCCTATTTCTATCAGCAAATCCCTGTCAGGTCTCTGGCAACCCAACAAGCTATCTTGTCGCATAAATTTCTCCTATACAAAAACCTTTCACTTAAAACTTTACATTTTCTTTCTCAAGTTTTTAGAGTTGAACCACTGGATCTTAAGTCATTTGCCTTTGGAAAAGTCCATGAAAATCTAAAGGATGTTTAATGCTCTTAAAGAAAAGATTATGTCTAACTAGTGCCTTCAGAATTGAAATCTGAAAAGTAAACTTTATTCAACTGTAAGATGTGTTTTAATGTTTAAGCTGAACCTGGTTAAATAAGGAAAATAATCATCATCTGTTGATGGAAAAAAAAGCTCTCTTGTGTTAGGAAACCTTTATTTAAACACTCTTCATATTCTATGAGTTTATTTAACAGAAGGAAAAACAGACTAGCAAACTTAATTTAATCCTGTGGTTTAATGACTAACTCATAAGAATGTGTATTGCATTCATTTTCCAGGAATGTTAATATAGATCGCTTAGAAACATAAGAAGAGTTCTAACAGTACAGCTCGTCCCTGAACAATGCTTAGTGAGTGACTATGGTTACTACCATTAGCAGAAGTCTTTGAGACTTGGGCCTGTAACCAAGTTTATTTACAGAAGGGGAAATCCTTCTATGGACATTCAAGAGACACTGAGCCTTGTCTGTGATTCTGTTACTTCAATTTTCTGCCATAGAATTAAGGAGAATTTTAATTTCTTACTTTTGTGTTGATATACTATAAAATGGTCAAAAAGGGGCCCTAATATTTTCCTAGAATAATGCAACTGATATAATGTATACCATAATTGATAACTCTGAGTTATCCTGTTGTATGAAAGCTCAAGTTCCTGAAAGAAAATTTATAAGCTATTTTTATTTCTGAAGGGAAAACAATTATTAGCATAATAGTTTGGAAATGTTTAAACTATCACAAGCCTTCCCTCCTCCCCCCAATATGTAATACATCAATGATTAATGCTTCGTGATACAAAAATTAAATATAGCTAATCATTGGTATCAACAAATATAAGACAGAGAACTAGGTTAAAGGCAAAATGATTACATTTGATGTACACTTAGTCTTTTCTCGTATCCTTTTATCCCATCTTAATCTAAAAGACAACACCTAGACTCAGTCTAACTTGTGCAAAGCCCAGTGGGTATTGTGGTATCAAAAGCTAGACAGAGTGCCTTGCCCAGCTGCAAAAGGCTGAGTGCCAAGTTTGGAAAGGATCTCCTTCAGCTACACAGCTATCAGTGCTACTCCTGAAAAGAAAAGAGGGCAGAAACACCCGTGAGGAATCCCCTCCTTTTTACTTTCCCTGTAAATATTTAGCTTTTAGAAAGAGGAAGGGAAGAGTGAGAAAAGAGGTATCTCAGAGAAGGTAGAACCTACCTACTGTAATACTCCCTGTTTTGGTCTGAAGGCTGGTGTTACCTATTAGGAAAAGAAAAGGGGGAAAAAAAAATGTTAAAAGCATATTATTTAACTGGTTTCTGACATCATAACAAAGACTAAAGTAATGTGATCCCATACAAGAGCGTTATAGTTGTAGTAGTATATCTAATTTGCATATAAAAGCAAAATAGCATAAACCAGTTATATTGCTTGAGTATTACTGCTTTACAAACAAAACTCTAAACACATGGGTAACAATGAAGTTATTCCAGAAAAGAAAAACACTCTGAGTAAAGCTTAAAAGGCACAGACTGGATGTGAGGGAGAAAAAAGCAGAGAGGCATTGCGAGGCTAAAGCACAGTATTTTCTTATTTTATTTTGGGGCAAATTTTTAATTTTTTAAATTGCTCTGATGCCTGCAACAGCACTATGGATGATTTAAGTAGTTCAATAGGATGAGTGACAAAAACTGTTTTTATTTTCCTTTTCTATATACATATGCACATGCCCCTTCCCTCTGGGGGGATTTTTTGCTTTATGCTCAAAGGCTACTTCCTAGACAATAGCCTAAAGAATCACTGAACATTACCTAGTCCCTCCAAACTTATTCTTATGTGCATGATGACCCATTGTCAACATTTTTCATTGGATTCAGCAAGATCTGAGTGTGTTGGGCAAACTGGAGAATATCAGACAGTGTATAAGGCATAAAACATAGAATGGGCTCCTACTGACCTTGCATTACTTTGAACGGGCACTGGTGTTTTATCCTTACATCCCAAAATACATACTCTTCCCCTTTACCTATGGTATCAAGAGAATCTGGAAGGAGGACAGATGTACCTCATAACAGAAAAGCCATCTATGCTGCTAACAGTCTAACAAAGTTGGTAGAAACTTCCATAGTTCCATGTATGTTACACATGTGTAACTGCCTCCCAAAAAATGCTTTAAATTAAAAAACTAAACCACAACATGTCATTTCTGCCACTCCCTCATCCTCCCAGGAGGATAACAGATTGAAATATAAGGCTGATCACAGTAATTTAGTAACACACAGTATTCACAACAATTTTCATATCTTTCAGAAGAGGCTTTTAAAATTTGCAAATGGATCAAGCTCTGCTCCCATCTTCAGTAATTACACAGTAATAAACAGCCATTAGGGTAGAATGCATTCCACTGTATATGACCTGTAGTGTTTTTCTTAGCAGTCCATGGGCTGAAAGCTAGAAAAGAAGCCTATCATCAATAGTCTTAAATTCATCATTTCAAGCACATACTGTACAAAATACTTGGGGGTTCTGAAAATCAGAGTTGAAACAAAACCATACTTCAATGAACGTGAAAGATGTTTGGCTTTACTGTTTGCTGATTCAAAAGGCACACTATAATTATTCCACCCTTTTCCCCATTTTATCATGGCTAGTAGTTATTTTTGTACAACCTACAAAAAAGCCTAGGCTTTAGTCAGCTAGCAACTCCCATGGAGCTGAAGCTAGATTATGCTCTGAATACAGCCCCTGGGACTTGCGGATTTGCTGGTCTGTTCTTTTGTTTCTTTTGTTCTGTTCTTTCTGGGGTTTTTTGTTTTCTGTTTTGATAAGCAGGTCCTTGAAAAGTGTTAAACGTTTAGAAATCAAACTCCTATTAACCACAAACTTACATGGCAGATGCGACTAATGCTGTGTAATGTAAACATATTAGTGTGATAGGCTCACTTCAAACATTTAGCTAGAACAAAAGTTGCTTTTAAAGCAGATAGGAATGTCCTGCTGTGGTGTGACCTGCACTGTCTGTAGACAGTGCACAGAAGTGTATTTTTGGTCATGTAATTGTTCCATGAATGCCAACACTTAACTTAAAAATTGTAAGATAGCCAAGTATTTTTTGGACACATCAAGGGCAAAGAGAGAAAGACCTGACTAGAGGTAATTACTAGGTCAATTAGAAAGCTCAATGGCACCTGACATCTGTAACACCAGTTACAGAAATTGATTAAAATGACTCAAAACCAATTTCTTTAAAATAATGCATTATTCATTTGCCGTAAAACTATGAAGCATGCAAAAGAGCAATTAAGAATGCCTACATGCATGATCTCTTACCTTTACCTTTTTTTTTCTTTGCAAGACTGATTAGATTCAATAGGGACCGCTTACCCCCTGCCTTTCAGTTGTGGGTTGGACTACAGAAAAACACGTGTACTCACTGATATTTCCATAGAGATCTTAACCCCTCATTCTAAGGGCATCTTAAATATTTCAATTACTTCAGACACATATACTGGGAACAGCCCATTTCTGGACATTTCAATCTAGCTATCTTATCAGATATATGAATTACTTAGATTTTACATTAAAAGGTGCCTGCAAAATGCAAGCTATTTTGTTATTTTAAGACAGCATTACTCAAATTTGCTGTAGTGCGAGTAAAATTTACACCTTTTCAGAGATAGTAATTTTTAATATGAAAATGCTTAAGAAAGATACCTTTAAGTCAAATCTTAAATTCTGTTAAGTTTTTAAATTACTAGTAAAGTGCAAACACAACAATTATGCACTGAAAGGAGAGAAATCTAGCTGACATTAAAAAGTGAGCTAACCTCAAGTTAAATTAAAAGTCAAATATTCAAACTACCATTTGTATTCATCCTGCTATCAGTGATACAGACATTCTGTAAAAAAGCGTGACTGTCATTTTTGTTCTGTAACTAAAATACCAGTTTCAACAACATTAAATACATGGTGCACACAATATATACTCACTTCCTTTAAAAATAAAAGGCTCAGACAATCTTTTGTCTGTAGTTTGCTTGTATTATGCTGGTGAGGTTTTTTGTCTGTTTGGTTTTTGTGACAGCAAAGAAAATTTAACTTCTGACTATACACTCATGCCTCCATAATCGGAGACATTGGACAGCAAGAATATTGAAGACAGTATCACTGTTACAGGATTGCTTAAGGACTGCAATACAGAATCACTATAGTATTTCTACACAGAGTCAGTTTCAGTCTTTCAGGTCCTAATTTTAGTCCTATTCAGGCCCTTCCTGAGCCAAGTTTGCACTCAAGCTTGGGCACTGACAGTGTGGGAATTGCACAGCCAGGGTTTCAACTACAAAATGGGTCCCAGGCAGGTTTGTAAAGTTTGTGTTGCCCTGACTTCAAAGTTCTCAGTGCAAAAGCAACGAAGTCTAGCTCAGTTTTGTGCACAGATGTGCTGATTTTAGGCCAACTATAATATCAGTATACTGTCAGCTATAAGGAAATAGTGGGCTTAATTGCCCAAGAAACAATCTGTCCAAGTGTTTACAAACAAAACTACTACTAAAATTGAGCTACCTCATGAGCAAAGACTAGAAATGAAAGTGACCAATTTTTTTCTAACATAGAATTATAAGCTGAGTTTATCTTTTCCACTAATATATATGTGTGTGTGTATATATCTATGCAATATAATAAAAGACTTTAAAATTATTTGCTCTTACTATTAAAACGTGATTGAGGAACATGATATTTTGCAGAAAATATTTTTCTGAAAAAATAGAATAGAAGGATCAAGCAAATGTTAACATGCAATTGTTTTTAAAAGAAACAGCTAAAATAACGTTAGGTGTTCCAGACCCATTTAGTAGAGAGCTCATGAAAATAACCCTGAAGTAACGTAAGAAATGTCTGTATAATTTGGATACAATTCTATTTGTTTTCATACTGTTCTTCAGCTAAATGACAATGAGGCATTACTAAGAAAGTAAGTCACTAACCTCAGCAGTTATCATTTCATTTTTGTTCCAAGAAAAACAGAAATAAACTTTTGGATGTGCACAGAGGCATGAACACACTCACAAACTGACCATTCCACAGTATCATTATATCAGTTTGAAGTTTGGGAAAAAACCCAACCAACACAAAACAGTTTATCAGACAGGAATACCAGTAACAATACAGTCTACACGTTAGAAAAATACAGTAACAAGAAGGAAAAAAAAAAAAAAAAATCTTATTTCCACCTACGCACGCTGAAGTGAACTTTACCTAACAGGTTTAGAAACCAGTCTTAAATTTACTATAAATGGACAAAGGACTTGCTCCTTTAAGGAAGAAACAACAGTCATTTATCAAGCAAGATGACAGGACAGAATTGCTAAGAAAATGCAGCAAATTGTTTATAAGGCATATAGCTGGAAATCTGGAACTCTGACTGACCTGAGTAATTTTCACTCTTTGTACATCCTCCAGTTTGTTTTACTTAATCACTTAATTTACTTAATCACTTAATTACTTAAATCACCACAAACACATGACAGCACAGTCAGAATTCAGTGGGAATTTTGTTAAATTAGAAAACCACACCAGATTCCAACCCTGAGTGCTGTTTATATAAAAGATACTCAAGTTTTAGTTTGAGTTTTATTTAAAACAATTAGTTTTAGTTTTAAGTAAAGGACAGTAAAGGGTGGATGAATTAGAGACTTTTCCCCCCCAAAGAACACTGTCACTGTGTGTTCTTTAAACACTGTGTGTTCTATACTACATTAGTATAGGGTGCCAGCACACACACAGACCATTTCTACTCAAAACTTCAAAATACAGCCAAGTTCTACCATATTTCTTAGTAGATGCTGTAAGAGTTAACTTCTCCTATGAAGAAAATAAAGGGTGGAGAGAGGGGAAGAGAAGCCTCTTTACTACTTTTAGTATAATTTTCATTGCTGGAGTTCAAGATATTTTGACATCCTTAGTACGTGATACGTTTCTTTCCTATAATATACACTTTTTGTTATTTCACAAGTATGCGTATAAAATTGTTTTTAAAAATAAATACAGTATGCTATATGGTAAGTGAATTCTCATCAATTCTGTCTCTAAAAATACAGAACTCTTTTGTTCATATACTGTGCACAGTTGATTTACTGACAGTGTATAGCTTTAGTCCATTTGTTACTGCGAACATTATGAATACCTTCAAAGCAGCAAAATTTGTGACAGTGTTTCCTTCTTACCATGAATACTTCCCAGCAGAATATCACCAGCTACTGAAGACAGAGATGATGATTCTGCATAGAGATACTTAGTTTTCAGCAGCCCATCTTCAGTAGATATGTTGATGGATGTCCCCTGCAGCTTCTCTATATTCACACTCTAAAAGAAATAAACTTAAATAAACATAATGGAAAACTTGTCATCACAGTTTGAAAAGGCAGAGGGAAGTAACACTATTAAGAGGCAAAACAAATGGAAAGCAGTTGTTGGTGCAGAACAATCAGAATCAAGTTCTTAGTTAAAAGCTACACAAAACAAAAAACCTTTTCACCCAAGACCTCTGACCAACAAGTTAATAATTCTTTACAATATTCCTATGAATTATTTACATACATCATACAGGTGAAGAACCCAAATAGTCACAAACAGATGAAAGAAAAACCTGATTTATTTTTAAAAACCAAAACACTTAATTTTGAAAAGTAAAAAAAAAAAGATTAGCTTTAATAATGAAGACTTAACATTCATAAAGCATTATGACACTTAAAGCATTGGTAATCAGTTTTCTGCCACCACATACTGAAACATCCACTGTCTTTGTTACATACAGCTATTTACACAGATTTTTAACTGGCTCACTTTGTAGACATAGCTTTGGTGAAGGTTTGCAAAAAAACCACAGCTGCTCTTTTTCTCAGTATAATTGTTCATATTACCTCTGTTATTCAAGCCTCTATGCTTGGACTTAAGCCCCAAGTTATACAAAGCCTTGAAAAATGAAGGATAAGATCTCTATTTCTACTTCTTTTCAGTAGAAATGGAGATAAAGGATAAGATTTGAAAAGTTGCACTATGGATAGATTTGGGGAATAAAAGGTGATAGATGAGATTATGTACAAGTCATGTGACATAACCTATGCCTACCTGAACAAAACAGAACAAATCACATGCTTGTACAACTACCACATGGATTTAATTCTATTCTTCCTCAGTTAAACTTGATTTATGATGGAATCATGCCATAGTTCATACTTAACCCCTATTCAATTTGTTTTTATTTTGCTTACACATACTTTAAGTGAATTGCATAAAATCCTTATTCATTACACGAGATGATATATGGCCTTCTAGAACAAACTGTGCCTTATGTCAATTTATCTTTAAATCTACTTTGTCATTTTAGCATTGTTATCTTGTGGAAAAAAGTTAATACAAAAAAATAAGTCTGCTGACCCTTCCAGTGTTATATTATATAAAGAATAAGCTATGGATGAAGCAAGAGGTATTCTGGCAAACAGCAACTAGTGTCGCACAAACTTCATGCTGTATTGTGTCCCAGGAAGTGAGGTAAATAGGCTGGTTCACTATGGACTATATGACAGCTAAATTATACTGTGACCTTACCAATCCACACATACTGAGCTTTATGGCGTCTTTACACCTTAAGTCATAAGATTACAGAGTGGACTCTTAAGACTTTTGACATGATGCTACAATACGTAGTAGGTCTCCAAGAATGTAACAAGATTCATTAACCTTTAAGAAAACCTGGTGATTGAAGTGCTGTGCTAGAATTAGAGATATATGACAGTCAATATCTACAGTCTCTGCAGGTGATGCTGCTTAGAACTACGCTACAGAATCTAAGCATCAACAGTAAACAAAACCAATGATATTAAGGCATAATTTGTCACTTGACAGTGAATTACTGTCACTGAAAGAAACAGTAATTCAGCTTTTCAACCTTTTGATGCTTCTGACAAAACTCTAACAAGCAGAGACCTTAACAAACCTAGGTTTACATTGCATCTGTCCTAGGAATGTTTCCCACAGAGTACTCCACTACTCCCTCACCCAGGATGGCAAAGTGTAAACCTGCTGTACCACATGGCAAAAGCAACAAGTAAAAGAAAAGCCACTGTCATTTTAGGCTCTACGATCTTAACCTGAAGAGTTAAACGGCTTGCAAAGAACCTTTCCAATTTTAGCAGGGCCATCATTGCTATCAGCACAATGAAAATAGAGTGAGGCACACTTTAAGGGCGGGGAAATAAAATAAAAATATCTGCACAGTTCGGGTGCAAACTGGCTGCCTTGTGGCATTCCTGAATGCAAAAAGAAAAGCCCAAAAAGCTACATCTGTCACTATGGTATGCAAGTTTTGACTCTGTTTAGATATTTATCTTATTTAAATATTATGAAGTCCTTTATTATAAACAAGCTCACATACCAACTCATCTTATTTACCAGCCTCAACTACCTTTCTTAAAAATGCACAGCAATAAAGAGTTGTCTCAGCACATGATAAAAAGAAGTACTGAGTCAGCTACTTACCATAAAAAATAAAAACTACCAATACAATGAACATCTGTTTCAGAATAACCCAAATGGGTGGTGGAAGTCAGACTACTCAAGTATAAGACTAAAAAAGTATTCTAGATAGGGAAAGCATTAAAAAAAAAAAAGACTGCTTTTTACTGAGACTAAATATGTTTTCCACCCCAAATTCTTTAACTTTTATGAATTTTTGGCAGAACATAGATGTTTGGCTCTGCTAAATAAGTGTTACAGAAAAGTCCCCATGGCACAGATTAGCTAATGACTCCCCAGTCAAACAAATTTGATTATTTTTGTCCATTGAACCACCAGGTTTTCTGGAAAAATTCCTTCCCTTGAGAGCAGAGCCTTGGGAGTTGCAGTTACTGAGACTGACCACATGTTCAATTTCCATCAGTTTCTTACCCCTTAAAAGAAAAAGTGTCAGTCTATCTTCATAAATCAGACTGAGAATGTTTTTGCACCTGAACACATTTTCAAGATGAAAATTAACACCTTGCTATGTTTAAATCTGACATTAACAACTCCTTTCCCACATATTCCTCTTCTTGGCCTTCCTTTTTGTGCCATCCTTGCTCAAATATTTTACTAGTGTCTTCTCCATTTTCCCCCCTTAAAAATACTCTGTTGCTCAAGTGCTTAGTGTCTTTTACCACATCCTTTCCCTCCCCACCTCCAGGAGGGGGCTGGAAATGCTGACAGAGCCATAATTACATAATGATGACTACAACTGATGGAAGAAACATCTCATATAAACACACACAGGAGACGTAAGGCTGACTGATTATTAACAGAAGTGGCCAATAGAGAAAAGAAGTCTCACACTGTCTTTCCAAACTACACAGCAAAGTTTGTTAATGAGAAGTTCAATAACATAAGCCAAAATATTGTTCCATAGCTGTAAATTCCTGTTAAAATTACTCACTTCACTCAAATTACTACAGCTTTACAATTGTAAGACTGACTTCTAGCAATATTACAGACTATATAAAGAAGCACTTCAACTTAATCTGCATTAAGTTTGTTTTATTGTTTCAGAAGGATAGTGCACCTGAAAAAAGTTAAATTTTTAAACAACATTTAAAGACTCAAAGCAAAACAATTATATGTCTCACTTTCATGAACTATATTTTCACGTAGATATAGATCTAATTATTTTTCTACGATCCACTTGTTTTTATCAACACCAGCAAGATATTATTTGAAATTAACTCCATGGACTGCACTGGTGTAACAAACTAGTTTGGGACAAATTAGTAAGTAGCACAACTGTAGTTTGAAGACCACCACCATGCTAGTATGTTTTGAACAGCATGAATCCACAGCAGTCAAAGCACTTCGTAGATTGCACTCAATCTTATTCACTGGTAGAAAGCAAGGATTCTAGTTTTCAGATCCTTCCAACAGAAGCCTTCTGCAGAAAGATGGATGACACATCAAGATAGCTGTAAACTACCTCTGCCCTATTCCATGCCCTCTGGCTACTAGTGGCTTAGCATAGGTTCTAAGTCCACTAACTAGTAATAGTCCCAAGGGAACTGCCAACCAATTAGCACTGATCAGTCCAATTGTGGCATCAACAGAGTGTGTCACAGTCAGACCTTACCCACACTCTGCTTTATGCTGGGAGGTCTTGCTGGGCTGAAATAATGTTCATGAAGAAGTATCAATCATAGAATCATTTAGGTTGGAAAAGACCTTTAAGATCATCAACTCCAGCCATTAACCTGGCACTGCCAAGTCCACCACTAAACCATGCCCCTAAGCACCACATCTGCACACCTTTTAAATACCTCCAGGGATGGTGTCTCAACCACTTCCCTGGGCAGCCTGTTCCAATGCTTGACAACCCTTTCGGTGAAGAAATCTTTTGCAATATCCAATCTAAACCTCCCCTGGCACGACTTGAGGCCATTTCCTCTTGTCCTATGGCTTGTTACTTAGGAGAAGACATCAACACCCACCTCGCTACAACCTCCTTTCAGGTAGTTGTAGAGAGTGATAAGGTCTCCCCTGAGCCTCCTTTTCTCCAGACTAAACCACCCCCAACAACAGTACATCTACAGCAGCCTCTGGGCTCTTTTGTACATAAAAGGCAGGCTAGCATCCGCTACAAAGAAATGCGGGTAATTTAATGTTGGCAGTTTCTGGAAAATCCAATGGCAAGTTGCTTAGTTTACAGCAGGACGTTAGGAACAGCTCACAGCTGGCTCTATGTAAGTGAACATACGATCTCAGAAGCCAATCTACAAGGTGTACAACAGTGCCAAATGGCACTTCACAGTAGTGATTTTGGACTCCTAGAACTTAATAGCTTGGTCTCAATTCTATCCTAGGCTAGGGAGAGCTACCTGCACTCTTTCTGATTCTTCCCAGTGCTGCTGGTTTTAAGGGTACCTATTGATTCTGACAGAGTACTGCATGCATCCAAGCTATTTCCAGACTTGGCTTGGCTCCACATGTTCATATAGCAATGCTTCAGATCTAACAAATCCTAATGCGACCAGTTGCATGGACATTATGATGCCTAAACATTCAAGTTGAGCCTAAAAACCATGCTGGGTGCAAGAACTGCAGTATTACGTAAGGGAGCCTAGCTCTATATTATTTTAAATAATGGAGAACTGACTGCTTATGGCCAGAAACAAAACCAGATTAGAGCAGTATGAGGTTTGTCTCATACTGCCATCTGCTGAAAAAAGCAAGCTACTTCTCTATGGACCTGTCTTCTCATTCATGATTCTCACTGCATGTCATAACAAGATTACATGTGATTACATTTCCTCAGCTACAAAGAAATACACAAAACATTCTACTCTTCTGTTCTTACAACCATATAATGCTGGAAGTGTACAGCATGTACAAATATCCAGCCACTATTCATGAGACACTAAAATAAACTCACAGGCCTATTGTAGAATCCAGGTGCCTAGATATCAGCCAAGTAAAAAGTTTGAGTGTTGTGAGGGTCTACATAATTAAAGCTGATAAGTTGTATCAGCTAGCACAATCTCTGTGCTGATGGAACAATCACATGCTTATTACTGCTCTTTCTATGGAGCCTGTTTACTAATCCAAAGCAAGCATAAGATAAGATAGTATAATTAAACAGACAAATGTAAGTTAACTGTGAAATGGCAACCAACCAATGAAGATCATTAAATATTCTTCAGCACATTTTTCACAATTTAGTCATTTTGCAACAGACAAGCTGAATAAGCCACTGAAGAGAAAGTTTTACTTCTTACTTACACCCTTCTCTGTTGCACGAATATCTGTATTTCCATAAAGTGTTCCAAGACCAATTACTTTGCCACCGTTTGTCCGTATATCAATTTTATGGCTCTGAAAAAAGTTTAAAAATCATATGGTTACAATAAACATAGTTAGAAAACAAATTATCTTGTGTTTCAAGCTGTACCACAATAACCACCTTGGGTCAAACTTCCATTTTATTGTGATGGTTTCTTCTCAAGTGATTGCCAAATGTGCCGTTTATCTCCAGTGGAGTCAAACTCAAAACAAGTCACCTTTCTTTGTAACCAGAAACACAAGGGAAAGAATGATGCTGAGGAACTCTTTATTCTCAATACAGGTGGGTTTTTTCGTTTTGGTTTGTTGGGTTTTTTTGGTTTTGTTTTTTTTTTTTTTAACTAGAAAAACATTCATGCAGCATATATTCAAATAAGCAGCAGGGAAAGAAAGAGGAAACCTTACATTTCATTTATACTCCATCCAGAAACCAAGGTATGCATATACCCAGTGCTGCAGCAGATGAGAAACACGAGCTGGCAGTGAGAAATGAACTTGCAAACTGGAGCCTCCCAGTGACTTGGCACCTACAGTGTCACAGAAGTCTGTAGGATAATCATATATATATACACATATATATATACACACACACACACACACACCACAGAGCTACTTATGCTTGGAGTAGTATGTATAGCCATAAACTTCTATGGATGGATACCAGTGCAAACATTAGGCCTGCAAGTAGAACCAGCTCCTACAGTGTTTCACTCCAAACAGTTTCTAATTCAAATTAGGTATTTTGCATACATTTGCATTACAATCTCAAGTTTTTCCACAAAGAAACCAGGTTTCAAGTAAAAAAATGCTATAGCCCTTATACCTTTCAGCTGCTGCTGCATACAACTGACAAGAAAAGAAATGTACAGAAATACACAAAACCTAATCTCAGAAAGACAAAAAAACCAACCATTTGTAAGAAGGGAGAAGGGAAAAAAACATTTTAAATCAGATTTAAATAATCTAACTGTATTCATAAGCTGCAACTTCAACAAATCTGACTTTAAGAAGCCTATGGATCTCAACAGCAAAGCTCTTTTGCTTAAGTTCACTAGCGTGAACGTTAGAATAACAGAATTTAAAAAGTATTCAGCATTTTTTATACTTAATGCTGGATAAACTTCACACACACACATCCTTCATTTTCCCATACCACCACCTCCATTTTCAGATATATTCGTTTCTGTTGAAAAAGGTATTATTCCTAATTTAGGACACCATCCATTAAATTTGACAAACAAGCATAAAATATTCAAGATATTTATATTATTAAACACCTGTTTGGATAAGCCATAATAAATTGCATTTACTAGGTCTAATCAGATAGCAACAAGATTAAGGACTTTCAAAAAAATATATTAAATCATTTCCAATATGGAAAACATGGACTTACACTGCTCTGGCACATTTCTGATGAAACACCAAGAACCAAAAGTTTCATGGGGTTTCATAAGACAGGAAGAACTCTAGAGCAGTGTTTCTTAATCTTTGTGTTCCTAAGTCTTGCTTTCTCCTCTTTATTTAAGAGGCTTCCCCACAGTAAAATGCAACACCCCTAACTTCAGACTACAGTAGTGCTTCAGACCTTTTAAAGGTTGTAAATAATTGGGCTGTTCAGTTAAGCTTCTATACAAATGTAATAGATGATTCTCTCCATATACAGTAAGCAGGATAAAGTTAATTTAGATGCTTCAGCCAGACATTGCGGTTCCTTTGAGGCAGTTACATTAGGCACATTGTCAGAATAATGGTTAAAGAGCAAATCCTCCAAGCATGTAACTTGAGGAAAATATGGGAATTCATAAGATTAGAATTAATGTATAGCAAGGACTTACCAGTATGGCCACTGATAGTTAAGTAAAACAAAACCACGACATACACACTTATTTCCTCTTTTTTTTTTTTTTTTTTTTTTAACTCTATCATTTTGGGGATAGAAAAAGTTTTGCTAAGACACGGGTCCCTCAACTTTTTTCCCCAGAATTATTAGACTATCCCTATCCTCTTAAAAAACAAAAAAACCAAAAAACCCCAGGCTTTCAGAGGTAGGTATCAACAGAGACAACCTAAAAGACAGCAGGATTTCCTGAGAGAAGAAGCAAGTTATAATGGTCAAGTCACTTTTTCATTAAAATGGGATATTCTACCAGCTGAAAGTAAGCAGCACTAATTTGTCATAGGGCTTCTCCTAGCAAGGGAGAAAGGTTTGAGTAAGTAAAAGGCAAAAGCCTGTCAAGGCCATGACAGATGTTAAAAGAAAAACAGAAAAATTTGTTCAGTTCGAAGAAAGGAAGGACAGCGGTGCAGGACTTTAACAAATCAGGCTCAGACATGGCATACGGTGAGGAAACATGGCAGGTCTTCCACCGATCGTGCACGAGACACCTGGAAATTCTTGTTATCTCTGGCACAATCAAGGAGTCAGAAGTAATCATTGAACATAGAAATAAAATTAAAGGGTCTCCTTGGTCCCACTGTCACTAAGCTGATGGACTGCAATAAGAAGCAGGAGAAAAAATGTAAAAAGAAGAAGCACTGCTTTCTCAATAAAGAATTTGGGAATAATTTATACTCTGAAGAAGATCTAGAAGTCATAACTGTATTTTGGAATTACTGCTACTATCAGTTGACCTAGAGACTTGGAAGGGATAGGGTGAATTGGGCTTTAGCCAATTACAAAACAACAACCAACAAAAAAACCCACCTCAATAAAACAACCCTTAACAAATTTCACTGGCTGGATAATGCCTACCACACCAAAAGTACCAGTCAAAATCCATTTAAAAACCCCTCATACAGAATACTCATCTTTTCTGTTCAATCACTAGCATGCATGATTAAGGAAAGTAGATGTGAAATTTCTAGGTCTTCTGTAAAGACACCATACAGTATACCAAAAATCAGCAAGTTTTTTGAATTACAAGTTATACAAACAACTTCTTGCAGTCTGTGGCAAGTTAAGAGAATTAGCAGTTGTGAAGCTGTTTGCTGGTGCTCTTGAATAATCCCCACATGACCAGAAATGACCACATGACCAAAAATTTTTATTTTTTATTTAAAGTCACTGATCAACAATTTTTTGCTCTCCATTGTAAAGAAACGGTCTCCTGCTTAGCTAGTCAATGAGGTTTGTGAACAGCATGACAGTGAAGCAACATTAAACAGCTCTTTAATCCATCCACGGGAGGGCAGTATCACTTCAGTTTGCTCAGTAAAGCACATTCCCCAAAGGGGAATCAGCTCTTACACTGCACTACAGAATCTAGTCTCTAAAGTTTTCAGTAGCTTTGAAAAAAACTAAAAGGTTAATAATTTTGCTTCTCACTAATAATTCCGCTTCTCTGCTAAGACAGAGTACAATTCCTGAACCTATATTAGAAAAACTGAGTTACAGTTGCCTTACTAGAACTACAGGACTTCTTAAAAACATTAGACTAAAAACTGATCGTACAGCTAAGAGATACTGTAATTGAACAACTGTTTGCTCTTGCGAACACCTACCTGGTCGGTAATTTTAATTCAAAACCTTCATCTCACTACTTCAGGGTCAACAAAACCAAGTGTGGTAACATATCTTCTCTAGTACTGTATGTTGAAGCCGTCACAGTAATCAGAACAAAGACAACCAATCACCACTCACAACCCAAAAAGAATGCTTCAGGTAACTGTTTTTTAACCAAAAAGCCAAAGCCTTATAATCTATCAAAGCTTTGTTTTAACAAGAGTTTCAGTTGAAATCTGAAAGTATCTTTCTTGATACTTTAAATGCCTTCTGGGACAAGGCCATTCCTCTCAGCTGAGGCTTAAGGGAGCAAAAAAGCTTCCTGTGGCCGCCACCGTAGTAGACACATTGAGGCGCATGCACGGGGAAGAATCATCTTTTACACTTGTAGTTTTCCCGACATTTTTGTCAATCAAGCAAGGCTCAGGGTTGACAGAGGAAAAAAGCAACAAGCTCCTCTAAACTGTAATGAGGCCGTGGAGGAGTTGGTCTCAGAAACCCCGAACTGGTGACTTTGCAGCCTCCTTTTCAGTTCATTACAGAGTATTGTTTCATTGCTACTTGAAGGCTCAAGGAAAATAGAACTGACTTTTTCCTTTTTAAAAATTCAACATTTTTCACATCTCAGATTGTATATGAGAAAAGATGCCCATGAAATTAGTTAGTTGTCTTTCCTCAAAATCCTCTTTTTCCATGACATCACAAAAAATTCTTGACAATTGTGATGGCATGCTATGATTACTGTCACTATTGCTGGCCAAAACTACCTGTTTTCTCATATTATGTAGCTTCTCATGTACTGCTGTTTGCTGTTATTGTTATATAGCAGTCATTTTTAACCAAAGCTTTAGACAGCAGTGACACATAGTACTGTTAACTTTTTGTTAGATTTTAGTTACTTTTTTAAGAGTAATATGGTCAATTACACAGAATCTGGAAGATACAAGTTGTCTGTAGTTCACTGAATATGGAGTAAACCTAGCTCTGTTGTATATTAAATTTCCCCTTAAGTTCAGTTTCCCATATGCACGCTACAAAATCATCTCTTACCATGGTAGAGAAAAAAAATTGAAAGATTTTTTCATATCTCAAAAATACTTAAACTTAGGAATTACCGTATTTGAAAAGCCCTTCTTTTGAATTTATACCAATTCCAGCAGGTACAATCCCAATTACTCAAGTGAATTTGATTCCAAGCAGCACCTAAGTCAGATATACTTTGATTATTTCTACAAAAGCCCATGTCAGCAAACCTGAAGTCTTAAGACTGAAAAAACAATGTCACGACCATGATGTATACAGTATTTATCAGATATATTTCAGTCAGGTATTTTGGACATGTAATGTGTAACTTACGATTGAAAATTAACCTAAAGAGTTTGTCAATAGCACTGATATATCAGAATTATAAAAAAAAAAACCCACAGAAAAGAAAAAAATAGGCACCATACTGCAAAGTCCTGACTGAACAAGCATAACTATTAACCTACTAGACAGGAAATCCCAGCCTGTCTTTTTTTTTTTTTTTGAGGGGTGGGGAGGGCAGATATCAGGCTCACTGCTGTCACTGTTTCTGCTGGCTTTGGCTCTCAAAGGTACCTGGACTTCTGACTCCACATTATTTAGTATTATTGACTTTGTGTTGTAATTGTATGCAATAAATAAAGGTGAGGTGCTACACACATAGTAACACTTAGAAATATCAGAGTACTTCTCATCTCCAGAAGTGGTATTTAAGTTTTTACACTATATTCCACCACACAATCCCTTTTAAAACACTGATGGAGTGGGGGAGGGTTATTTGTACCTTTATTGACTGCAAGACACTAGTCCCCTTCTCCGTTTCTATTTTGCAGTTATCACATTCTATTTTCTGAATCTTCACGCAGCCAGTCCCTGATGTTTTGATATCCAAATCTAGAATTAAAAGAGTTTTGTTAGCAACAGAACAAGAAGAGTTAGATCTATTTAACATAGATGACATACCTGATCATGTTATATAGTAACTACATATAGTAGGGGAAAAAAAAACAGCTTCTTTGTTACTAAAGAACCTTCTTGCAAAGTTTGGCCACATGCTTTCAACTGCATGACTGGTCACTAACCACAGTTGACACTGAGAATTTTGTAAGCCTGTGTATGTATAGCCATCCAGCTTCAAGAGAGAACATTAAGAGGCAGCAGAGCACCTGTGATCTCTGGCAAGGAATCAGCAGGGTGTGGTCCTTTAGTGAAGTTTTACCTTTTTTTTTTTTTTAACCCACTCCCAAACTCCACCTCCATCTCATAGCTACTCTAGTCACCAACTCTATTAGCAATTCTACTGAGACATTTGGGTACCCTGACATAGGTTTTGGGGTGGGAAGGTTGGCAGGTTATTTGAGGCCACATGTAGAGTAATAAGATTCAACAGCACAAATAGATAGATCTTGCTTAGACCTATGCTACTTCAACTAGCAAGCAGCATAACACAAAAACAGGTATAGAAGACTTTGCATGCATCATTCTTCCCTAGCCTTCTGGAAGGCCTGACTGACCCCCCTGGCATGAAGAAGCATGTTTGCCTCTAGTCTGAATCACCTCACCTTTTTACTGTTCATAGGCTCCCACAAAGAAAAGTTACTAGGTCTTGTAGATAACTCTGTTATCAAGGGAGTAATTTATGGGCTCATAGTGCTTCATGCAGGAGCAGCAAAAGCATTTTTCTGCCACTTGAGCTCACCCATGAGTTTAAGGAACCGGAAAGAAGTTTTGGAATGTGCAGTCTGGGGATTCCGACTATATTAATAATCATTTATATTAATGACCACTGTAACAACTGGCAAAAGGTAAAGGCAGGAGAGGAAAAAAGTGGGTTTGTTCTTCTAAGGATAAAAGGCAGAAAGAAGAAAAAGAAAAATTGAACAGGAGGCAGAAGTGTTTGCTGCAAAACACATAACTGAAGGACTAAGAAAGATAGTGAGCCTACTACTCTCTAAAGAAAAGGAGGTCTCTAGGAAAGAAACCTTCATTTAAGCACCTGTGAAAGTCTTTCTTTCACCTTCACTATCTGTTAAGGTGATCAGAAATATGCAAAGAAGAATCAGAATATGTATAATAAGCTCTGCCCCAACAAGATTCCCCAAGACAGACCTGTGACACAGCAGAGGCTGAAGATCAATACTGTCATGCTGCTGCTCAGGACAGATGCTGGAACCGTGACAACAGTAGCTTGCAGACCA